>NW_005841965.1:1461784-1620717 GCF_000455745.1 Alligator sinensis
GTGGCCACCGGCTGCCGCGTGCAAGCCCAAGCCCCTGCCCCCCCATCCCTCACTGTGCTGCCTGGGGCCAGCAGCACCCCCTACTCCCTCAGCCCCCAACCATCTTCCCCAGCCCTGCCCCACAGCCCCCAAGCCCCACTTACCTCTAGGATCCATGCATACGAGTTGTTTCATTGACTGAAATAATATAGATGTATGTAGGCAGGATCAGGAGCAACATTTATTCAGTTCAGTTAGAAATATTCTGATACCAAGGAGTAAACTCCAAATCATCCCCAGTTATCATGTTTGCTATACAGAAAGTTTTCTATAGATATAAAATATAAATATTGTTTCTCTTTCTATAATACACTCAGTGAGAATAGTTTAGTACTTCATATTTACAGCAAAAAAAAGATGTAACTTACTCTATACTAAAAATACTATTCAGAATCTATTTTTAACCTGAATTTATGGAGAACTCAAGAGTAACAAAGTGTTTTTAATGAAGATTTAAACATGTAAACAAAATATTTTTTGTTTACAAACACTTAAAAGAAACCCCAAAATAACAGAGGTATATCAAACTTGAAAATAGGTTCAAGTGTTTGTTACCTTATAGAGGATTTGTTACATTATGCAGTAACATGATACTGTTCCTTTTCTAACATAGCATCTCTTATCCAAGGATCACTATGTGATTCACACAGGTGAGGTAAATAATATCCCTTACTTACAAACACTGCAACAGGGAACCCCAACTCTGTTATCTGCTATCCAAGGAGGAAAAAGACTTTTCCAGCTCACAGGGGCCAGCAACAGCCAGCCCAACAAGAAAACAGACTGAAGCCTGTTAGGGACTCTGGGAGGGTGCAGGGAAGGAAGAGCCAAAGCTTATTAGGCTAAGTAGAGACAGCTGAGTTAAGTTGACACAAATGGGGGTGGGGGAGGGGAAAGAGGGGACAACTGATTATCAAAGAGAGGAAAGCTCTGTATATGGATGGAGACAGCTGGCGGGAAGGTTTGGGACTCTGGGGCACATTAAACCAGGCCCTGGGAGGTAGCAGGATGGTCTGTAGGTTATAGCTGCAGTGGGGAGGTAGCCTTGGGAGAGGTCTGAGATCCAAGGTGCTGGACCTTGGCTGAAGACTCTTCAGATAAAAGGGGCTGAACCCAGGCAGGCAGAAACCCGGACAAGGCTCTTGGGGCCAAGGGGCCCAGTGTTGATTTGAGTGTACAGGTTTGGTATGAAGGGAACACTGAGACTCATCTGCAAGCCATAGGCATGACTATGGGAGCAGCTGGAGGTCATGATACTAGCTTCTAAGGTGATCAAGGTCTTAAAGAGGGAGTACATCCATGTGGTGAGAGCAGAGAGATAGATAATAGGCACTAGGCCTGTGCAAAGCAGCAAGTATTCGCTTCAGATTTGGACTTGACCAATCTGGAGGGACAGTGATTCAATTTGGTGATTTGAATCACTGTCCCATTTCAATTGGGCCAATTTGGATTTGGAAATCCAGCCATAGGTTATAACTTGGAATCACTAAAATACCTATAGCTTTGTCATTTGTTTGCAGATTTTGATGAAAACATCAGAGATGGTAGCCCCTTCCGAGGGCATGATGTCTGCCAAGTTTCAAGGAGATAGGTGCAAGCGTTTCTGTGAAAGTGCACCTTAAGCTGTGCCTTTACCATATATGGAAGATCACCCCCTCCCCCTCCCTATTCTCAGTTTCTGTTTGCTGCAAGCCTTCCAAATCTCCCAATGTCTCTGAATAGATTTGGAAGCTTCCAATTTGATTCGAACCTTTTAATGGGTCTCCCGATTCGATTCAGATTCGGCCACTGAATTGGGCCACTGAATGGTTTTCATAGGCAATCTCTTCTTTTGTATATTAAACCTCAAGTCACGGCAGGAAAGAAATAGGAGGTGGAGGAAGTTGGGCAACATAAACGGTCCAGTCTGGCCACTGGACTCTGGGGGAGGGAGATTACCCAAGTCAGTCACACAAACATAAATAAATCAAAGGAAATTGAGCCACCTTTTCCAAAAATCACTGAGGGAGGCAGGGCATACCCACAATTAGATCTAGGTCTCTATATCTCAAGTCTTTTGTTCAAAGACTCAGACAGTGCTTTCCCTCTAACCTTCAGAGAAATCCTATTTTTTGTAGAAAATGCTATACTGAGTACACTGGGGCAGATGTATCGATACTGGAAATTAAAACTGATTCATTTTAATTGGAGATGAAATTTTCTCATTATCCTGGAAATATTTATGTCATAAAGAACATTTTAACTGGACTGACCAATGTCTCATTTTCCCTGTAAATACTGTAAAAAAAAAAAAAATCAATATGAAAATTAAACACTAAATTGCACTTCAGTGTCTTAATTTTCAAGGAGTGAAGCCCTGTGGGCTGTTTTCATATTTCTTGATGATGAAAATGGAAATTATATTTAATAAATTATGTATGTCCTCTCAACCAAAATGAGGTACTAGGCCCCCCAGTCAGTGAAAAATGACCTATTTAAACACAAATGCCCTTAATCTCTTCTTAACTTTTCATGGCTTTTTACAAAGAAAAAAAAAAAAGGATTTAATTGTTTATGTTTGTATAGATACAATGGGTGCAGACAGAAGTGTCTGCTTTGCAGAATGATTTTTGCAAAGCATTCTGAGTTACAAGATTACCCCAGATGTTGATTCCAGGGAGGGGAATCTAGCTGCCCACTTGGAGCCTGCAGCCACATTCCCATAACAAAGGCCAGTGCTCCCTGTTTTGATTTGACCTCAGAAGATCATCTAGTCCAGCCCCCCTGCCCCAGGGGCGTGAAGTCAGCAGAGATCATAGGACCCCAGCAAAATAAAGATCCAATTGTCTCTTGAAGGTGTTCAAAGTGGGTGCTTGAACCACCTCTGGCAGCAGTCTATTCCAAACCTTGGGGGTCAGACAGTAAAGAAGTTCTTCCTTATGTCCAGCCTGAATTAGTCATGGTGGAGTTTGTGACCATTCAATCTTGTCATCCCTTGGGGTGCTCTGGTGAACACCCCTGATAAACTTATAGGTGGCCACCAGATCACCCTTGGACTGCGCTTTTCCAGGATGAAGAGTCCTATGGCTCTCAGCCTCTCATCATAAAGTCTGTTTTCCTGACCTCTAATCATGTGTGTGGCTCTCCTCTGCACTCTCTCAAGCTTCTCCACAACCTTTTTGAATTATGGATCCCAGAACTGGATGCAGTACTCCAGCTGCAGCCTCACCAAGGCCAAGTACAACGGGAGAATGACGTCCCAGGATTTGCTTGAGAAGCATACATGGATGCAAGCCAGCATTTTGCTCATTTTACTAACTTCAGCATTACATTGAAGATTCATATTCATCTTGTGGTCAATTATGACCCCCAAGTCCCTTTCATCTCTAGTGTTAACCAGCATAGCACTGCCAAGCCTATAAGCACGCTACAGGTTTTTCCTCCTAAGGTGGTGAACCTTACATTTTTCAGTGTTAAACGCCATCAGGTTCTTATCTGCCCACTTCATGAGCCTGTCAAGATCTGCCTGGATCATCCTCCTGTCCTCAGGTGTGGATACTTTACCCCAGAGTTTGGTGTTGTCGGCGAACTTGGCCAGTCCGCTTCTGACACCAATGTCTACATCATTGATGAAGATGTTAAAAAGTACACAGCCTTGAGGGACCCCACTAGTCACCGTGCACCACGATGATTGGCTACCACCAACCACCACCTTCTGGGTCCTACCGCAGAGCCAATTCTCCACCCAGTGGATCGTGGTGAGGTCAAGGCCACAGTTAGCCAGTTTTGCCAAGAGGTGATCGTGGGATACCAGATTGAAGGCTTTTTTTAAAGTCAAGATATATGACGTCAATCTCTTCCCCCCTGTCCAGGTGATAGGTCACCTGGTCATAAAAGGAAATGAGATTGGTCAAGCAAGACCTACCCACAACAAACCCATGCTGGGTATCCCTCAGGATATTGCTGTCAGCTAGTCTGTTAAGGATGGCCTCTTTGATAATCTTTTCCAAGACCTTAACCAGGATAGAGGTCAGGCTGATGGGCCTGTAGTTTGCCAGATCTACTTTTCTCCATTTCTTGAAGATAGGCATGACACTGGCTTTCTTCCACTCTTCAGACACTTCACCAGAGCACCAGGAGTTCTCAAAGATCTGTGCCAGGGGCTGAGCTATGATGCTTGCCAGATCCTTGAGTACACTTGGGTGTAAACCGTCAGAATGGGAGCAGAAAAAGGCAGCAGAGGGAGCTTGTTCTTCGGGCCCTCCAGCCATTGCTGAAGGGTGGGGTAGGTGAATTGGAACCTCCCCACCTTGGGGGGTGGGGCGAAATCTCCCAATGTCTCTGAATAGATTTGGAAGCTTCCAATTTGATTCGAACCTTTTAATGGGTCTCCCGATTCGATTCAGATTCGGCCACTGAATTGGGCCACTGAATGGTTTTCATAGGCAATCTCTTCTTTTGTATATTAAACCTCAAGTCACGGCAGGAAAGAAATAGGAGGTGGAGGAAGTTGGGCAACATAAACGGTCCAGTCTGGCCACTGGACTCTGGGGGAGGGAGATTACCCAAGTCAGTCACACAAACATAAATAAATCAAAGGAAATTGAGCCACCTTTTCCAAAAATCACTGAGGGAGGCAGGGCATACCCACAATTAGATCTAGGTCTCTATATCTCAAGTCTTTTGTTCAAAGACTCAGACAGTGCTTTCCCTCTAACCTTCAGAGAAATCCTATTTTTTGTAGAAAATGCTATACTGAGTACACTGGGGCAGATGTATCGATACTGGAAATTAAAACTGATTCATTTTAATTGGAGATGAAATTTTCTCATTATCCTGGAAATATTTATGTCATAAAGAACATTTTAACTGGACTGACCAATGTCTCATTTTCCCTGTAAATACTGTAAAAAAAAAAAAATCAATATGAAAATTAAACACTAAATTGCACTTCAGTGTCTTAATTTTCAAGGAGTGAAGCCCTGTGGGCTGTTTTCATATTTCTTGATGATGAAAATGGAAATTATATTTAATAAATTATGTATGTCCTCTCAACCAAAATGAGGTACTAGGCCCCCCAGTCAGTGAAAAATGACCTATTTAAACACAAATGCCCTTAATCTCTTCTTAACTTTTCATGGCTTTTTACAAAGAAAAAAAAAAAAGGATTTAATTGTTTATGTTTGTATAGATACAATGGGTGCAGACAGAAGTGTCTGCTTTGCAGAATGATTTTTGCAAAGCATTCTGAGTTACAAGATTACCCCAGATGTTGATTCCAGGGAGGGGAATCTAGCTGCCCACTTGGAGCCTGCAGCCACATTCCCATAACAAAGGCCAGTGCTCCCTGTTTTGATTTGACCTCAGAAGATCATCTAGTCCAGCCCCCCTGCCCCAGGGGCGTGAAGTCAGCAGAGATCATAGGACCCCAGCAAAATAAAGATCCAATTGTCTCTTGAAGGTGTTCAAAGTGGGTGCTTGAACCACCTCTGGCAGCAGTCTATTCCAAACCTTGGGGGTCAGACAGTAAAGAAGTTCTTCCTTATGTCCAGCCTGAATTAGTCATGGTGGAGTTTGTGACCATTCAATCTTGTCATCCCTTGGGGTGCTCTGGTGAACACCCCTGATAAACTTATAGGTGGCCACCAGATCACCCTTGGACTGCGCTTTTCCAGGATGAAGAGTCCTATGGCTCTCAGCCTCTCATCATAAAGTCTGTTTTCCTGACCTCTAATCATGTGTGTGGCTCTCCTCTGCACTCTCTCAAGCTTCTCCACAACCTTTTTGAATTATGGATCCCAGAACTGGATGCAGTACTCCAGCTGCAGCCTCACCAAGGCCAAGTACAACGGGAGAATGACGTCCCAGGATTTGCTTGAGAAGCATACATGGATGCAAGCCAGCATTTTGCTCATTTTACTAACTTCAGCATTACATTGAAGATTCATATTCATCTTGTGGTCAATTATGACCCCCAAGTCCCTTTCATCTCTAGTGTTAACCAGCATAGCACTGCCAAGCCTATAAGCACGCTACAGGTTTTTCCTCCTAAGGTGGTGAACCTTACATTTTTCAGTGTTAAACGCCATCAGGTTCTTATCTGCCCACTTCATGAGCCTGTCAAGATCTGCCTGGATCATCCTCCTGTCCTCAGGTGTGGATACTTTACCCCAGAGTTTGGTGTTGTCGGCGAACTTGGCCAGTCCGCTTCTGACACCAATGTCTACATCATTGATGAAGATGTTAAAAAGTACACAGCCTTGAGGGACCCCACTAGTCACCGTGCACCACGATGATTGGCTACCACCAACCACCACCTTCTGGGTCCTACCGCAGAGCCAATTCTCCACCCAGTGGATCGTGGTGAGGTCAAGGCCACAGTTAGCCAGTTTTGCCAAGAGGTGATCGTGGGATACCAGATTGAAGGCTTTTTTTAAAGTCAAGATATATGACGTCAATCTCTTCCCCCCTGTCCAGGTGATAGGTCACCTGGTCATAAAAGGAAATGAGATTGGTCAAGCAAGACCTACCCACAACAAACCCATGCTGGGTATCCCTCAGGATATTGCTGTCAGCTAGTCTGTTAAGGATGGCCTCTTTGATAATCTTTTCCAAGACCTTAACCAGGATAGAGGTCAGGCTGATGGGCCTGTAGTTTGCCAGATCTACTTTTCTCCATTTCTTGAAGATAGGCATGACACTGGCTTTCTTCCACTCTTCAGACACTTCACCAGAGCACCAGGAGTTCTCAAAGATCTGTGCCAGGGGCTGAGCTATGATGCTTGCCAGATCCTTGAGTACACTTGGGTGTAAACCGTCAGAATGGGAGCAGAAAAAGGCAGCAGAGGGAGCTTGTTCTTCGGGCCCTCCAGCCATTGCTGAAGGGTGGGGTAGGTGAATTGGAACCTCCCCACCTTGGGGGTTGGGGAGGGCTCCAATACACCTGCCTCACCATCCAGAGGGACTGAAAACCCCCCAAACTAAACTCCCATACTCCCTTTCCACCCTCCCATTCTGAAAACAGCAACAGGCTGGGAGCTCCTCAGCCACAAATGACAAAAGATGCAATATTTTTAAACATCTTTATCTGATACCTTATGCAATGAAGTCAGATCTTTTACCCAATCAGTAATTTTTTAAACTGCTTGCAGCCATGCACTTGTAACAGCTATAAACTGCTTTCTGAGGCCAGATTGGGCAAACGTTTTCACTTCTGTCTGCACCCAGTTGTTCTCATCCATAATACGTATAATATGCTTTCAACTTTGCATGAGATAACACTTCCTGGATATTAACTTAGGCTAGGTATAGAACTTACACTTAATGAGCTTTATAGTCATAACAGAGCAAAGGTTCATGGCTCTTAGGGCACTTTAAAAATGGTGTATCCTGCTCTAAGTTAAGCCTGGATGGATGTGTACTAGCCTAAAATGCTTTCTGTTGTAACACTTTATTGAATGTCTATGCCACATCCCATCAACGGTTTACTTAAGATCACAGTCATGGCCATCCCAGGTGAGGTTGTACAAAGCTGTGATATAGCCAGGGGCAGAATTTTTTTGCTCTGCCCAAGTTCCAGGCTGGCCTCAGCTGTCAGTGATCCAAGTCAGTGACAGCCTCTGATCCCAGCCCCAAGTGCAGCCTGGCATATGGGAAAGGGGGTTTCTGTTTCTGTAGCCCTCATGATCCCACAGTATACCATGGCCCATCTAGGGAGGTGGTATGAAGGAAGGAGGCAGGGGTCTTTCTTCTGGCAGCTACTGCTAGAGCAGGCCCTCTCACCAGCCCTGTCCCCAGACAGCTGGCAACTGTCAGCAGCAGCTGGTGGGGAGATGGAGAAAAGGGGCCTCCTACATCTTGCTAGTTCACGAGTTCGAGGGAGGGCTAGACTGTGTCCATGCAGCTCCCTCCCCCTTTCCCCCCCCCAGCACATTTCCTGGTATGGCAAAAAAACACAGCAGTCCCATGCTGCATGCTTCTGCCTAGAACTGACAGGTTGCTTGGGCAGGGTGGGGGGTGGTGGTGAATGGAGTCCCCCTGATATGACAGCCTCCCCCCTCCCCCAGATTCCTATCTTGGGGTGGGGGGCAGGCCTGGTCCATTTAGCATAGGGGCTCCATTCATTCCATTTTTTATTGGAATGAAAGACTGGTGATTAGTCATGTGATTGTGTCTGGCCTTCTGTTAATGGCAAGATACATGAACAACAAGAATATTTTGAAACAAAGAGCAATCCATAGCAATGTTTTTTTTTTCCTTTTCCAAGTGCTAATCTTATTTTCCATATACTAATTCCCTCTCCTTTCATTGTTTAGAGTGAACTATTAAGTTTCTCTTTCAAATAAAAATAATGCTTACATGCTTTATAACAACTGTTTTTCTTCAAGTAACAATCAGTATGGATCCTATGAATCTATCAAACCAATTTGAATGCATTTATGCAACCATCAAGACAATTTTTAACTGTCTCAACTATGTTCTATGAGTATTGTTGTTATTGTTGTTGCATAAACTACAAAATGCACATTTTGTAATACAGTGGCTGTAGTAAGCTTGCGGTGTTAGCAGTTAGAATAAGTATCCTTGTAATGCTAGCCAAGAGATATTAATAGTGCATACAAGCATTCAATTCAACCAATTAAAATTCATCCACTTAATTGAAGACATTTAAAATTCAACTGGGTGAAACCTATACAAGCCTGCAGAAAACTGTCTAGGGCTAAGCACAGACAATCAAAAAGCCCAAAGCTGAATCAATTCAGTCTTTGCAGGTTAGTTTAAGCTGCACAGATTAAACTGAGAAACAACTGGACATTCACTTTTGATTCAGGAAATGCAGCCACATACCTGTAGTGTCTCAGGCCAGAAGCCAGGAGGTGCTAGTAGCCAGCATGGGCTATGTGTTCACTTCCTCTTTCTGCTGCCCTTGAGGTATCTGGGATTTGTGGCCCAGAATTATACCAGCAGGACTCTGCAAGGTTGTTTATCACTTCCTCTTCCTGCTTCCAGGTGCCTCTGGGATTTGTAGTCCACAGTCACAGCCAGTAGTAAGTTCTTAGCAGGGCAGGGCAGGGCAGGGCAGGGCAGGGCAGCTCCGTACTCAGGGGAAGTTTAACTCCCCTGCCTGGCCCCAGATCCCAGTTGGGGTTTGTCTGGGGGTAGGCAGTCCCTGCCTCCTCCCCCTGAACCCTTCTCTGCTGGAGACGACAGCCCAGCCCAGTGCAGGGCTGGAAAGCATGCTGGGATGCTGGGGAACTGTGATTTAACTTGAACCAGGAAGAGGTCTGGGACAGAAAATTATAAACCGGTTTGACCCAAATTAGTTAAGTCTGATACTAAATTCAACCAGGTTTATCTTAAACCAGTTTCAGCTATTCATCCACGTGCACTAGACTTCTGTTCTGTTACAGGTTTAAACCAGTTTCTGATGATTTAAACTGGTTTATGTTTAACTTCTGTCCCTAGCCTAGATGTTCTGCAGACAACCTGCAACACCAAAAGCACCCAGCCAGGGGGAGCCAGAGTATGAATTCCATGTGTTCTGCAGGCCCCTCTGCCTGCTTCAATATTGGTGACAGCACCAACTGGACAGTGCCCCATGGAGCACCCCTCCACCAACCAACTTTCCTTAACCATTGTCAGGCATCAGACAGATCAAGAGAAGATCTTCTGTCATTTTAAAGCTGGGCTCTGGCTACATGGAAGGGGCAGGTGGAGCTGTGCCCCTGCCACCATAACCAGTACTGGCTTCAGTTGGGGGCTTTGCACATGGTTCTGCTGGGGCTCTGCTTTTAGGAAGACCTGTCACCATGTTCAAGGCTTACGTGTCTCAAGCTCTGCAGAAGAGAGCTTTAAAGTTATGCAGCACTGCAAGCCAGTGACCAGAGCTCATGCACGGTACTGCATGTATATGGCTCTCTAGTGCTTCATGGGGGGAACTTTTTCCCCCCATGAGGCACTTAAGAGCCCAACACCTGCAACCTTTATGCATGGGGCTGCAGATGCTGGCTTTCAAGTGCTGCATGGGGCTGGTACCCTCCATGCAGCACTTCAAGCTAGTGCCCACACCCCATGCACAGGGCTGCAAGGGCAAATCTCATCCCCAAAGCACTTCAAAGCCTGTACTTACAGCCCCCCATGGGGCTATAGCATGAGGCTCTCAAGTACCTTGGTTGAAGGAATGTCCCTGCCCTCATGGCACTTCAAACTAGTATGTGTAGCCCCACACTTTGGGCCATAGGTGCAGGACACTGAAGTGCTGTGAGAGGAGAAACCTACCTTCCTGTGGCACTTCATGCTGGGGCAGTGTCTGTGTGGGGCTGGGATCTCAGGGAGATCAGGGGCCTCAAGGAATGCCATAAGAAGGTGGCAGAGCTGACAGCTGCACACTACAGCCCCTGAGCTATGGAAAGTGGCTTTCCCGACCCTTCCATTGTCAGAGGGAGGGTCTTGCTGTGATTCAGGCTGCAGCAGTAGAGATACTAACTGTCTGCCCATGGGGTAAGAGAGGGCAGGGGGAGAAAAAAACAAGGCAGGCTGGGATTCTGGAGCAGCAGTTCCAATTGTTTGGGGACGCATGCAAATCATTCATTCAATCTTGAACCCCAATCAGTTAGCACTTTAACCTCATCCAATGTGGTGGAGATTTTCACCACATTGGCCATTTTTAGAGTGCCTGAAGTGCTTTGACTGCTTGTATGCAGAGCATTTCAACTGGTGGAAGTGTAATTCCAACTGCTAGAATATAACATTTGTACATACCCTAAATGAAAGATTTAGAAAGATAATATGTGTGGAACCCTAGCGTGCTATTTTCACAGTCACTGGTAAGTCGCACTTCACTTTAACCAGAATTTTGTTGTTGTTAACCAGTTTATAGCCTTAGCTTGACTTCAAACCACCAACAAACAGGAAAGACAGCTATGAATCAAACTCAGAAAATGAACTTCCAAACAGCAGTTTCTTTACAAAACAAACTAATTTATAATAAGCAAGTTACTGATCAAAGCAGAATAAAGTTTCAAAAAACTGGACTGTATTACAAAGCATTTCTTTGAACATCCATTTTGGATTATTGCTGAAAGATACTAATTGATCTATTTCTGAAACCTCCTAGACTAATTTACAAACATTCATAAAATAGTGAAAAAAGTTGCATGCTTTAGAAACCTGGTACATTTTCATGCCTTCGGACTAAAAAGAATATGAAGACAATAGCAAATGAAGATTATTTTAAACATAGCTTAGACATTTTTACAGTGCTTTTTCTTTTGTATTAACCAAGTCTTCAGACTTCTCATTTCTCTCAGCTGATTTTTTAGCTTCAGGATTAGTCCAAGGAGGGTTGCGCAACTTCTGTCAACCAATGCAAAGGAAAAATATAGTATCAGTGTCAATGTCATATTTTATATTATTATATTGAAACACAAGGATTCATCAAAGACATTTAAAATGCAACAGGAACATAAGAACTGCCATTTACTGGGTTAGACCATAAATTCATCTTTCCAAGTATCCTGTGTCACACAACGGCAGAGAGCAGATGCTGAAAGTGAGTAAGTATGACCAGGGTTTTTTTCTACTGTTCATCTCTCACTTACAGCCTCCAGCATTTAAAGTCTAGGACATTGTGATTCAGAGACTGTACCTCTAACTCTCATGCTTAACAGCTACTGATTTTTTAATCTATGCACTCATTTTTGTAATAATTGTCATATAGTGTGTGCACCGTGTTGGTAAAGATATCATATATGTATATATGTGTTGGTACAGTGTGCGTGTGTGTGTGCGTGCGTGTGTGTGCGCACACGCGCATCCCCTCATACAGAACTTATGTGAATTATTATATGCATGTATAATACCTATATTTCATTATATAATTAAGTTATGCCTGCAGCATCTTCCTGAAAATACCATGTTTTTTAGAATCACTTATGTAAATTAACTGTGTGCATTTTACTGTAGAAAGCCTACAAACACTAGAATAACTTTGAACTCTCCTCTAACTGAATGGTTCTGAAGTCTGGTTTCTACTAGAAAATGTCTGTGTCACTGGATATCCTAATGTAAAAATGTTTGATTCTGGGGTTCTTTATAAAAGACAGTTTTCTTTTACTAGACAAAGAGATGAAGGGATCTGATGCTACAATCTGCTGACGACTTTTCTTGGTATAACCTGGTTAGCTGGCACAATAAACTGAATTGCAATTATACCAAGGGAGTTGAAAATTATTTTCTCCTTACCCATTAAACCCAGTTTCTACTGGACAAAGTGCTCTATTGTTTATTTGCTAAAATACTTCCAACTGAAATCCCATGAAGCAAAAGTCTTTGTTGACTTCAAAAAAGATTTTTCCTGAGAAATCACTGGCTCAGACTGTAAATATTATTCATGTATTTTTACACTTTATTGAGAAACACCACTATAAAAGGTATTATGATTATTCAAATGAAGAAATACCTGAAAGCTAGGATCTGTTTCTGCCATCTTCAGGTGAGATGTTGAATTATTACGGGTCCCCAAACACTTCTTGCCAACCTGCAGATATAATGATTGAAACCAAATCCTGTTAATGTTTTTCCTCCCAAAACTTATAGTATTTTATGCAGAACTTATTTATAAAACATGAAAATATCTCCAACATTTATTTCATAAGGCCCTGTACTGCTATCAAACATGGACAAGCTACAGTTGGCATAAAATAAGACAGCATTAATAAGAAAAAATTGATATGTATATAGTATCTTTAAGATTGAAATTTCTTTCAAACATTAACAAGTTCATTTTTCACCACCTGGTAAGCAAGCAGGCAAGCATTTGAGCAGATAAGTAAGTGGTTATAATCCCCATAGTACATATTCCTCTTCCTTTACCTAAACCTTTTACTTGGGCCATGTCTATATCATAGAGTAGACAGTGGAGAGGCCAGCTGGTTCTCAAAATTCAGAAGACTGACTTACATTGCCAGTAATAAATTGTTTTCCTTGGAAAAATTTCCACTAACAAACTTAATTTGAATAATAAGAAAAGTATACTGTATGTGTTATGCGTGAACTGTAGTATAGTGCAGGAATCATAACGTATTAAACTGTTGGTGTGTCTATGCATGAACTTTAATAATGCGTATTAATAATGCGCATTAGCCTATTTTAATGAACACTAAACCATCACAGAAAAGTTGTGCTCTTTAGCCAGTGTGCATTAAAATAAGCTAATTCACATTTTTCTAGTACATCAAAATGGAGGTACTAGATGTAATGCACATTACCTAAAGTGCATTAATGAATGTGTAGACATGCCCTCTTAGCCAATGAAATCTCATAGTATGGGAGTAACTGAGTATAGTGGAAATGTAGAATGAACTGTTTGCACTAGGATGAACGTTATTCTGTAAAAAACATAATTAAATTTAAAGAATACATGAGCTTTTGTCAGATGCTTTAAAATATGTCCCTGGTAGAATCTTTTAATGGCATTTTAAAGTGTTTGATCAGTCTACTTGGGATAAAAAGAACAGATTTTTTACATCACCAATATTGTGACCACACTTTCAGACCCAAGAATAATGCTGCTTTTTTATTCAGCTCAAAGCTTAAGTAAAAATAATGCTTATTTCAAATTTTAGGACAAGCACTTAAAAAAAACACTTAAGTCAACTGTCTTAAACACAACAAAAATAAAACACATTATATTGTTAAGATTTGTCAAGCAATGTACTTGTGTGAGATTTGCCTAGAGCAATATTAATGCAAATTTGTACTTTCTGGAGAAACACTAATATATTATGTATTATTCCTTTTGCAGAGTTTGCTAACTTATTTTGTGATATGCCTGTGCCATATTATATTGTCTTAAAATAACTGAAACATGCAATAAACAACACTGGGAAGAAAAAGTCTATGCCATACATTAACAGGAAGCAGGAGGACAAGAAAAAACAATTTGCTTAAATTGGGAGGGTCAAGATGTTTTTCATGTCACATAGGCATCTTCAGAAAATGGAAATTCAGCTTAAGACAGAATAGAAAAGAAAAACCTCTGCTACGATAAAACAGGAAGATTAAAATGAGGAAGGTACATAGAGATCATAAACAAATACCCAAAATAGAATATATAAATAGAAAGAAATTCTACAACTATCACTTAAAGACTACATTAAACTGGAACTAAGCTTCAGTACATATTGGAAATTTGAAGGTAAAACCATTATATAGAGAGTGTAAATATTCTTAAAAATAAGCATTAAGTTTAACTGTAAATAAAATGATACTTAGCATTAAAAAGTCAATGAATCAAAACAGGTTAAAATATGGGGAAACATAGTTAAAGCATCCTAATTATTAATTTGTACCTTATAGTGACACCATGGAATAAATATAGTGTTATTGTGATTAGTGGATAATATTATGTGCAGTCACATCTTTGATTAAACCAATTATTTTAAAGGCACATTCAATTTTTTCCTCATGCTGTTCGTCCAGTGTTTATCATTTTCCCCTAGGACAGCTTGGATTTATTTTCACAGTAAGTAATGGAGGTAGTAGTCATTTTGAAAAAGGATATTTCTTCATGAACTTCTCTGCAGAAGAACAGTTATAAAAAGTGAAAGAAAATAAAGACATTTAATCCTAAATTTTTTTTTTTTTTCAAATTTGGTCAAAACCTCAAATGACAGTGAATTTTAAATATATTGAACATTTGTGTTATATTTTCACAATCAAGATCATTTTGGAAAAATGTGATCAGTCACTAAATGCTTAAATTTTTATAATTAATTTGCACTCATTATGTAATTTACTAGATTACTAGCAAATTCTCCAAAAAAAAAATCTATTTTTTGTGCAACAGAGAAATGGCGCAATTTTGGGAAGAATATGTTGTATAATTTCTACATAATAAAGTGGTTGCTTTAAGTGCAGCAATCAACTGAACCTTAACTATGGAATGGGAAACTGAGCTTCTATAACATCAGAAGCAAGAAGCCTAAAAGAGAATCAGTAAGTCTGTCAGACTGCCACCAGGAAAAGAAGGCCATTAAGGAGGATAAGGTAACGTTTCAGAGAAGCTATGATCTCTTTGCATTAGTCTTGATCCAAGCACGTCATGGAAGTAACTACTACTTTAAAGTAATACAGATGAGTCACTGTCACTGAGTGATTATCCAAATAGTATAAATAACACTGATAGAGTAGATAAAAGTCACCAGAATGAGTTGGTGTATATTCACAAATGATGAAAGGACATAAAAATGAAGTAGCTAAGTTTGTGATGGTCAGCCAGGTTGCCTTGGACCTCTGAAATCTTTTCAAGGGTGTTGTGGGGTGCCACACAATGTCACATGTTAGATATGCAAATACAACTTGGAAGATAAACCTGCAATTGTCAAATAGAAACCCATAGTGTTAAAAACATTTTGACCTGTTGTGAACTTTTGGAGTTCTTTGGAACAGAAAAATTCCTCTATTATTTGTCTGCAGTCAAAATAGATGAAAACTAAGAGCTGGCTATTTCCAAGAGGCACCTTGAGTCTAATGAGAGGCTCCTTGAATCTTATAAGGTTGAGAACCACTGTGCTAGGTTCTCAACAAAATATGGATTTCATTAAAATCTTCACTTACTATATGAGAGGACAAAAATGATCATGTATTGCTCTGAAAAAGGAATAGAGATTGATACTAGAATATCATAACAGAATAACAGTGCTATAATGGGAATTGTAGTACCTGGAAACTGTGTTTGAAACAATAATTAAAGAGGAGATTAAAAAAAAAAACAAACACACACTCATTAGGTCCTGGAATATAAGAACATACTACAGGTGCCCAGCCTATCACATGACTGATATAAGGAAAGGCTATAAAACAGTAGCATACCATGGGTCTCCAGCACCTGGGAGACAAAGCTTGCATTTGTGTGCCCCCCTCCCCACCAGGACGATCTGAGCAAGGCCCCCTGTCCCATCCCATGGCATGTCCACAGGGAAATTAACAGCACAGCAAACTGGATGCAGGGGGAGGGGTGGTGACCATAATTTCTGGCCCGAACAGCTAAAGAAACTTACAACCCACCAGGCAGGGGCGGGAGGGGGTACCGGGCAAAGTACACAACAAATGTGGGAGGTGCCACAAAACTCTCTGCCCAGCTCTGAAAGGCCTGGCTGGCACCCCCCATGCTGGTGCCTGGGGTCCATGGCCCCCTTCCTCTCCCCCCACCCCCGCTGGTACACCACTGCTATAAAAGTACAAGAGAAGCTGTTAAGAAGGGGGGGGGGGTGTATAAACAGACTTGAACTGATTACATTGTCAATTAATTTTATATTTATTTCCCCTACTAGTGAATCTGCTAAAAAAATTACAAAAACATCTAGGTGAACATATATGATAAGAGAAAATTGCCACTCAGATGCTTACAGCAGCTGTATCCCTTTTACAATTTCCTTATAACAGAACTTTGCCCGCTGTGATGACACTACCCATTGTAGACAGATTTATGCATGTTCATTTTTCTGCTGCATACCTGAATGCAGTGCTTTTCAAATGTTTTTGGATGCATACCCCACTACCTGTGCAAAATATTGCTGCTCACCTCTCCTATACATGACACATCTCTGCATGTATACAAATGTCAATGCATGGCAACACAACTTCTCACTACACATTGACCAATCAAGATCCACCACTATTATTAAAATGTAGGCATGTACCTTCTGACAAAGTACTGTCTGTACTCTGAGTTGTAATCTTGCTCTTGTAGATATGAAATGCAGGTTTACATATCTGCAGTACGGACCTAAAGATATTACTAAATTTACACACTTAATCTTAGCACACAACAATTTCACTTTCAATAACCAACACTTCCTCCACACTATGAGCACAACTATGGGCACCAAAATGGTCCCACAATATGCCAACCTTTTTATGGGCCACCTGGAAGAAGAATTCCTCAAAACCTGCACCATCAAATCCACGCTATACTTAAGTTATATAGATGAAATCTCCATCATTTGGACTAAAACCCAGCAATCTCTGACTGATTTCCATCACAACTTCAATAATCATCCCTCCATCACACTCTCTCTTGAATACTGCAGCACTAACATTTCCTTTTTAGACACTATGATCAATATCTGGAATGGTAAAATACAAATCACCATATACAAGAACTCCACGGACCAACATACGTATCTGCACAGAACCAGCAATCACCCTAAACACATCAGGAAAGCTCTACTATACAGCCAAGGCCGTGAATACCACTGAATGTGCATTGAGAACACCTGTGATTGTCACCTCACAAATCTCAAAAAGGCTTTCATTTAACAAGGACACGTCTCCAGCAAGACAAAACACACTTTTGAAAGAGCCACCTGGATACCATGTGAAGAATTGCTGCAGTACAAAAAAAAATTCCCACAAATCACACACCATTAGTTATGACATAACATCCCTCTCTGGAACCTATGCAGAAAATCCTCAAACAATTGAAACCCATACTAGAAGAAGACCCAGTTCTTAAAAAGATCATCCCAGAACCACTCATCATAGCCTTTAAACAAGCACCAAACCTTGCCAATATCATCACCAGAAGCAAACTTCCTATGGCCCAAAACACATTGAATGGATCCAGACCATGCCGGGACAAGAAATGTAAAACCTATCAATATAGCTCCACCGCTCCCACAATCACTACACCTCACAACAGACCCATCACCATTCCTGGATCTTATACCTGCACCTACAAAAATGTAATATATCAAATCCAGGGCACTAAATGCCTTGATAGAAAATATTTAGGAGAAACCAAACAGTGTACCAGAATGAATGCATATCTAAAATCTATTAAAGGCAAGAATACCCAAATACCTGTGGGTACAAGCATCTCACAAGACACTCTCTGTCTCCAGTCTTTCAGTTTTAATTCTCAAGGTGTAATTTACAGAACACCTTTCATAGACAAGTCTATGAACATCACTTCATAAATCTACTGGATTCCTGAGCACTTGTTTTTCTTCAGTCCCTTAATGACTCCATTGTTCTCTTCTAAGAAAATATCTCTGACACAGTTCTACTCAGGACTATAATTTCCAGGTTTTTAACCCCTTTTTTGTTCGTCTTTGGAGACATTGTGCAAATCCTTGGATGCTGCATTATCCATTATTTAAATGCTTCTTAATGGTGTCCTTCTTTTTGGACAACACAAAATTGATGTCATTTTGATGGTGTGGAATCTAGCCAGGTATTTTACTTGGTTATCTCTACAGAGTCCCTTTCTCAATTTAGACTCTCCAAAGGAACTTCCCAACAGTGGTGCAGAATGGCACTACCCAGCTTCTGTGAGCAGGGAGCAGCAGCACAGAGTTTCCCCCACTGCTGCAAAGGTTGGGGAGGGAAGCAACATTCTGCTTGCTTCAGTCTCACTCAGCCCCAGATGCACTTAGCTGTGTGGTGCTGTGCTGCCTGGCTCCTGTGGCTAGACAGGACTTCCCAGTGTGGGGGATGCTGGCACCCCTCTCACGGTGCATAGGGTGCTGCCCCCTTGACCTGCCCTGGCTACACTACTGAAAACAGGTGAACATCTCAAAGAGAATTCACCTAACAAAATCTGGGACAAAGACTGAGAATTAAAGAATTTGACTTTGATAAACTGCAAAAAAAAGTCTAAAATCACAGTAATCAAATGTAATTCACTAAGGAAACATGAAAACTCTAGCACTTAAAATGGAATAATCTGTATAAATTGAAATAGGAGAACAACTGACAAGCTACATTACTGCAGAGATTGACCTTGGATTATAGTAGATGGCAGCCTACACACAAGAGAAAAGTGTGTTCTTATTTCAAATAAATAAACAGCATGAAACAAAGTGGAAACACACAAAAAGAAGCATTGAGAGCTACTTAGATCCTGGGAGCAAACAACAGAACCCTTCCTAGATGCCATCGGTGTTGGGCCACAGATCTAAATTTATTTGTTTCTGTGCTGTCACTTTATGACCATCAAGAAACTCTGAGAGAAAACTAGAACAGCAGCAATGAAACACGATGCCCGAAGTTCCCTATTGTAACTTAAAATGGCTGGAAATCATAAAGAAAAAAACCAAAAAAGCATATACAAATATTATTTTTGTAAGAATTCATGAGTTAGATTCTTAGAGAAACATTGCATGTAGCTTCTCTCTTGAGGCCCAAATCCAATAGAGCCCCAATCAAAAGACTGAGGGACCAACTTCAATCCTTCCTCAGCAGTGAGGTGCTTTTCCAGATTTCCATAAACCAACTAGCTCTGCTCAGATTCAAGGAAAAGGAAGAACTCCAAGAGTAGCTAAGGCACTGCCCAAATTTGTCTATATCATAGAAAGAGATGTTAATTAATTTCTGTGAGTTTGGAATCTATTTCTAGTCAACAAGAGGAGAGAGAAAAAAATCAGCTACTTTGGTTTCCCTTGTTCTACCAAATGAAAGATAACCTGGAAATTCAACTGACCACTTGCCTGGGGAAAAAAAATCATAGCTCTGTTAGCCAAGGATGATAGTTGCTGTTGTAACCCTAATTTGATTAATTATCATAGTATCATAGTGCTGAGGGCTGGAAGAGACCTAAACAGATCATCAGGTCCGAGCCTCTGCCCCTAGCAGGAATGATCCCCTACCCCGGGCAGGAATGAGTGTGGGGTCATATCACCCCAGCCAAATATCTGTCCAGACTCCTATTGCAGACCCCCAAGGTAGGAGAGAGTACCACCTCACTTTGGAGCCCATTCCAGAGCCTGGCAGCCCTAACTGTGAAGCAATGTCTTCTGATGTCCAGCCTGAACCTTCTCTCTAACAATTTGTTGCCGTTATTCCTAGTAACCCCAGGTGGTGCCTGGGGGAACAGAGCCTCCCCCAATTCTCACTGGTTCCCCCTGGTGAGTTTGTAAATGGCCACCAGATCCTCTCTCAGCCTTCTCTTGTAGAGGCTGAATAGGTTCAGGCCCTTTAACCTCTCTTCGTAGGGCCTGCCCCACTGCCCCTGAACCATGCACGTGGCCCTCCTCTAGACACTCTCAATCCTAGCCACATCCCTCTTGAAGTGCAGCATCCAGAACTGGATGCAGTACTCCAACTGTGGCCTGACCAATGCCACACAGTGAGGAAAGATCACCTCCCTGGACCTGTTTGTGATGCATTTGTAGATGCACGACAAGGTGCAGTTAGCCTTACTAACTGCTTCCTCGCATTGGGGGTTTATGTCCATCCTGGAGTCAACAATGACTCTAAGATCCCTTTCTGCCACCGTTTTGACAAGAAGGGTGTTCCCCAGCCCATAGGTGTGTTGCTGGTTCCTTCTCCCTAGATGTAGTACCTTGCAGTTGTCTGGATTGAATTCCATCCTATTCTCATCCGCCCACCTGTGTAACCTGTCTAGATCTAGCTAGAATCTGTCCCTCCCCTCCAAAGAGCCCACCTTGCCTCACAACTTGGTGTCGTCAGTGAATTTGGACAGTGTGTATTCCACACCCACATCCAGATTGCTGATAAAGATGTTGAACAGTACAGGCCCCAGGACCGAGCCCTGGGGGACTCCTCTGCCCACATCCCTTCCATCCACCACCACTCTCTCAGTGCACCCATCAAGCCAATTTGCCACCCATCTGACTGTGTAGGCATCAATGCCGCAGTCACCAAGTTTTTTTAAGAGAATGTGGTGGGAAACTGTGTCAAAGGCCTTCTTGAAGTCCAGGAAGACAACATCTACTCCGACACCCTCGTCCAGGGACTTTGTGACCTGATCATAGAAAGAAACCAGGTTATTCAGGCAGGACCTGCCCTCAATGAACCTGTGTTGGTTGCCCCTGAGCATTATCTCCACTGCTGGACCCTTGCGGATGTGCTCCTTGATAATTTTCTCAAAGGTCTTCCCAAGGACCGAGGTAAAACAGACTGGACTATAATTGACAGGGTCCTCCTTTCTCTCCTTCTTGTAAATGGGGACCACTGGCCCTTTTTCAATCCTCTGGTATCTGGCCAGTGTCCCACGAGTACTCATAGAGCTGTGCCAGGGGCCCTGCTATGATCCCCGCCAATTCCCTCAGTACCCTCGGGGGAAGAGCATCTGGAACTACTGATTTAAACATGTCCAGCCCCTCCAAAAGTCCCCTAACTAGGTCATCCCTGGCCCTAGGCATGCCAGTGCCTCCCCTGGGTCTGTCCACAATTCTAGTGGGAATTATAATCTTTAATTTTTCTAGTGGGAATTATAATCTTATCTTCAAGGGTGTTTGTATACACCACATTTTTTACCTTTTTTGCATTGTGATGGCATGACTGTTTGCATGAGCTGGTTTTCTGGACCCTTTAAAAGTCTTTCTGGTGCATTAAATTAAACTCCTTTGATATAATTTAGTTTGGCTTGCCACGAATTAAAGCATCATGCCCATGGATTTGTTGCATACAAACACAAAGGCAGTCAAAGACATGTAATAAGTCTCTTTCTCCACCAGATGGTGATGCAACTCTTTTGTAGTCCACCCCATCAAATTGCTGCCTTTTTTTTTTGGCTGCCGCTTTTTTCTTCTGCCGTGTGCTAGCTCTCTGCTCCCACAGCTGCAGGGTAGGGCAAAGAGTGGGGGGCCCCAGGCTGGGGGAGACAGTATGAGACTATCCCGCTCTTCTGCAGTGCCTGCTGGGGACCAGGTTTAATTTATTTGAAATGCTAGTATGTGCAAACACTGATGTGACACTCCAAAATAAACAAGTTTAAATGTTATAAACCTATTTAATTAATGAGGATTAAACCCCATGATTTTTACAGGCATCCTAAATGCCTAGAGTTTGTTTTCTAGGATGGCCAGATGGTCCAAATTTTAGGTGTTTGGAGGGCCAGTTTGTCTTCTCACATAAACTGGCACAGTTTCAATGGTAATGGTAACTATACCTATTTACACCAACTGATCCTCTCTCCCTGAAATTCTGAAAAGAGTGTAAGAGGCTGCTACTACTTTAGAAGGACTGAAGTAGATACTAGAAACTTTTTGTAAATTAATATCAGAATATTTCAGAAGGGACTGTAACCATAAAGTCAATTTTAAACAAACTTTGGGTAAGATTTCTTCTTTACCTTTGAGTAAATATGGCATTTTTAAAGCCAAACTAGTTTTCCAAATATAAGGAGGGTAGAAAGAAGATGTAAAATAAAACCCATATCCAATCTTAGCTATGGTTTCATGAACACTGCTTAATAATATTGCCAATCCTCAATAAAAAGTCGTACCTAGTAAAGTGTTTGTTTACATCTAATATAGGACATTTGTGCTGGAGATATGAGTCATTTACACTACCACATAATTATGAAACATCATGAGCTACAAAAACACAACTGCCATTGTTTCCACTGGAGTTGTAGTCCAATTACTGTGTTTTTATTGTAATGCACCATACCATATATCACCATAATTCAGTGAATAAATAAGTCAAGTCTCCTACTGTATATAGTGTTTCTTAATTACCTGATGCATGATCTGTCAAATTTATTTAACAAAAGCTAAATGCAATTTTAAGTTACAATGCCTGAACAGAAGATTATGGGTTTTAGACCATTTTACTGGGTATTATTCAGTCATGTATGCCTAGTTATATGCACTAGCAAATCACTTCCAGACCCTTAAGAAAACAAATATAAACTACTTGTGAATACACATAACAAATAAAATGGAAGCTGCTTCTAGGAAGATACATGGACGTGTTTGGGGAGCCTGACCAACACCCCACATTTTACAGAACTGTGGAAAAGTAGACTATTACTAATCTGTACAAGCAGAGGTGTAACTGGATTTTTGAGTGCTCTGTGTGGCATCAGTAGATGTGCTGATGGTAGAAACCAGGCCAGCAGCATAGCTGCTGCTACTTTTGTGCCTTTCCCTCTTCCAGGGTCAGTACCCAAAACTGTTACCTGTCCGCTCCACTCCCCAGCCTCCCCCACCCCCACCTGCCTCCTTAAGTACATGACTTTCTGAAAGCATGGATTTCTCAACCCTTGCACCCACCAATAGGTAAATCATTCAGAAATGGATGGAAAGAGTAAGGAGGGCCACATATGCACATGCATATACACATAAGGAAACAATCTCCATCTCCTAATTCACACACCAAAGATCTGCTGTTGGGTATTGAAGTGAACTAAAAACACACTTTACAAGGAAGTTACTAAAGAAGCAAATCTAAAAGTTTGAAAACTGCCAAACAAGAGTTTGGGGCACTACAAACTAAAAAGTTAGAAACTAAATTCTCAGAGTTATTTCAGTGAAACTCCACTGGCTTCAGTATATCAGTCCAAGGACAGATTTTGACATAAAATTGTGCCAGAAGAACTACAGTGATATTTCCCAGTGTATGACATACCTGTTTAACTGAAAAATCTCCCCAGTTCTTTTGCAAATTTGGGTGGACTCAGCAGCTTTGGTAAATGGAAGTAATCCTGATACAATGAATAAGCTTCATATCCCTATTTCCCAATACCAATGGTATCACTGCACAGTTTTTAATCTATGATTACTTGCATAGGAGAAGTGGTATAGGAAATGCTTTGCCGGCTTTGGACCATTAGAGAATTCTTATTCACTAGATTGGCCCTCAAGGCTGCCAGTAGCATCTAGGTCCATAAATCAGCCTCACTAGACCTCATAATTACTTTGAGGTTTGGAGTATGTATGTATGTGTGTATATATAAAATTCATTTTCTGTCAGTCATGGGTTTCTGTAATACATATGTCTGACTTTTCCTTTCTCAGAAGGTTCAGTGAAGCTATTAGGTTGTATGCCGGCAGAAAAAGAAAACTGTTACATCAAGGGAAAAATGAAGGCACCATCTCTACCTGATTGCCTTTTCTACCTTAACTAATATCCATTTGAGAGCCCCAAAATCACAGCATATATTTCTAGGATCAATGTAAAAATACAGCCATATTCTTCATGTTGCTTTTCTTATTATTTGTACCTGAAGTAACAGAGGAATAAAGAAAGTGGATACAAGGGCAGAGAAGATGGCAAAGATAGATGAGACTGTGTATATGGGAAGCTACATTAGTAAGCAAGGAGGATGTGATTCAGCTGGCTCAGCTGAAAGTTGTTGAGGAACCACAGATGTTGTTTTAAAAAGAACATTGTAGAAAAACCCATTGGAGGTACTAAAGGAACTGGTTCATGTGACCAAAACTATTTATTTCCAAGACTATGAAAGGATGATATATGTAAGCTCTTATTTTTCTAGTCCTTTACTCTTGCTTCTCATTACTGCTCATTCAATTTACGGACACAAGTAAGGAAAATCCTAAATTCTAAAATTCTGGTTTCTTTGCTTAAGCTAATCTCTAACTATTGGCATCTAGAAGAAAACTACACTGAGATAAGTAACTGTCCACTACAGGGTTTTTGTACTTTTACAGCATTGCCAACTCTCATAACTTTTGGCATTGTTCTTAAAGTCTATGCTTCGGGAATGTGAAAAACCTAGGACTTTCTTTTTCATTATATATATATATGTGTGTGTGTGTGTGTGTGTGTGTGTGTGTGTGTGTGTGTGTGTGTGTGTGTATATATATATATGTATAGTAAAAATTAGTAAAAATTAACCAAAGCCTATACAGAGAGTGTGATATATATAGTGTGTGTGTGTGTGTGTGTGTGTGTGTGTGTGTGTGTGTGTGTACACACACACACACACACACACACACACACACACACATTATATATATGACACTTTCTGTATAGGCTTTGGTTAATTTTTACTATTTTTATTTTTAACAATTCCAAGGAGATGTATGCTTCATTGCTATAAAGGGTTCTGCATATTATGCTTAGATATTACCTCTAGCTAACAACATCTCACAAAGAGTTTAAGAGGGATTCTTGCTTTACAGCATCGCTTGCACTGAAAATGAACAATGATTAGAAAGGAATGTACTTTGACTGCTACCCTTGATGTAGCCTTTTGAAGATTCCAGTAGGCTTCCCCACTCCAGCCCTGCTCTGCTTGCTTTCATCCACATAATTACCCCACTTTCAATTAAGTTATCTAGTTCTTCAAACAGGAAGTTAATTCCCTGACTTCTGCTCCTAAGTCCTGGGAGGGGAGGGAAAGAAAAGAAAATCTTCCTGACTACAGGAAAAAAGTGAAGGACAGGAACAGGCAAAACCTAGCCCTTTCAGGAAAAAGAGGAATACTCATACTACAAAGAAGCTCCTTCTAGAGCCTCCAATAGAAACACCCTGAACACTTACTGTGTTCAAATCACTGAATTATTTTTTTTTAATTAAACAATGAGTCAGTCCTCACAATAGCTCTGTGAGTCAGAGATCAGGAGCTTCTGGATTACAAATAAAAAAAAAAAAATCAAGGTCTCCTGCCTCCTAAGCCTTGGCACAACATCACTAATCCACAAAGCAGCAGCACTCTGTTACAATACAGTTAACTACTTTTCAGTTCAAAGAGTAATTATACATACCCTACAGCAAACTGGTGATCACCAGTAGATAATGAACCACTGATTAAACTCCATATTGTATTAACTGTGGAAAAATCCTGAAGTCCTTACGCAGTTTGTGCTCTCTGAGGTTCTCATTGTCTTTAGAGTCTGTCTAAAATGTTACTTAGTCTGTCTACAATATTACTGATCTAGGGGCACATAACTTAGAAATGTTATAGATGCTGCAGTCATTATGTTGCTTGAGTCCTCAATTAGCTATGAAGGACCCAGCCCCTGTAGTGCACTCTGTACAGAACTCTCATTAAAGTTGATAGGAGTTTTGAGTGCAGACAGCTGTGTAGGTTCTGCTCCCAGAACACAAACGTAAAGAAAAAAACCCCAAAAAACGAATGCAGTGATTAATAAAGTTATTTTCTTTGCTGCTGCTGCTACCTTATTGCATTATTGTTACAGAATTTTCCATTCTAATTGCATATTCCCCCTTCAATGTCTCATTAAAATTTAGTCTTGTTAGGAATTCTTGTTTTTTATGATTTAACTTGTGTTCTGAATCTCATCAAAAAAGGAAAGATTATTAATTTTTTCCTTCTAAATAATGGAGAAATGCTTTCAAAGGCTGAATTTATTGGTGATAAGGGCTCAATTCACTTTCTCCATGTGAAGATTAAAAAAAAAAATAACAAACTCTTCATTGTATTTGCAAAATAAAAGTATTCATGGTGTAATGCCTGCTGCCTAAAATAATCCATTTTTATATATAGAAAGACAAAGGAATCTGAATAGCAAAGTGAGATATTAAAGCAGATAGGACAATCAGGGTCTGGCATAAGCTTTAAAAAATGAGTCCATCTTCATCAGTTTACTATGCAGTTTGATCAGCAAAGTACCTCTGTGCTAAAATTCAAGTGATGAAATATGCAGCTTGATCAGTAAAGTATGCAAAAATTCAGCAGCTATAGAATTCAGCTGAACCCATGAATTATACAGAAGATGGAGAGAGGTGCACAGCTGGATGTGTAAATTATGAAAGTGAATCAGCCAAGTATGCATCTTCATTAAAAAAAAAATTAAAAAGTGAGTATTAGAATTCTGCATGTCCCTTGACTTTGCACCTCTGCAGTTTGAGCTGCTAACTGTATCACAACATAACTACAAAAGCATTCAGCTAAATCAGGGAATCAAGGAATCAAGACATTCAGGGAATCAGGGAATCAAGACACTCGATAAGAAAACCACATACTGTAAATCAGACCTTTTGTTTCAATTCGGGTGGAATGAAATACAAGTATAAGCTAGCAGGATTCTACTGATTCATCTAAGTAAAGGCATATTTCCTTCATTGCTAAAACAATATGACTGGCATGACTTCACTCTTTAGCCTATCTATCATACATCTGATATCTCATTAATGTCAATACAGAAACTCCCATTGGTTCAGTGAGCTTAGAACTGACTTTTAGGGTGGGTACAGGTGTTCAGGGAGGTTTGGAAGAGGTTAGCTCATGTTAAAAATGGCCACCAGATCTAACTTAATTTACCCACACATGGACCTTACATTTAGATCCCAGGTTAGGTTGATCTAAGTGTGAACTATACAGAAGTTCCAGGAAGGTTAGATCAGTCAAAAAATGACCAACCCTATGTAACTTAAGTTTATCTTGGAGGTACCCTAAAATTAGATCAGGCATAGTTAGACCAATCTAACTGATTGGTTGCACACATTTTGAGTGTAGCCTCAGGGCTGGGAAATCCCCAACCCCTTCCCCCACTCCAAGACAGACAACTCCCCGGCCCCCTTACAAATCAGCCAGCTCCCCCAAAGGCTGCCAAACCCTCTAATTCCACAAGCTGCTCCTGCTGCTGGTTGTACTAGTGTTTGGCGGTGCTAGGAGCCAAATGAAGTAAATTGGGATGGGGGTAGGAGTGGGTGGGAACAAAGGAGGTTTGTTTGTCTGGAGGAGAAGGAGGGCTCGGGGGGGGGGGTTGGGGGTGGGGAGAGAGCCCCTTCCCCACAGATTCTAACAATCCCCTCTGTGAAGCCACCAGCCTACCCTATTAACCCAGTGCTACCTCCACACTGACTTCCTTTAATTGGGCTCCTGGCACCTGCAAACATCAGTAAAACTGGCCACAGGAGCAACCTATGGTACTGGGGGTGGCTTGGCAGCATTAAGAGGGCTGGAAAAGTCTAAGGGGGTTTGTCAGGGTTGGAAAGGCTCTCCAATTCCACCCTCCTGCACCCTCCCTGATATCCCAAGTTCCTTTGTGGATCCTGCTAGCCTCCTGATCCCACCAAACTCTTCTAGTCTCCCCCACCCCCTCACAACCCCCATCCTTCTAACTCCCTGTGGACCCTGCTAGCTTCTTTGATCCCCGCAAATCCACCCCACAGACCCTACTACCTCCCAAACTTCCCTGCAGGCCCCACTGCCCCGCCAATCTTGTCTGCCTGTCTCCTTCCCATGATTTACCTTAGGTCAGGCTCCTGGCACGTATTTAATCACCTTTTTAACCCAATCTAATACCCCAAACTTCTAAGTGTAATATCCATATGAAGCCTTAGTGTTAAAGCTTCATATGTTATGGCTGTTATATATGTAACAGAAACTAAGAGATCTAGCTTGGGTACAGGACTAAGTCTAGTAATGGGAGCAAAAAGCTCTAGGCAACCTAATTAATCCACAAACTAGGTAAATTTGCTAAGTCACCAGTCTATCTTTGCTAGACTAATTCCAGTATCCAAGCATATTTATACTGCACTGAAGAATAAAGTGCGAACATGTCTGAAAAAAACAGGTTGTTCTCTTACTTACATATGCATAAATTAGAAGTAACATTTATAATGCCAATGAAATTAATCTGGTATAAAACTTGTATACATATTAGGACAGAGTTTCTTTGTTTTACCCAGTAGAGGCCAAATACCTCTTTGGGTTTGGGTTATGTAAGTTTGACTCCACAATTTTTTTTCTGGAATAACTTTCTTAAATTGCCTAAAACTTTAAATGATAAACTTAGGTACAAACTGCTAGGTTTCACTTGTTTCATGATAAAGCCACATGGAAAGAAAAAATGTGTATAGATTCAGTTCAGAACTATAAAGGGACCAGAAGTGATCAAACAGACCATTAACTTGACCAAACTTTCCAGTTAACTAAGTTTATAGTTTGAAATTGTATCAAAATATGATCAAATTTCATGTAATTTCTTCCCCTACAAATATTTCACACTGATCCAATGATGACAGGCCTAAATTTAACTTCAAGATGAATACAACTGAGCCTTACAAGAGCAGCTGAGAGTGGCTTGTCCATTTTCAACAATAGTGCATTAAGTGCATAGACTTCCTGTCATATTAGTTTCTTTCTACACTGGATGCTACATGTTCTTTACTTTGCCTAGCATGCTAGGAAGAGTGGCCATATGCACATGCTCTACGAGTCGGAGGTTGGGGGAGATGCTTTAATTAGAGTGGCTCTCTACTTAAAGCATCTAAAGCATCTCATGTATCAATATCCTGGTGCTTAAAAAAGGCAGTGGGAATGCTTTAACTAAAGCTTGCTTGATGAGCTTTAGTTAAAGTACCCTCTCTGCCATTTTTAAGAGCCAGGACTGATACATGAGATGCTTGAGTACTGCAATTACAATGCTCCAGCAGGCTTGATTAATTGATCTTGTGCACATCAGAGCAGCCTCGCTGCTTGTGTGTTGGTGCCCAGTCTTTTTATGTTACTGTATTTACTTGAATCCAAGATGAGTTTTTTTTTTCCCCCATCAGTCAGCATGGAGAAAAGAAGCCCTGTCTCGGATTTGAGTACCAACACAAGGCACACTGTGGTCAGCTCAAATTTTGGCTCCAGTTTGGGGCTGAAGCTGAAACTAAGCCATTGCCTGACCTATGCTAGAATGGCTCATTTGGTAGGGGAAGTGGCATGTGCCCCAGGGAAGTGCAGAGGCCATGGTGTGTGTGTGGGAGAGGACCTGTAACCTGCCCTCTCCACCCCCTGGCCCCTATGACTGTGTCTTCCTCCCTACCCCTGCCTCCCCAACAGTCTGATCCCCTGCTATAGCCTTCCTCCCTCTCCTGATCCTGCCCCCTCCCCTTTACCTCCAGCCTGGTGCCTTCAGCTCTGATGCAGCCCAGTCCAGAGCTGACACTGATTCTCCCAGGCTGGGATGTGACGGGCCTGAGCCAAGGCCATGCTACCACTGACTGCCTCAGAGGAGCAATGCTGTAGCAGAAAGTAAGGGGGAAGAAGTAATCAGGGAGTGGTGGAAGGGAAAGCACAGGATGGCAAGGGATGGGCAGGTTGTAAGGGGAGAGCAGGAAGTGGGGGAGACAGGGAATCAGGGGGGCCAAGCACAGGCACAGGGGCAAAAGTTGGGCCCGGGCAGTGGGGACCAGGTACAGGAATGGAGGGCCAGGTGGGACATGATAGGGGGCAGGCACATGGTAGGAGTCAAACTATAACATTTATAATTGTCAATGTATAGATTTCAATTATTGGGGAAACTGTGTTAAATTGAAATTGTTTTGGATTTGGGTAAATATGGTAGTGTCTTTGGTTTCTAAAGGTCCTGCTACTAGTTCAAATTGTAGCTGGATAGAAACTAGCTGTAAAGTTGTTACACATTTTCAAGTACTAACTTTATAACCGGTTGACTCTTTTTTATAGCTACATGAACATTTTTCTGGAGTGATGATTACTTTGCACATATGGCTGGTCTAAATATATCATGCAATCAACCAGTTAATTGTGTAATATATGTAATATAAGGCCTAAGGTGACCTGATACTGCCAAGACCAATTTTGCACTGGAATAAGGAAGTGAAAATTCATTGAAATCAGCAGCTTCATCCACTTATACCCACTGAAGACTTTAACTTACACTTTCAGTCTCATTTCTGGTGATAATCCCTACACCTCCATTAATATTTGTACTTGTACAAGTTTTATACTTTGTATTGGATTTCAAAATGCACAAATTTCATATCTAAATACTACTTCATGATTTTTTTTTTAAATATGGCATAACAATTGTAAGATAGGATAGATGTTCTGTCTCTTGAGAAATAGTCTGTGTTGTAAATAACCTCAATAACAAAATTAATTCCATATTTTATACAGGAATATATTTATCCATGCCCTCTCATCAAATATCATAATGTCTCATATATAAATCTTCTGTCATTCTGCAAAGAGCTTATTGCAGACGATAATTAAGTGAAATACATGTAAAATACTTGAGTGTTTTCACAGCTCCTTACAGTTTTTTGTTAATCTAACTTACTTATTTTAGGTATTTAGTATAATTGCTTGACAGTTAAAGTCAAATTGTTTTAACTATTCATGACCCTCATAGTCTTCATTTAGGCAACATGGGATAATTATAGTCAGATTAAGAACTCAATCAACCTCAAATGAAATTTGTTACAGTAACGCATTTACTTTTCTCTTGTTACTACAATGGATGAGTGTGGGAGAATGATCAAAGCTCAGCTGTTTAGACTAATAAAAAATTATGAAGCTAAATGCCATGGTTGCTTAGAAACATGTATATAGTTTAGTCCAAAGCTGTATCCTCTGTGGGTGAATGATTAATGAATTTGTAGCACTTGTTTAGAGCAGGAAAATAAAGGAAGTAAATTAAATTAGTAACACGTTTGCAAAGGCAAATTAAGACAACTAGAGAGCTAGCCACTCAAAAATATTTCATTGGATAAAATGGAAGAGATGTAGTAACAAGATTCTTCAGATTAAACTAATTTAGGTTAAGTACAGATGTTAAGGAGCCTGAGGCAGAAGTGCTGTAAATATAGGGGGCTTGGAGCCTGCTTGCACAGGCTGCATGCAGCAGCCTGGAGGTGCTGCCACACACATCCCAGGAGGCTGGGGGAGTAGCTGAGCAACCAGACACCCCTGTGTGGCCAGTGAGGCCCCCCTCCCCCAGTTCACCCTCCCACCAGCTGGCTACTGTCAGCACCTGTGGCTGGGGAGGTGAGAGGGCAGGGAAACAGAGAATCTCTGCTCCATGGACTCAGCCTGGCCCCCAACCAAGACCCATGCCTGCAAGTTTGGGGGTTCTATGCAGCAGACAGGCTCTGTTTCCCCAGGCTACTTGTTGACATGTGGACCTGTGGCAACTTTAGTGAATGTGACGAATATTGTACCGTCCTCTCTTACTGGGACCTCTCCCCAACCTCAACTCACCTGCCACAACTTGATGTTATTGGGTTTATTAGGTGAAAGGAGGGATGCAGTGGTGTTCTTCTCAGAGGGGAACCCGGAGATGGAGGTACTTACAGTTGTGTCTTGATGCTTCTCAGGGCTCCATCTCCCCTACACCACATCCACTCACCAGCTGCTTGGGTGTTGCCAGTGTAGATCCTCCATGCCCCTATAAGCCCCTTTTCCTGAGGGGTCGGGCAGTGACTATGGCTCTGTTAGTTTCTCCCCTTCTTTTCCTTTTTCTTTTTTTTTTTTTTCATCAAAGCTGCTGGAGCCCCAGACCCTGGTGCCCGAGGGCTGGACTCCTGACATCAGGAAGGTAGCTGGTGGCAGGGGAGAATGAATCCTCCCCAGCCTAACGCAGGGACACTAACTCCCCAACTCTGGAGTCAGGCTCCGTGCCTGCAGCAATGTCCCTGCCAGCAGCCAGAGTCACCCCATGCCTGGCATGCTGCTGCGGCTGCTGCTGCGGCCGGCCGGCCGGCCGGCTGGCTGGCTCTCCTCCCCCACCACCCTGCCAGCTTCTGGCAGGGTTTTTAAACCTTCCTGTAGTGGCATCTCCTGCTGCTGCCATTGGCTCAGGGCTTCCCCACCCAGGAAGCAGCTGTTTGAAAAGCCGGTGAAATGCCAGCTCGCGTGGCCACAGCATTGGTTCCTCTTCTGGCCACGTGCCTGCAGGGAAGTTTTCCTGGGGTTGGGGAGTCTTTTTACCCTGTGCTAGGCTTCCCTAGGCCCCCACAGACCCTGTGGGGGCTTCTCACTGCCACAGGACCTGACCTGAGAGCCTGCAAGCTTGAAGGGGTGGTAACCTATACAGCAGAGATGTTCAGTTCCCCAGCTGTAGCCAAGAGCCTGGGGAAATGGAGCCTCTCTGCTGCATGGAACCAGTCCATGCAGCTACTGGGAGAGGGACCCTGGACTCCTTCCCCTGCAGCACCCCTGACTGGGCTGGAGCACACTACAGGGAGCTGCATGGCTGCAGGGACAGAAACCTCCCTTCTCCCACCTGCCACCAACCAGGCACAGCTAGGCTAAGAGCCTGTCACTGACTAGGGTCAATGACTGCTAAGGGGGTAGGGCTCTGCCCAAGGCTAGAGTGAAGCTCTGCACTGGGATGGTGATTGCACTCTAAGTTAACTCTCAATGGGATCTGGCACAGATTTTTGATAAATCATTCTAAAAGAAAGCATTTTAATCCAATACCTCATCCATCAAAGGTTAAGCACTCTAAGTGCCATGAATGTCTGTTCAGTTATGGCTTTAGAGCACTTTCTGCTTGCTAAAAGTGCAATACGTGTAATGTCTGTACCTAGGCTTAATGTCAGGAATGTTTAAAAGAAAACTGACACTAGGGTCCAGATCCTAGTCTTGACTAAGAAAAATTACAATGTATTTAAAGAAGTCCAGATGTTAGTATTTAAGATGCCCAAAACACTTGAAGTCATTCAAGTATGCCCCATGAAGATTTTAGCAATGATAGAGACATTAAATATATCTAATTTCCAAATTTAAAGATCCCACCTAAAAATTAAATTGTATGAAACTGCATTCATTCTAGAGATAAAATTCAGTCATGAATCAAAATACCCAAATGCCATAAATAAAAACTTCAGTTTGGTTTAGTAATTTACAAACAATCAAGATATGTGGCTATGATTATATTAGAAAAAGGTACACTGCTGTTGATATTTTTAGTAAGTCTTTTACCTTCTTTTCTATGCTTTAGAAGTCTGAAATATTACATATTCTTCCAGAGAAATCAGTTCTTATCAGAGGAATATATTCCTTTGAAGACATGGTTTTTAAAATCCATTATTTTTTCTAAACATCACCTGCGTCTTATTTGATTTTTTAAGAAGGTAGTAAAAAGACTGATTAAAAGAGCTACCATTAAAGTTATATTTCTGTAAATCTGTTCTGGGTAAATGTCAAGTTCAAGGGCATCATATTCGAAAGAATAAAGTAAATCTATAAAATACATTAGATATTGTTTATCAGATAAACAATTAGAGGATTTTTTGTCTTGGAATCTGAGAAAAGTATTGCTGAAGTGCTAAATTCTAGGTTTCTTAGCAACATCCTGCTTCTGAGAGCAATTATTAAGACCTTGGTTTTTAGCTTGGCCTTAATCCTATTTATTTGAAAAATTAACCCTAATATTATCAATTGCCACATATTTTTCCACCTGCCAACTTCTGAGATATGATCTTTAAAATAATGGCATTGCTTATTGAAGAATAGGATTTTAGAGCATTTTCCAGTTTTCAAAAATGTATAGGTATAATTTTTTCCCATTCATGTAAAGGAGTTAATCACAGGGCTTTACACTTGAAAAGATCAAAAAAGTTGCACTTTCTTAAAAAAAAAAAAAAAATCAACACTTGAAAAAAATCTCACTTTTTATACAGTATGTACTATATATACCATATGTTATGGAATGGCATAGTTTAAAAAACTTTGTTTGATCTCATTTTGGATAATGGACATAACTCACTTTGTCTTTTGTGAGTAATGTGGACGTCTCAACTACATTCAATCCTAATAAAAAACCCTGTACTCCTACCAGCACTATCATGTTTTCATTATTCATAACATAGGGCTGGAAGAAATCTGTGTCATTGAGTGTAAACCCCTACAAAGACAACAACAAACAACTCTTCAACAATTGACCCTAACCCTCACACACCACAATCATCATGATATACCTAACAACAACCATCCTATAGTTTACAGCAGAAAAAGAGCAGAAGAGGCAGGGGCGCTATCAATATCTTATGTCACTGCAATATCTGTAGATTTGTAAAGTATTCAGTTCCACCAGTTTTTGTTTTCTTACCAGCATCCTTTATGGCCTTCATTTTGTTCATTTGTTAAGCCAAAATCATACAGACCTATTGTTGTTTTTAAAATTATAATACAGATGGGTCCACCAAATATTATCCTTATTTTCTTTCAGTTATCCAGAGATTTATTTTACTAGAGCAGGGATTTTCAACTGGGGGTACGCATACCCCAGGGGCACTTCTAATGGCCTCAGGGGGTACTTGGCAGCAGGTGCCGCCACTGGCATTTCTGCTCCCACCCCGAGTCACCTATTGGCCGCTGGGGGAATCCCCCCCACCTCGTCTGGTGCTAGGGGACTCCTGCCTTCTTGACTGACCACTGGGGATACAGTGACCCAAAAAGGTTGAAAACCCCGATACTAGAGGGCCCAAATGTGGCTTGTTGGATGGAGCAAATATGCCCCCTGGCACTGGTTATCCATACTCTGGAGAAAATATGAAAGAGAGATTTTTGAGTAAATGAATGAAGCTCCTGCCCAGTACAATGGGATATGTAAATTCTTAGGACTTTAAATGACGGTAGAAATTAATTTGTTATGAGGTCCCCAGTAAGTTTCATTTTTAAGTGAAATATGCACTGAAAAAAAGTTTTATTCAATCTCAACATATTCAATAGTACTGTAGATAGGCCATCCAATATTCCAACAAAGAAAATATGACTTCCTCTTTTTATAAGTGCTCCTAGTTCAGTGGAGACTGTTCTCAGTACATCATTCATTATAGCTTCCCTGGGTCATGACTCCCTTTCCCATCTAGTTTATTATACAACTTGCATCAAATGTATTTCCTGCAACAAATTTTATAGCACTAGCACATTTAAATTATGTAAGCACCTTTTTTGCACTTAGTTTTGAACACTAATCTTTTCACACTAAATGAGGTAAGATAACTCTAAAATACCAACTCAGAAATTTGCATCACTATGCAATCATAATTAATAAATTAATTCATAGCAAAATTCTGAAAGAGAGAATACAGAAGATTCCCTGCTTAATTGTCTATCCAAGATGTAAGGTAACCATAAAATTGCAATGAATATATAAGAGTATGCTTTCTTTTTCCTTCCAAAAGGTTTCTTGAAAGACAGTTTTGGATCATACAAATGTAATGCAAATATGGTCCTAAAGTGTGATAATTTAGTTTGGGCTTTAACTTTATAAACCCTAATTCTATAGACCCATTATGCAACCAAATTTCTGTTTTGGCCTAATCTAGTAATATATAGAAGAGATGAAAGAAAAAAAGGAGACTATTTAAGGTCCTGATTTTGCTTAAATCATGTAACATACCTCAAGGTACTGAACACCCGCAACCCCAGTTAGAGTTTACTTGTTGCTTTCTCTCACTTTTTTTTCCCTCTCTCAAATTGACTACTTTTATTTTAGAGACTAAAAATAAAATCTGGCAGTAATACAAAATGAATAAGAACATATTGAAAGAAATCTATTCACTTCCAAATTTACATATTTTAGGGGATTTTCACGTTTTCATCTTTATTTGGAACAGAAAAGATATATATTCTTTCAAGTTCCAAGATGACTTGTCTCCTAGTTTGTCCTTGTACTCTATTTCCAAGTCTAATATAGTCATCTCGATAAAATTTATATTTTAAATTATACCATAAAAAGGCAGCTAGTTTTGCTCTGGATTGCTTATAAATGCTGCCCAGAGGACTTCACATTCTGCCATACTTTCATGGCTTTTCCAAATTATTTCCAGCAACTGGAATCATTCCCAAATAATTCTACAGTAAAGTACTTTTCTTTATACCTGCTTTCTTAGGGCCTTGTTACATGTTGCACTTTGAGCTGCTCAAATATTGATTAATATTAGTGGTAGCTCACATTTGGAGCAGTCACACCTTAAGGCTAAAAACCTTCTCTAACTGGCCTCTACCTGCACAGAAATGCCTTGCCACTAGAGGGCTGGTGAGCAGTGGCCTAAGTAGGAGCTCCAGCTTTGAGTTACCACTACAGGGCTGGTGAGCCAGGACAGGCTTCTATCCCTGCTCTGGGGTGAGGTGTAAGAGATGGGTTGGCAGGAGGCAGAAACATAAAGTTAGGAGGCAGAAGAGTTAATGGAATGGGGTGGGTAATGCAATAGGATGTGGAAAGGAAATGGAGGTGGGGAAAGGACTTTTTAGCATGTACTATTTCTGAAGTCCATGGTCATTCAGTAGAATAAACCGAAAACAAATTATCCATTTGTAGAAATATGCCATTTTTTAGATTATTGAAATCTCAAACTTCAATATTTATAATTGTTTCTAAACTATGTACTATTTTGGAGATCTAAATCAAGAAGTTCTAAATATTTTTTTTATTTTGTTCTTATCAAGATATAGGTTTCACTAATAGTTTTGTCTGAGTTAGAGCTCTATAAAAACTGAAAACTTGGGCCGGTTGGAGAATGCATTTTTCCGTCTCAGAAAATTTCTATTAATACAAAAAAAACCCCAAATCCAAAACCAAACAAAAACTGTTGGCAGAAATGTTCATGGACATATTTAACTCTTTGACAAAACAATGAAAAAATCCCCCAAATGGCTGAAAACTTTCTATTGAAAATTGAACATTTCTATTTGGAAATCCTGGGGAAGTGCTTATTGAGAACCTGAAATCTGTTGTTTCATGCCTCCATTTTCCACTGTTCGTAAAGCTAGGCTTCCTAACTTGACTACAACTTCAGTGATGGATTGTGGTCTCCTCTCCTGGATTATTGAGTTCAGGATCCTGAGGAAAGGAAGGATGGAGAGCAGCAGAGTAAGGATCCTGGACTTCAGAGAAGCAGACTTCCACTCTCTCAGGGAACTCATGGGCAGGATCCCATAGGGACCTAGTCTGAGGGGGAGAGGAGTCCAGGAAGAAGAGTTATTGCTTGGGCTGGCAGGCATGAAGTCAGGAAGGCCAAAGAGCAATTGGAGTTGCAGCTAGCAAGCGATGTGAAGGGTAACAAGAAGGGTTTCTACAAGTATGTCAGTACCAGTGGGAAGATCATGGAAACTGTTGATCCCTTACTGGATAGGGGAGGCAACCTAGTGACAGAGAATGAAGAAAAGGCTCAAGTATTCATTGCCTTTTTCACCTCAGTCTTCACAGGCAAGATCAGCTCCCTGTCTATTGCAGCAGGCAGCACAGTTTGGGGAGAAGGTGAGAAGCCAACAGTGGTAAAAGAATAGGTTAGGGACTATTTAGAAAATCTGGACATGTATAAGTCCATGGGAATAGAGGGGATGAACCCAAGGGGAGTTTTGGGGGAAGAATAAGTTGAAAGAAATGGATTGGATAGGGATATGTAGACAGATTCTATTGGGAGTACTGTGTGAGCTGGCTGCTGTGATTGAAGAGCCACTGGCCATCATCACTGAAAACTTATGGCGATCAGGAGAGGTCCCGGATGATTGGTAAAAGGCAAACATAGCTCCCATATTTAAGAAAGAGAAGAAGGAGGATGCAGGAAACTACAGAACAGTAAGCCTCACCTCATTCCGTGGCAAAATAGTGGAGCAAATCCTCAAGGAATCCACTTCTAAGCACTTGGAGGAGAAGAAGGTAATTAGAAACAGTCAGCAAGGAATCACCAAGTTATGCCTGACCAACCTGATTGCCTTCTATGATGAGATGACTGGCTCCGTGGATGCAGGGACTCAGTGGATGTAATATACCTTGATTTTAACAAGGCTTTTGATACAGTCTCCCACAACATTCTTGTAGGAAAGCTAAGGAAGTCTGTGCTGGATGAATGGACTGTAAGGTAGATAGAAAACTGGCCGCAGAATCGAATGTAGAGGGTAGTAATCAATGGGTCAATGTCTAGTTGGCAGCCAGTATCAAATGGAGTGTTCCAGGGGCCTGTTTTGTTCAATATCTTCATCAACAACCTGAAAGATGGCATAGAGTGCACCCTCAGTAAGTTTGCAGATGACACCAAGCTGAGGGATGCTGGAGGGTAGGGAGAGGATTCAGAGTGATCTAGACAAATTGAAGGATTGGGGCAAAAGGACTCTCATGAGGTTCAATAAGGACAAGTGCAAAGTCCTGCACTTAGGATGGAACAATCCCATCCCCTGGTACAGGCTTGGGGCTGACTGGCTGGGCAGCAAGTCTACAGAAAAGGATCTGAATGTTACAGTGGACAGCAAACTGAATTTAAGAAAGCAATGTGCCCTTGTTGCCAAGAAGCCTAACAGCATACTGGGCTGCATTTGTAAAAGTGTTGCCAGCAGATCAAGGGAAGTGATATTCCCCCTCTATTTAGCACTGGTGCAGCCAAATCTGGAGTACTGTGTCCAGGTTTAGGGCCGTCCTCCCTCCCCCCCGCTATAGAAAGGATATGGACAAATTGGATATTCCAGTGGATGGCAATGAAAATGGTGAGGGGGCTGGGGGACATGACTTAGGAGGAGAGGCTGAGGGAGCTGGGTTTATTTAGTTTAGAGAAGGGAAGACTGAGAGGGGGATTTAACAGAAGCATTCAACTACCTGGAAGGGGGTTCAAAAGAAGATAGGGCTAGACTGTTCGAAGGGGTGGCAGTTGACAGAGCAAGGAGCAACCCTCTTAGGTTGCAGGAAGGGAAGTTTAGGTTAGATATTAGGAATAATTTTCTCACTAGGAGGGTGGTAAAGCACAGGAACAGGTTACCAAGAGAGGCTGTGGAATCTCCATCCTTTGAGGTTTTCAAGACCTGGCCAAGACAAACCCTTGGTTGGGATGATGTAGTTTGGGATGGTCCTGCATTAAGCAGGGGTCTGGACTAGATGACCCTCCTGAAGTCCCTTCCAGCCCAAATTTTCTATGATTCTGTGATGGGATTCACGGAACATCATAGTAAATGTGGTTTGGCTGGGAATATCTATTCACACAGGACAGTGAATGATGATACATACAGATAACCATTCCCCAGAGGTACCATAGTAAGTAGAATTTCTGATTATCTTGTTATTTTTTATCGCTTTCGGCTAGATTGTTTTCTACATTCATTTCCTTTCTTTCTTTCTTTCTTTCCACTAAAAATATTTCCATGGAAAATCTTCAACCAGACATATAAAACAACAAAGTATCTACATGTTAATTGCTCAGCAATACACTGTAATGGTTTCACTACAGCTGCTCAAATAATATTGTGTGTGTTATTTATTTATACAACTTTATTCTCATTTTAAAACTTGTATCACTGATAAACAAATTCAATTTATCACATGACATGATACTTTATAGAGCTGAAGGCAGCAGACTCAGTTCTCTCAACCTTGTAGTGTTAATCTAATTCTCTCATAACTTTAAATTTTGTGTAGTATGTTCTTGTAGTACAGCATGTCTTTTATGCAGTTAAATGGCTCCTGTGCACCAACAGCTGCATTGCTGTACTGAGTGAGGCAACTCTTGCATAAGAGTTCACACATATGGATTGATGATCCATGTTCAAATTTGAATGAAAAAGGCAATGTGTTGCTATTATTACTGCCAGCAGGCTATTCGCTTACGTTCAGGTTACTACATTTAAGAGAAGTCAATGTTTTATTACTTTGCACAGTGGCAGTATCCTAGCCAACAAGGTCAATCCAAGGTGCAATTATTGATAACTTAAAACTTTTCTTACTGTTTTCCCATTTCTCATCAGAATATTTGTTAATGTCATATTGGTAAACATCATTTGGAATATTCAGAGACATTCAAAGGAGACATTTTGTAAGCAACACTTCCCTGTTTTAGTTTTTAAAGAGCTGTAATAAATTGATTAAGTTTTCACAATAATGAGTATAATGTTTTTGCTTCTATGTATAGTTTGTCTGTATTAAGGTTCACATTTTGGGGCCTCTGTCAGATACATCATGGAAAGAATCATACATTCTGCTAGTCACTAACTTGGGGGTAGACTAAGTAACACACTTTAATGATTACATTGTCGTCTTTTACTGGTCAAGGTAACCATCTCATTTAGGTTCTCTCTCTCTCTCTCTCTCTCCCTCCAAATAAGCAACTGCAACAGATGTTCCTGCTTACTAATGGAAAGATTATATAAACAACATTCTCTGTGTTACTGTATTATAGAAGCTTTCCAACCAAACCACTTTGGGAATAAATAGACTGCTGAACTTGTAACTCATTATTCCATCTCTTTACTGCTTTACCTTCACAACAGATTTACAAACCTTGTAAACTGATCCCTAAAAGAGACCCAGGATATGCATCTTCATTGATTTACCTGCTCTTCAGCATCAGAATGTAGAATAGCCAGCTTGTAAAATATATGGACCAACTTGATTGTTAAAGACAGACAGCTTTAAAAACAAGAAACTTTGCACTTTATTTATATTAAGCTCCTATTCCCAAGTGGATTCATCTTACGTTCTGAGAATCACACTCCTGGATGCCTTGGTTTCCTTCTTTTGCTGAGGCAACTTGAAGGGTCTCTTTCTCTGTGGATGCACTTTGCTGAAGACAGGGAAGAGAAGTGAAAGTGAAAAAATTATATCAAACATACACATGGGTTACAAACATATCACGCACAAAAATCATGCTTGTGCACAGAATCAGTTGTAAATAATTGACTATCATAATTGTTATTTACTATCTACTTTGTATTTTCTACCAGTGCAGATATGCTATGTTGCCTCCCCCAGTTTGCCCATCCTGCCTCTATGCAAAGGTGTGTCTGGGTTGGGGGAAGATGTAGCATCCAGCTACTTTGTGTTAGAGCTGTTAAGAGCACCTCTACACTAGAAAACTTTATGACTGGCCATTTAAGACTAGTTGGTTTTATACGCTCTACCATCTCAAAGAAGTAACGATATTGGAACAAAATAAACAAATCTGGAACAGTGTTTTATATGGAATTTATACAATAGTTAGGTAGATACATCAGCAGAGTAGTTTTGAATAAATGTTAATATTTCCAGGTTCTTTTAGCCTTCACAAGAACTATAGTAGAGGATAAGACAACAAATACATTAAAAGAAAATATATCATTACAACTGAAGAATTATTTTAAAGGCAAATTGGGCATCAACAAGTGTCCATTTTATAGGGGTTTGCGAAGCTTTCAGCACTGATTCAATACAGAGACATTTTGGCCCAATTCAGAAGCCGAATCACCAAATCAGGAAAAAAACCCGCCTCCAAATCAATTTGGAACATCCAAATCTATTTGCAAAAGATTTGGAAAAAGATTCAAGGATTCAGTGGTTTGAAAGGCAGTCTTTCAGGGGAACAGAAACTGAGAAGGGGGTGGGGTGGGGGAGGAAGACTGACATCTGTAGCTGGCCATTGACTGATCTTTCCCTGAGTCCCCTTCCAATCACAGTGCTCTGAGGAAGGGACATAGAAGCAGCATATAAGCCTCTGTCTGCAGCCTTTCTGTCCCTTTTGTGAGCTGTTTCTGCCTAAGAAACAGCACCTGAAAGGTAATACTGGACTGGCTTGGCTTCCTAGTCAGTCTCCTGCTAGTCTGTCTTCTTGGAAAGGATTGGATACAGCTTACTAATCACCCTTGCCTAGAATCCCTCTACTTATCCCTATCCAATCCATTTCTTTCAACTTATTCTTCCCCCAAAAATCTCTTATTTGTTCTTGTTATTTTTTTTATCCCAACTTTTTAAAAAGAAAGCTATGTTTTCCCTGCTAGTGTGATCCAGCACTGTTCAGGAAAGTACATACATTACACACACACACGCATGCAGTAAACAAAGAAGAATATATATTAGTTAGTTACAGACACATATAGTAATCAGAGAAGAACAGATATTAAGATTATTTATTACACACACAAACGGAGACGAGATATTAGTCAGACACATACAGCAATCAGAGAAGAAGAGATATTAGTTAGTTATACACACAGACAGAAAAAGAGGTATTACAGTTGCATACACACACACATTTTCCAGCACAGCAAAGATTAATATGAAGCATGCTGGAAAAGCAGGTGCCAGGTCTCCTGGCGGGGGAGGGAGAGGGGCTAGAGGGAGCAAGGGGAGAGCTGAAAGTCCTCCCCCACCCCCAAACAGACATTTCCTCTTTCCTGGCAGTGATGAGTCTTCTGCTGCCAATGGAAACAAGGAGGTGGGAGCAGTACCTGTCCCTGCACCTGCACCACCTCCCCTAACACCAGAAATAGCCACTAGCACCAGTACCTCCTCCACCCCAATTTCATCTCCCAGTGTGAGCCTCCCAGTGCCAGAGGAACTGGATCTGGAAGCAGGAGACCTGAGCACCCTAGCAAAGGACATTCTGGGGAACAAGGGGAAATCTGAGTTTGTTCTCCACACCCCTCAAAGTTCCCTTAGAGCCAGGTCTCCTTCTTTGGAAAACACCTTAAAGGAGGTTGAGGTTGTGGAGGCAAGTGTCTCAGCTGAGTCAGCTCCTCCTGTTGTTGTGTCTCTGCCGGCTGAGGAGGGGGATAAGGCAGGATCCCCACCCTCAATCCAGAAGTGGGTGGGTAGTGTAGTGTGGGATCATTTTGAGGTGGCAGATTATCCCAGGCTTGCTATCTGCCATCATGGCTGAAGGCAGATCAGGCAGGGCAAGTAGGTGGAACACTTCACCACCATGGTGATGCTGCTGCAACTCAGGAGGCAGCACCCCCTGCCCTTGCTCCTTCTGAGCCTGGCACCTGTGGGAGTGTGCCCAAACGGAAGTCCCCCTCTCACTCCAAAGCCCCCGTCCCCATAAAGCAGAGGCAGGCTACCCTGGAGTGGTGGGGAAAAGGCAGAGACAAATGTGGGGGGCATTCCAAAAGCAAGTAAGGTCACCCAGAACATTGAGGAGATGCTTGTTCTGGATGGTCAGCCCTCCTCCTTAGTTGAGTGGCAAGGGTTCAGGTGGTTCATGGCCCCATACTACCAAGTGCCTGCATGCACCACCTTTAACAGGATGGTGGCTTCCTCTCTGTATGAGGCATGCAGGGAGTACTTGATGGAGGGGCTGTGCAAGGCAGGTCCACAGGTAACTGCACTTCACCTTGGACATCTGGAGCAGCCGGGGTGGATACCATGCCTACCTCTCCCTCACAGGGCATTGGTGCCATCAGTCAGGCTGTTGGTGGGTTTTCCTTCAAGCCGAGGTGATGGATGAGTCCCACACAACAATAGAGATCATGGTGGCCATGAACTGCATTGTGCAGTGTTGTCTCATTGGATAGGGTGAGCTCACCTGCAGGTTCATGGTCACTGGCAATGGGGCCAATATGGTCAAGGCAGTCCATGATGCCAACTTTGTTGGCATCCACTGTGTGGCACACAAGTTGCACCTCATAGTCAGGGATGCCTTGGAGGGGGACAGGACTGCCAGTGGTGGCACCATCACTAGCACCCAGATGATTTCAAAATGCAGGATGGTGACAGGCTACTGCCACTGCAGCATCAAGGGGGGCAAGATGCTGCAGAAGAAACAGGCAGAGCTGAGCATCCCAAAGCACAAAATCATACAAGATGTGGAGACTCAGTGGAAGTCCACATACCTGATTCTGGAAAAGCTGGTGGAGCAACAGAAGGCCATCCATGAGACAGCCTTGCTCAGGGAGATTGGGATCAGCAGCTCCCCTAACAAAGTGGAGTGGGATACCATTTCCCAGATCTTGATGGTCTTCAAGCTGTTTCTTGAGGATACTGAGTACCTCAATGCTGGTGATGCCCTCCTTAGCCAGGTGATCCCGTAGTGAGGGAGCTTGAGAACCAAATGGAGAAGTTCCAGGGGATCAATGTTCCTGACTGGGGCAAGCTGCTTTCACCAGAGGTGGAGGAGGGCATCAAAAAAATGCTGGATACATTGCAGTCCAGTACGGTCTATGTGCTGGTGGGCATATGTGACCCGAGGTTGAAAGGGAGCATGTGCAGCACCAAAACCCTTGATCACTGGATGGAGGTGCTGGTAAACAGAGTCAGGGAGGAAAAAGGGCAGAGGCAAGGAGATGTGGAAGAGGGGGATCCACTTTCCCATGCCAGCACCCCAGCACCAGCCAGTCTCTTCCACACCAACTGCTACCAATGTGGGCCAAGGGCTTTGCTTCAATGTCGGGGTCCAGACACACCAAACCCCAGTCTTGGGCAGGTAGCACCAAGGCTTCGGTGGCTACATATTTCACCAATGACATGGAGCCACTGGACTGCGACCCCTTGGGCTATGGGGCAACTCACAGCCAGCTGTGGCAAGATCTGGCCACAGTTGCCCAGGAACACCTGTCCTGTCCACTAACCAGTTTTCCAAGTGAGAGGGTGTTAAGGATTGCTGGGGACATTGTGACACCCCACTGCACTTCCTTGGATCCTGGTTTGGTGGAGCAGCTGGTGTTCCTGAAGGTAAACCTGCCGCTGCTGGGGTTCCCCAAAAAACACCTGCAGATGGAGTGAGTGCCACCCTCCTCACTCCATCCACACCTATTTCCTTTTTTTAAAAAATGTTTACCGCCCCAGTCTCAGAGCTGGAGGCAACACTGACTACATCACCAGCTAGCAGGGGAAGAACAGCTCCCTGCTGAGCTCCTGTGCCAGGACAAACTTGGAGGTATGGGCTGGGGCTATGGGGAAGGAGGCAGCCCAGGTCCTGAGCATGACCTAAAACTGCACTCTGCCAGGGTTGGGAGGCCTGGTGGGACTGCCAGCAGTGTGCCAGCCCCAGAAAATGGCAGGACCAAGGACCTCCCTGGTGAAAGGTGGATAGGAGGCACCTTATAACCTCCAGCCACCACACACATGCACAGTCCTGGCTAGGGAAAGCCCAGATGTGTAAGATCTTTGAGAGGCCTGAGGCTTTTCTGGTTGCAGTGGAGTTGTGAGGCTCCAGGTGAGCTCAGCTGCTTGGGATGTCATTTGCGAGGCATGAGCTTTTGGGTTTAAAACCCTTTGTCAGGCTGAGGAAGCACCTGCAGTTGGTGTGTGTGTATGTGGTGTTCCTGGATGGAAGGAATAGTAAAGAAGCCATAGGTTGGCATACATTAGGGATATCAGATTCTACTGGTCCTGCAGGCCAAAGAGGGGCATGGGGCTGATCTGCAGGCTAGATCAGGCCCATGGATGCCATATCCAGTGCAGGTCTGGTATGGGTGCCACATGCAGCTCATGCCCTGAATCAGTCCTGCACACTGTATGCAGCACATGTGTCACTTCAGACCTGTGTTCCATGTGCAGCATGCAAAGCCAGTTCAGGATGTGCATCGCATGCACTCATGAGACCAGGTTTGGAGAGTGAGCTGTACATGGTGACCACCCTGGATTTGCCCTGCATGCTGTGTGCAGTGCATGCTGGCTCCAGCCTTGCGTATTGCATGCAGTATGCAGGGCTGGGGCTGCCACATGTTATGTTGCACGTAGCACACAGAGATAGTCAAAGACTCATAGGAAGCATCACGAATCATGTGATAGGGCTCAACAAACTGTGCTCTTGATACCTCTGATCTAACAGTTATAGTTGCATAATCCTGTAGCAATAAAAGCTAGCTAAATTACCATTTGGCCCTGAATGAAGCAGTGTTAAGGCTACAATGGTTTTGCTATACTTGTATTGCTATAAGATCAGGCAGACAAAATAGCTGTACCATAACAGATTGTACAGATCTCTTTTGATACTGATACAACATTTATCTCCATCTATACACACAGATGGAGGTTTATAATTGGTTGTTAATAAAGCATAAATAAAATGCATAAAATAAAACATAAACCTGATAGTGTGGTACCATTGGATATAGTGCTTGATAATGAGATTCAAAAGATCATTCTCACAGGCTGGATAATATCAGTTCTAAAGGTGTACCTGTTTAGAATGCACTGATTCCATGATTATGATAGACATTTCTATAGGATTTTATTGTTCTTGTATATCTAGCAGAAATTAATTAGGTGGTTTAATTCATAGCCCATTGCAGTTAATGAAAAGGTTTTATTTAGACAGGCCTAAGGTACTTCAAAAATATAATATCCCTGAACTAATGGAAAGAGAGAATTGATGATTCATTCCATTACATGAGACTATGATGAAGACTATTCCTCAAGAATAAGTTCTGTTACGAATTCTAAAACAGACACTGATATTAGGCCTTTTGGGTTCTGACATCTTTTTGAAATGTTAATATTTGTATCTGGGTAGACACTTGAAAATAACAAGGCTATGCTATAGAATCCTGGTTCCATTGTTTTAAAATGGTAAATCTTACACATTGTCCAAAAACTCACAACAATTCATTTGGGAACAGAAAGCCAGATCTTCAAACACCTATTTTGAAAGGCTTTTCCAGTCTCCTTGTGTCAGTTATCTCTCTCCTATACCAATGAAATGAAAGACTTCAGAACAGTTGCAGTGCTGCTGAGAAGAAATGAGTAGTTTCTTTTTCACAGTAGGAGCTCTTTAGCTAAAAGCTCTTAGTTATCTGAAGGCCGATGAATGCCAAACATATTATAGTCATATAGACAGCTCGAAAAGAATATTATGGAGAATGCTTGGTGAAATACTGATTGCTTTGTCATTTATAGAAATTAATCCATCTGTGTTAAGCAATTTGCCCTATGAACTTGGGGAGGGGCTGAGGGTAATATTGCAGTTTTGCACATTTAAAAAAAGTATAAGGGCTTTCCTGTTCCCCACAGGAAATACAGTGAGCACTGTACAATCAGAACCACCCTCCATCACCAGAAGACTGCTAATACGTTAAGACTTCTAAACTATATATTGGAAAGTGCATTTAGAATTTGCTACTTAATGTGAAATTAACCACATTTATTTCAAACTTGTCAAAACAGATATGTCTCTTTAAAATGTGTTTTTTAACCCTTATCCGTACAGCATACTGGACAAATAAACCTATACTACATGCTGTTCGTGGACAAACTGGTGCTACATTTGACTGCTTCCTGGTTCCTCTCCTCCTCTCTTCCTCCATAAGTATTACTAGCCCCATATCCTTCCCCAATCTACTTCTGTCTTCTTTGTTTCATTCCAAAATTTTAACATTTTCACATACCCCACCACACCCTATTTTTCCCCCACCAAAAAAATGAAAAATATTATGGTTTTCCTCAGTATTTTTATTTTGATGGAATTTCATTACCCAACGGATACTAGTTCAGTCAAATTTTTTCTAACTAAGCTCTTTGGAAATTAATTGAATCTAAACAATCTGACAGAGGTCTCCTTCATTCAGTGTCTGAATTCTGACTTACTGGCACTATGTAACACAGGCTACTGCAAACTATAACAAATTCCAAATGGCTGTTTTAAGAGGCTCTTAAACCTTTCCCGTATATTTCTTCCCAGTAAAACACGACTACCACAATTAACAATCACCATTAACCTAATACGGAATTTTAGAAATATATAACCTACTTCTGGCAGTATTCAGTTTCTCTCTTAAGTGTCCTATTCTGTCATGCTGACCTGCAGGTCTACTATGAACCATGAACTCCAGTTTTGAGAGGCATCAATAAGTACATTAGTTGTTGGCACAGCAGGAGCTCAGCTATCTCAATCAGCTATAGTCATGTATCTGGAACCTCCTCAGGTAAGATACCTCAGGCTTACTACCTGTTATTTCTCTCCTTTCTGGAAACCTGAGCAGGTGTTATCTATTCCTTTGCAGTATTTGTCCACCTACAGTGACAGCATCATACATCTATAGACTATCTCTTCCAATAGCAGTGCTGTTTATGATTATTTTTGGCCTGCTGAAGATACACACAGTATTATTTTCATCAAGCAGCAGCAGCTCTCAAACCCTAACTCATACTGATAGTTTAATTAGGTATTATGTGTTTTTTCCCCTCGATTTCTCTGCAAATCCCTGATGATTCTGACATTGGATTTTACAGGACTGACATTTTTTTCAACTGTTTGTTGAATGAACTCTCAGCAGTTGGTGACCAGTGTTTCATTGGTGGTGTTCTGTAATTTAACGATGCTAACTATGGATCAGTCTGACTACATCCATTTTCAGTGGGAATCTTATTGTTTTTGACGTTGGCTCTTGCCATCCCATCAGATTATAACTGGACTGACAGTTACATGTCTAAACATAGACTTCAGAGTAAACCGCTTCAATTCATGTCCATAAGAATATAACCTGCTGTCAAACATTGCTACATCAAGAATAGAATGTCTAGTGAAATCAGTTCAGTACTATACTATACATACATACATATATAAATATAATATAATATATATATCCATATATATATCCATATCCAGACACATATATATATATACATACACACACACGCGCACACACACACACACACATATATACACAAACACATATACACATACACACACACTATTCCCCATCTACAAGCCCTCCATGATCAGCTCTATGCCGTTTCTGCCTGCCCCCACCCTTATCTTCTGACTAGAACCAAATAATGAGAGATCAGACACCAGCCAAGTGGGAAGTAGGCCATGGTGAGAATGCAGGTCAGACCAAAAGAAGAGTTCTTATCAGGCTGTTCCTGCATCCTCCCAAGAGGTTTTACCTTTGTCAGTTCAGAAACCCACCTACCTCCACAGCTACCTACTGCTTATAAATCTGAAAGCAGGTTTGAATCCAAGATGTTCCTCACTTGATTCCAAGTTCTTAATCAGACAAAATTCCTATTGGAATCGGAGGAGGTTTCACCTGAGCAAGAACTTAAGCAATTGTCCATCAATATCAGTCCATGATTACTGCAAGCATGTGGATTTCTTCAGGAATTCTATGAAGAATATATAGGACTAATTTCTTAAATTAAATCCTGCAAAAATTAAACTTCTGAAATATCCTTAAAATTTTGTTAGGGCTGCTTTAGTAGATTATATAGATATGATGCAACTGGAATAACAGAGCTCGCTTGACTGGGGTACTGTCCTGTTGCACTTTATGTAAAAGAGCTATGTGATTACTCAGAGCTCCAGTACAAAACTGAAGATAGGCTTGTTAAAAGTCTCTGGCTTAAGGCCAGAGGGGAGAATAACAAGGGTGATGTCATGGTAGGGATCTGCTATAGACCACCAGACCAGGATGATGAGGTGGATGGGGCTTTCTTCAGGCAGCTAGCAGAAGTTTCCAGATCAGAGGACCTGGTTCTAATATGGGAGTTTAATCACCCTGACATCTGCTGGGAGGGCAATTCAGCAGTGCACAGGCAATCTAGGAAGTTTTTGGAGAGTGCTGGGGACAACTTCCTGGTGCATGTATAGGAGAGACAAACTAGGGGCCATGCTTTTTTAGACCTGCTGCTCGCAAACAGGGAAACATTGGTGGGGAATGTGTAAGTGGATGACAACTTGGGCAGCAGTGATGATTGAATTCAGGATCCTGAGCAAAGGAAGGAAAGGGAGCAGTAGAGCAAGGACCCTGGACTTCAGAAAAGCTGGTTTTGACTCACTTAGGGAACTGATGGGCTGAATCTCCTGGAAGACCAGTCTGAGGCAGAAAGGAGTCCAGAAGAGCTAGTTTTATTTTAAATAAACCTTATTGAGGGCACAGGAACAAACCATCCATTGTGCAAGGAGACTAGCGAGTATGGAAGAAGACCAGCTTGTCTTAGCAGGGAATTCTTCAGTGAGCTAAAACATAAAAAGGAAGCTTTGAAGTAGAAAAATGGACCAAAGACTAGGGAGGAGTATAAAAGTATTGCTCGGGCATGCAGAGATGAAATCAGGAAGGCCAAAATGCAATTAGAGTTGTAACTAACAAGGAATGTGAAGGCTAACAAGAAGGGCTTCTACAAGGATGCCATCATCATCACTTTTCTACAAGAGGAAAGTGTGGGTCGCTTACTGAATGGGGGAGGCAACTAAGTCATAGATAATGTGGAAAAGGCTCAATGTACTCAATGCTTTTTTCACAGGCAAAGTCAGCTCCCAGACTACTGCACCTGGCAGCACAGTTTGAGGAAGAGATGAGCATCCAACACTGATGAAAGAACAGGTTGGGGAATATTTAGAAAAAAGCTGGACATATAAGAGTCCATGGGAGCAGATGCAATGCTCCCAAGGGTTCTATGTGAGTTGGCTCATATGACTGCACATTATCTTTAAAACATCCTGGCAAATGGGAGAGGTCCCAGACAATTGGAAAACAGCAAATAAAGTGCCTATCTTTAAGAAAGGGAAGAAGGAGGATAAGGGAACTACAGACCAGTCAGTCTCACCTCAGCCTCTGGAAAAATCATGGAGCAGAGCCTCAAGGAATCCATTTCTAAGCACTCAGAAGAGAAAATTAGTGATATGGAGTGGTCAGCATGGATTGATCAAGAGCAAGTTGTGCCTGACCAACCTGATTGCCAAGGAACAATGCCTCAATTTGCAGCAAGGGGAGCTTTCTCACCAGTAAACCACTGCAACAGGATACCCAGAGAGGTTGTGGTATCTCCAACCCTTGAAGGTTTTAAGACCTGGCTAGATAAAGCTTTGGCTGGGATGCTATAGTTAGAGACTGTTCTGCTTTGAGCAGGGGGTTGGATTAGATGACTTTCTGGAGGTCCCTTTCCAACTTAATTTTCTATGATTTTGCTACAGTAATCTTTCAGTATAGTTTGAAAACAAGACTCTCTGATTAACAAAAATATTCATACACTGTTCTCTAACTGAATTAAACCTCCGTATCAGATTGTCTGGTTACCTGATAAAAATGCCACTGTATATTCTGGGTGAAACAATTTAGGAGCTGCTCCCTGACTCCTTTCTAATTAATCTAGCCCTTGTAAAACCTGTTCAAGGCTTTCAAATCCAAGATTTCTCATATTTTTCAGGGATCACCTCTCTGGCATTAAGGCTCTGGAAATTATTAAGAACTGCAGGTGGGATATTTTGGGCTTGAAAAAAATCAAGTTTCAAATTTCAGATGCTTGAATTAAGCAAAACTGTTTGAAAATCCTATATGTTTTATGATTAAACTAGAATCTGTTTGTGTGTGCATGGTTTCCAGCTAAAATTCCAGCATACTTACAACAGAAAATGAAGCCAAACTCATTATTTCTCCAAGCTCTTTTCCAAACTGCACTGGAATACATGATTTCAATTTCAAAATATATTTTCTAAATTCTGTTTACTTTTAACAATACATTTTTTTCATTTCATTTCAGATGGCATGCAATTTTTCTTCTAAAAAATACCACATTATAATAATCCCATTGGTTTTATTATCACTTTATTGCCTAATACTATTACTTTGTTGAGGTAATTGAATTCATATCTCAGAATCTCTTCTGACTTTGATATATAGTTCAACTCTTCCTTTTTATTTAACAGTTCTATTCTTCAAGGGCTTTTTCTTCCTCTTCTCATAAGAGCCTGATTGTACAGCCCATACTCATGCTGATAAACACTTACACATGTGAAAAGTCCCACTAGTACTGGTGAATCTACTTATCAAAATGCTTACCAACATAAGCTTTGATAATATACAAGCTCACAGATTTCTCTTTTCTAAATTTATGCTTTGTACTGGCAGTCAATTAATCTGTATGCCAAAAACAGCAATTGAAGTTAAAGACCTTCAACATATACTTAATAAGGAACTTGTACTGGACTCTGACCTCAAGTGAGGTTAGTGACTTTTCTAAAATGCAAGTAACTACATGACAGCTATGAATCATCAACATGGTAGAACTTGTGAAGGCCACCATTAGTCAAAACTATGTCCACAGCTATGTCTGAAGCCTGTGTTTATAGTCTTCAGTGGTCTAAATTTTAGATGCAAATGCAACTGGAGTTTATCCAGAGATAATTTTTTACTCTTTGAGGCATCACAGGCCAAAGCTAGAAATCTGCTGAAAGGGCTTGACACCTCGCCAATGTGCCTGCTTAATGTCAAGCTCTGATCCATGGCATCCATCTGGCCAGATGAAGGCAGCCTCAAAGGATAACGGGAGTTCTACTCAACTCCATCCCTTGAAGTGAGATTAAAAGCTAGACAGATGGTGTGTAATAGGACTGTACACAAGGAAATAAACTAACTGAGGCCTGGGCTGGATCAGTCTTTGCAGGGCCTTGTGCAAATATGAGATCTCTGAAACAGGCTTTCAGCAGTGTTTGGTAGGAATTTCCTTAATTCTTTGAGACAGAGGTGTTTGTCTGACATTTCTGGAAAAGGTTTACATCTGATCAGGGATTTGGCTGTTGGTGGCATCTGCCTAAGAGGTACCTGGGGAGTAGGATGATGATGTTGGTGCTTTTCTGGCCTGACATATTAAAGCACTTTTTCCAACAAGTGGCATTTGTCATGTTTCTTCCCAAAAAGCCCAGATAGGGCTCTAACAGTCTAGTAGCTCATCATCGGGTGATATTACACATTACAACAAGCTTAAGAGCACTTAAAACTTGAATGACTGCATACTCAAGCTCATTAAGAAGCATTAAGTGTTAACTAGACATCTCTTAAAATTATGCCACTTGAGGCAATGATTATCTTTGAGCTGTTCTAAGCAGCTTGATTTTGCTTAATTTCTCAATGTTCCATGGAGATCAAATGACCATTTTTGTGGTCCTCCAGCATCCCAGAAAGCACCACTTCCAGGGTGGATCACTAGCTATGCTCCTGGACTCTGGTGCTCCTGGGATGACAGGGTGAGCAGCAGATCAGTAGCTGGTGAGTGAGGAAGGGGTGGGGGATCAGTTTGCTGCTGGGATGGAGCTAAACCCAGCAGAACACACCCTCAGTCCCTCAAGCCCCAGCACACACCTACAGTCCCTGAGGCTACACAAACACATAACATCACCTCTTTCCATTCCCAGACATACCTTTGGCCACCAAGCAGCATAGCTGGGATGCAAGAGTGGCAGCAGCATTTCTGTGGGGAGGCCTGCACAGAGCCCAGGATCATGCTGGGACCCCTCCCCCCGCATCACCGCTGCTGGCAGTCACAGCAGCCAGAGGTGTGTGCGCACATACCCTCCACCCCCACCACAGCTCATATGATGACAAGGACACTCACTGTGTGCTTTGGGGTTCTTCAGGGCCTCACACACTCAGGGATGCTTCCCTGCTGCCACACTGTTTCCAGTCTCATGCCCCAGCTGTGCTTCTTGGTAGCCAAAGACAATTTTGGAGACAGGGGCGTGTGTTTGTTATGTGTGCTGAGGCTGGGGGCTAGGGATGTTGCTGCTTGATTACTCATGAGCAGGACAGGCAGGGAGGAGATCTGTCAACTCCTGGCCACAACCCTGCTCACTGCCTTCAGGCAGATCAGAACTGTGGAGGTTACAGATGGTTTTAACTCGAACATGCAACTGCTAACCTTAACACAGACCTAACATTTCTTAAAATTAGCATGTACTAATTGTGATGTAAAAGAATACCCATAGACATGCATTAGGCTAGTTTCATACACAGAAAAAAAAAAGCCTGACCTGATAGATCCTTCCCTTACTTTAAGGAAGTTTGCCATTGCAATTTGTCTCTATTGCTTTATTTTTGCTATTATATGTTCTTCCCTCTCCCTCCCCAAACATGATATGGTACAAGTATTATTTGCACAACATTCTGAAAATATTCCAAAGTACACAACAAGTCTGTTCTGTAGACCTTCATTTAATAATGCTGCTTCAGAAATGTATTATTAAAAGACAGATTGTTTCAAAACAATGACAAAAACCAAATAATTGGAACAGACTCTTAGCAGTTTGACATAAACATCTTACATGATTTAACCTGTAATTAAGAAACCATCAAGTGATAAATCATTCAATGAGAAGACCAAACCCTTGTAATGATGAAACAGGTTAGAATTCTGGAGGTGGTGAGGGTCTATATAGCAACAGACATAGCAAATAGCCCTGCAAGCTTTTCTGCGTTGCACAGACAACACCATTCAAAAAAGACCTGGTGACAATCTCTAGTGGAAGAGAGGGAGTTCAAGTTTTATCCTTATATAATCCTAGTCTAATTAATTTAATTAAATTTATACAATGCATTTAATTTCAAAAGATCCCAACTCACTTTATGAATGATGTCTTAAATCCCACAGCACCTGTTTATTCAGTTCTTAAAAAACCCAAAACTCTAGCTCTTTTACTTTTGTAAGGTATGATTTAAAATTAAGGAATTCCTGATTTGAATGTATGCACATACAGCATCACTGAAGTTCAAGCACATTTGGAAGGGAACATGGCTGTTGATTAGTACAACTTAGTATGCACAGGAATGGAGAAAAGGAAACTCTTGGAAAAGCTATTATTTGGGGGGGGGGGGCTTTGCTACACATTACACTTTAAGCTTCTCAAATGTTTATTGGTGGTAGTGTCAGTTTGACTTTAGAGCGATCACACATTCAGGCTAAAAATCTTCTTTGATTGTCCCTCGTCTGTACAGTTGTGTCTTGCTACTCGAGGGCTGGCAAGCAGGGGCCTTACTAGGAGCTCTACCTGTGAGTTGCCACTACAGGGTTGGTGAGCCAGGACAGGCGTCCATACCTGATGGGTTGAAGAGATGGTTGGTGGGGGTGGGAGCATGAGACTGGAAGGGGGAGTTTAATGTTGGGCACTGGGTAGTGAAATGGGAGAGGGAGAGGAAATGCGTGGAAATGGCTGCTTGGAGCTGGATAATGAAATGAAAGAAGTCAACCACTAAAGGACAGACTGAAATGGAGTAAAACATTTTTTTAAAGAAATAAAGAGTAAGTAAATTAAAGGAAGTTTCATATTTTAATAAATTGGGATTGGGTAGCCTTAGATCACAGGGACACTGCCCTTCCCCCAGAAGGAAGCCCTAGTTTACTGGGACCCCAATATGCCCCACTTAAGCCTCCTAGCCCTCCCTCCCTCCCAGACTGATGTGTGCTCCTGTGTGCTGCTATCCAGATAACACCCCTGAGGGTAGGAGAGGGAGTTGGCTTGGTGCTAGTACCACCCCTTGGGTGATAGAGTTCATGGAGAAGAAAGTTTGTCAACCCAGAACAGAAGGATGGGGGGAGGGGATACTGCATCCTGGGATGCTGGAGAACTGAAACTTAAGTGACTTATCTCTGGGGAAAGGGCGACAATTTGTGAAACCTGAGCTGGGTAACATGGAGCAGACATAAACCTGCCACGGACTGGTGTACCTTTAAGATGCCTAAAGGGTGTTTAAAATTAAAAACATGTCTTAATGTGTGGGCAATCCAGGGGTTAAGAGCTCAATGTCACAAGGCCCTTATTAAAACCGAGAGACAACAATTGCTAAGATGACAATGTTTTTTGCTTTCCTTTTTCTTCTGGGTCCCATGCGAATTAATGCCAGTGGTAAAGGTAGGTATGTAATATGAGCACTTCTCAGCTAGGAAATAATAAAAGGCCATCAAGTCACATAAAATCCATCCATCCATCAAACAGTAGTGTCTTTTACTTTCAAATACATGACCTGGATGTGTAAGGTTCTATATCCAGGTATTAATCCCCTGAGTCTAACTGATATGATGGTGAAAACTCTTTAAATTATTCTATAACTTGTGAACAGAAATAAAGTTCAGGAGACACTTGTATGCATTTCTTTCTGACAGATCTTTTGAAACAACTCTTTATAACACTATTGTGATTGTATTATAATTATTGTCCCTGTGGTGTATAATGGGCCATTAATGCTTCTATATTTTTACTGCTATTCTTCTGTCCTCCTTTCTCTTTTAGTCTACTTTAATTCTCTGGGGGGAAAAATAAAAGCACATTCATAAGAGGCCCTACAGGCAAAAGACAGGGAAGATGTCTTTCATTTTTCCGAACTGCATAACTCTTCAACCTCAAATAATTCTCCCTGGCCATACTAGTTGCTAACATTCCCACTGATGGGACCAATCTCTCACTTGTAACAATTTTGCTAAATGAAATCCAACAAAGCCTTCTGTGGGATCTATATAGCCAAAGGATATTTCAGTATAGAAAAGACATCTAAGATACTGCCAAAATCTACAAGTATATGTACCAGGCTCACAAAGTTGCTATATTAAAGATAGCACAGTGCGTGAAAAAGGCAGAAAAACTGGAACTGATAATAAATGCTCCTTTTATCTAGAAACAGAAGGAAAAATGTATTTGGGGAGGCTACATTAAAGAACAGCATTATTCAGGTACATATATTGTATATGTGTACATTTGTGTGTGCTTATATAAAATATAAAGCATCAAACTAAACCCATAAATATTTTTTCCATTAAAAACTTTAATTTTGCAATGATTGTATACATTTCCACCTTTTGTGGATCTGCTTCTTTTTAAGGAATTTAACAAAAAGTGATTGGCATGTATTGCACTGGCTACATACTACTGGAGAAGATGGCATTTTGCTGTTGGTATCATATGTTTAAGGAAATAGTTTGTGTGTGATTTTCTTAAATTAATATGCTCACTGGGCACGTCTACATGAGATGTTTACTCAAGATTAGAGCAAATGAATGCATAGTAAGCATCACTGTCTACATGTCTAGATGCTTACTGTGCAGTAATTTGCTCTAATCTTGAGTAAATTTGCTACCTGCAAATACAAGTAGCAAATTTACTGGGGAGTATTTACTGCACAGTATGGCACATGTAGATGGCCAGCCAGGAGCAAATATGTTTTCAGACAACTGGGTAGCACGGGGCAGAAGATTGCTCCCTGTTCCTGGGAGCTGCCTGCTGCCTGGACGAACTTTGCCACTGGAGTCCAGGTGGTGACATTGTTCCCCTGCCTCAGCAGCAGGGAGCTCCAAGCCCCGGCTCCATAATTAGGGTGCAGAGCTCCACAATCCTGGAGCTGATGCTGGGAGAATAGCATCTCCCAGCCCCCGGGCCCAGAGCTGGGGCTGGGAGATAAGAATCTCCCACCCCTTGGCTCCATGATCATGGGGTAGGCTCTGGGAGCTACCTGCTGCTAGGGCAGGGGGACATTGTCCCTGCCCAGGCTCTAGTAGTGGAGCCCACCCTGGCAGCAGGCAGCTGGATGCTATCCCCATGCTCCCTGCCAGTCTGTAGGATAGCACCAAGAGGGAGCCTACAGCTCTCACTGACTGCTGCTGGAGGCCAGTACAGGGCCAGTGGGGCAGGAACAGACTACTACCATGAGCAGCAAATCTGCTCCTGCTTCTTCACATGTCTAGACAACTGCCTGGGGTGGCTTTACTCTGGAGTGAATTACTCTAGAATAAATCCCCCCACCCCCTCCTGGAGCATTTGCATGTGTAGATGCACCTACTGTGTACAATTTATAAATTTCCAACTATCCAAGAACAGACTAAACTGCTATACTAAAATTCTATACTTAAACGTAATCCCTTGAAATCAGTCTCTTCCCTTGTCTTTTCATTAAAAAAATCATTCAAATGCTCCAGTTCCAATCTCAGAAGTTAATAAAAATAGTTAAGAAGCAAGAATTTTGGGGGAGAAAGGGGTTGATTTTTCTTTTTTCTGGACCAACTGTATGATTTGTAGAGATCTTAGAAAAGCTTTTGGGCACAAGGTACCTTTCCAAGGATCTGGGAAAGAAGCATATGATGCTTGAGACATAAGTATGAGATAGAACAATGACCTATGTTGTCTTCTGCCTGTGTACAACTCATTATATAAATAAAGACAGCCTGATAAGGAATGAGGAAGGACTGACAAACAGGAGCAAATATATGTTATCAAGAGTAGCTAAAGACAAGAGAAGTGCTGTAGAAAGGATAATCTAATTAATAGAAGAGCAAGATGATTCAAGAGGGAAGAGGGTCATTCTCACCTGTGGACTGCAAAAAGCAGGGATCCAAGTTAGATTATGGTGTGCCTTAAACTCAATATATGTCTTGAGTCTGTTGTTTTAGCACAGTATCCATCAAGCTTATGATTTTTTTGTCCCAGGCCCATCTTCTGTAAATTTCCCTTGAGCATGATGATTGTGAGGTCAGGAAGGGAACAGTCGTTCTGTGAAAAGTATTCCCTTATCTGTGTTCCCATGTCTCTGGAGAGTCTTTTACTAATCAGGTGACCTTGCACTAATCAGGCTATCCTTTCTATGTAGCTCAAGTTGTCTGCCCTTCTTTCTTTGTGCCCTTGTGACCTTTAAGGTCCCTTCCTTGTCTAAGACATCTCCCAACTACACAGTTAGTCCAATAAAATATATAATTTCAAAAATATTTGCCCCTCACATATTTCCTGAACCACCATGGCCACAACCTCACTCAAAATATTTAACTAGTTTTCAGTAAACCTGTAAAAAGTATGTTTTAAATATCTATTGTAACAGGGGCTCAGGCAGGAGGCCTGTTACTGAGTGGTAAGGCAGGATGACCTGATGATGCACCCCGCCAGGTGAAAGGAGTCACACACCAGGGTAATTAGTCCACCACAGCCAATATAAATCCAGCGGCGGGGCATAGGCATTTAACCTTTGGGCACTGGAGGACAGACGTGGGGCAACCATGACCCCAGAAGAGATAAGTGCTAAAAGCCAGACTTGTGACTCCACAGGATGCCAGGACCATGGGATTTGGGATGGTGGTGGATTGGCCACAGACCCAGGTACTTACCTGGGGACTGCAACTGCTCTGGTGAGTATGGGGAGGAGCCGGGGCTCTGCAAAGCAGCTCAGCAGGGAACTGGGAAAAGAGGGAAGGCCCTCAGGATGAAGATTGGGCAAGAGGAGCTAGACTTGTTCCCAACTCAGTGGGACAAACAATGATGCCGAGTGTGGTGGCGCAGACAGCAAGGGAGCAGCCGGGGCCGCTCCCGGCACCAGGCATAAGCGAAAGATGTGGGGAATGCACCACTTTCATGAGGCAATTAGCAGTGAGGACCATAGTGATTACAATGTATCCATGATGTACCTGGCACTGAGTTCCCCTATCTGCATCCAGGGCTTCCCTCACTAATGGAGTAATTAGCAGGGCTCTTGTTTTCCAAATCCCCCACTGGATAATAAACCTATATTGCGAGAAATTGCCAACTGGGTGATGTTACTAACTCAGCACAGGGCAACACCACTGAATCCCTCTTATTATCTTTTTCATCCAACTCGTGGCAGGCAAGTTCAGAGGGAGATGGAGTTAGGATCCACAACCCACTCTCATCTATCTTTAATATACCCAAAATTTCTTGATGTAACTTGACAACAAAATTGGACATAAATATGTATTTCCATGCCCAAAGTAATACATATTGGTTTAACAGAGTTATTTGATATTTTTAACTACCTTTCAGATGGTTTTCAGACTCCAATCCAGCAAGGAATTTAAGCATATGCCTAACATTTACTGTGTGCAGTCCTATTGAGTTTAATGGGACTAGTCACATGGTCAAAGTAATGCACATAATTATGGGCCTTGCTTCATCAAAGGCTAAGGATAGATAATTCAAGCCCCAAAAGAATTTTTATTTTAAAATGTTGGGCAGCTAAATGGTTGCTTATAAAGAAGTTGGAACTAAATGTTAGCTATAAGAAAGGTTATCTGCATCTGTTGTTGTAAAGATATGCTGAAACTATAACTAGGAGGTTAAATTACCTTATAACTATCAGTACTTTACAATAAAAAATATTGATATACACAGAACAACAGTACAGCAGACAAAAGAAAACAACAATATATTTATTATCAGTATATATTAAGGGGAAGATCCTAAAGGCCTTATTATACATTAATTTTAGGCAGCTCCTGGAGCCTGTAACCCCTGGATTATCCAGATATTAGCGCCTAAGACTAGTTTTAAGCACACTTTAGGTGGCCTAAAGTTATTCCACTACAGAGCAGGTTTATCTCTGATCATTACATAGCATCAGGTGTGGCTGGTGAACTCAGACTGGTGGGGCAGTAGAGCATCCAATGGGATTGAGGGAGAGTGGGGTTTGCAGCTGTCTGGGAGAGAAGGGAGATTTGCAGCCAGCTGTGGGGGAAGAGGGGGCTTGCAGCCAGCTAGTAGCAGAGATGCTGCAACCCCCCCGCCCCCCGCTCCTGTGGGATGAGTTCACCAGCCACGCCTGCAGCTCATGTTCTGTTAATCTGTGGCCACTCCTGACAGATGAGCCACCCAAGTTGCAGTCCCCCAGCACCCCGGGATGGATGCAATGTGCTCTCCCCCATCCTCCTGTTCTGTGTGGACAAACTACCCAACCCCTTGAACTCTACACCCCAGAGGGCAGTTCTGGCACCAAGCCAATACTCTTCCTGTCCCCTAGGGATGTAATATTCCCACCCCCAGGGATGCAACCCCATGCAAGCAACCTGAAGACCACATACCAGCTATCCAGGTTACAGGGCATGGATGGGGCCAGGAGTGGGGTCTAGGGAGGTTGTGGGGGAGAAAGGCAGGGGGCTGGATCAGGTCCCCGTGAGCTGGGGTTTCTTTCATAAGGCAAGGGCAGTAGCTCCCCCTTACTACTCCCACCTCCCAGCCACCCCAGGAAACATAGACAGCATCCCCAAACCCTAATCGCAAATCCTAATTTATTGAAACACAAGGTTTTCTTTAATTTACTCTCTCTTTATTTCTTTTTAAATACATTTATTTTACTTCTCTTTATTTTATCCTTCAGTGGCTGACTTCGTTCATTACACTACCCTTGCCCCATTTCTATTTCCTTTCTGCCTCCTATTTCATTACACACCTCCATCCCACTAACTCTCTGCCTCCCAGCTTCATGCTTACCCCCTCCCCCCTACCCCATCTCTCTCACATCCCCACCTAGAGCAAGGATTAAAGCCTGTCCTGGCTCAGTAGCCCTGTAGTGGTAAGTCACAGTTGTGCAGGTGGGGGACAGTCAGAGAAGGTTTTTTGCCTTAAGGTGTGACTGCTCCAAACTCAAGCTAATACTAACACTAATCAACATTTCAGCAGCACGAAGTGCAACATGTAACAAGTCCTCCATTCTACCTATTAAGCACCTGAGCAGATTTGGGCACCTCAGCTATTATAATTTCCTTATTTCCATAGATATCTAAGTTACTGTAAGCACTGATATGCAATCCTATTCTACCCTGTGCAGTCTCAAAAATTCTATTACCATATCCATTTTCAGAATGCACTGTTACTTTAGCCTTAAGCCTATGTCTTAAAAAGCAGAAAGAAGGAGATGGAAGGCCTACTCCCTAAGTGTTCTCAGGGACTGAAACAGGATAGAATAGTATTGCCCTTAGGTACCTAATGAACAGAAAAAGCTCTCACCCTATATATCTATTATGTGATCTAGTAAATGATCAGTCAGGCACCACAGTGTAAATGATGCATATTCTATTAAGCTACAAGGAATCTACCAAAGTTTAAGGTGAGGATAATACAATGTAAATCCAAGTAATCACAACAGCCATTTGTTCAAGACAACATGGGAGTAAGTAGGAATTTCAAATGCATAAGAAGTTATGCAAAGGTTGATATTTGTCCATAAGGAAAGTATCTTTTCCAGAATGTGTACAAAGGATGGACAATACCAAAATAGCAAATATTCCTTGTGTAACTTCCTCATTATCAGGAACTCCCATACCTGTGGGACCAGTAAGAAATCAGGGAAAGTTTTCTTTGTTTTTTCCACTTCTGGCAAATGCATTTCTGGATGACATTACATCAGCTTAGGCTGGAGTAGAATTCTACCACTAGAATGTATGAGGATACACTGGGGGGGGGGGGGGAAGGAGGAGGAGGGAAGGGGGAAAAAAAAAAAAAAAAAAAAAAAAAAAAAAAAAAAAAAAAAAAAAAAAAAAAAAAAAAAAAAAAAAAAAAAAAAAAAAAAAAAAAAAAAAAAAAAAAAAAAAAAAAAAAAAAAAAAAAAAAAAAAAAAAAAAAAAAAAAAAAAAAAAAAAAAAAAAAAAAAAAAAAAAAAAAAAAAAAAAAAAAAAAAAAAAAAAAAAAAAAAAAAAAAAAAAAAAAAAAAAAAAAAAAAAAAAAAAAAAAAAAAAAAAAAAAAAAAAAAAAAAAAAAAAAAAAAAAAAAAAAAAAAAAAAAAAAAAAAAAAAAAAAAAAAAAAAAAAAAAAAAAAAAAAAAAAAAAAAAAAAAAAAAAAAAAAAAAAAAAAAAAAAAAAAAAAAAAAAAAAAAAAAAAAAAAAAAAAAAAAAAAAAAAAAAAAAAAAAAAAAAAAAAAAAAAAAAAAAAAAAAAAAAAAAAAAAAAAAAAAAAAAAAAAAAAAAAAAAAAAAAAAAAAAAAAAAAAAGTGGATCCAGGATTGTATAAAGAGGTATGCAAGAACAGAGACCAGAACTGCAGGGGTGCCTTCACCCCTGCTCCCAGCCTCCTCTCACCTCTCCTCCCTACTGGGGTGGGCACACTGTGCCCTGGAAGCAGGATCTGAGGAATTTAAGTTCCAAATAAGGTAAATATTCCCCCCTCCCTTCTGTTCCATGCTCACAGACATGTTCCTTCCACTCCCCTTCCCACTCTGTGCCTTCCTCTTCCGTTCCCTCCCCACCTGTAACTGCTGTCTGCACCATCCCAGAGGTGAGGTTAGCTCCTGTCCTGCTACAGCTGGGCTGCACAGGGGCTGGGCTCAGGCCAGGTGGCAGTAGTATGGTAGACAGATGGGTTCCCCTTACCCGTGTCTGCTCCCAAGCTGATGGGAAACATCCAGGGAGCAGGCAGATAGGACAGACTCATTTGCCCACCACTAGTGATGTTCTAGGCCAAACCCAGCCCGCTCTCAACCTTGATGGGGCAGGATAGGAGCGCCGCTATTCCTTGGGACTGTGAGAACACCAGCAGGGGCAGGTGAGGGAAGAGGGGAGGGGACATGCCTCTGTGCACAGAGGGAAAAGGACGGGGGTATACTTACCTTCTTCAGGACAATTTACATTCTGTAATGCATTTCAGCCTATTAAAGTAATCTTTTAAGCAATGGCTATTTATTAATAAAATATTATTTTCATTATTTCCCTCTTCCATTGGTATTAATTAAAAAACAAACAAAAATACAGAAATCAGAACTAACCGTCAATTTTCAGCTTTTACAATCACTCCCAATTTCATCCTTCCTTCCCCCAACACCAAAAAAAAAAGAGTCTAATAAATCTGAAAAAATATTTTAATAAAATCAGAATCATAGGAAAGTAGGGCTGGAAGGGCCCTCAGGAAGTCATCTAGTCCAATCCCCTGTTCAAGGCAGGATGATCCCCGTCTAAACCATTCCAGACAGCATTTGTCTAACCCGTCTTTAAACATTTCTAAGGATGGAAATTCTGCAACTTCTCTGGGTAGCCTGTTTCAGTACTTTTCCACCCTCATATTGAGAGAATTCTTCCTAATTTCCACCCTAAATTTTCCTTGCTCTAATTAGAGATTATTGTTAGTTGTCCTGTCACCTTCAGCCACAGGAATCTCTGTATTTCTCTCTGGTTCTGATCTTCAGAAGCAACTGGAATCTCTAGACACCAGAGCCTAATAAGAACTGAAGGATTCCTGCCCTCTGGACAGTGTGCAGAGAGGATTCCTTCCATCCTCTGGGGTTCCGCACACTGCTGAGGATAACCAAGTGCTCAGGAGATCACTCATCAGATATATCCCCTCCTTCTCCACCCTCTCCCTATGTGAGTCATGGGAGCAGAACACCATGGGATACTAGAAGACCAAGGAACCCCCTAGTATGCTAAGGAGAATGTGCAGACATTTCAGAAAGCACTTCAAAAGAAGGGCTTTGGGATGTTTCTCAATCTTTGAGAACCATTTTTTAAGATCTTCAGTCAGTTCTGAAGCACTATTGCCATATATGTTTGTATGTTCATATTTTGGAGCACTTCAAAGGCATTTGAACCACTCTAGGACCTTGTATAAGATTTTTTTAAACAATGTTGTTACAGTAATAACATGAGAGCTTTTAAATAAAAAAAAAAACCCTACATATTTGTGTGAAGACAGAAAATAGAAATTTTAATTGTTTGAAAAATATACATCTATTGGATGGATCATGTAGAATCAAAAAGGAAGATACTGAAGATATTGGAGTCAGTTTATAAACCACCAGATTGGCTGCTAAGGAAGTCATGTACTGGAAAGGATTGAATATGTCGAATAGCCTCACGTTGTCCCAAAAATAAATATCCACATGAATCCAAATTGTACTTTGAGGAATAATGATCATAGCACAGGAGGATATGAAGCAATAAATAGTTTTTGTGGCTGATTAAATGCCACAGATCTGATAGCTATAAAATCCATTTACTACTACTGCACGCCAATGCCCAGGGTATTATTCCCTCTAAACAACAAGATAAAAAGGAAATACAATAAGCCAAGAAATAAAAAAAAGAAATAAGCTTTCAGTTCCATACTATAAGCTGAACCCCCAGGTGAGGAAGAATGGCATTTCTGGAGCTATTCCAAATAACACTTACAAAATACTTCCTTATAAGTATAGCATTGGTGATGTTCACCTTCTACATTGTTACAGTTAGCATTTTGAACACACTTTGCATATTGGCTATCAAAACACTAGCTCTGAAATGTAGCACGATAATAGCCATAGTCATCTAAGGTTATGGGAGTCTAATTTTATGGGAAAAAACAATCTTATCATCATATTGTAAGTCTCAGTATGATAACAGTTTCATGAGAATAAGTCAAAAGCATGTTCTCTTTTTCTTACTCTACTTTCAAGAGGACATAACTAATACTAAACCAATAATTTTCCCTCTCCTTTCCAAAAGAGAGCATATTCCAGGTGATATTGCACGTTCTTGGGAGATGGGACCTTGTGTGTGTATACAAGGCATAGAGATCAGATTTTAATGTGTATTAATAACAGGACAAGTTTTTAGTGGCACATAGTTAGGAAAACTGCTGTTAACTTCCAGACATATGATTTAATTTTAAGAATAAGTTTGGTCCCTATGAGCCTTATGCCTTTGATAATCTCTATCAGTAATACAGCAAATAAAAAAAATACTAAGAAAATTGCATGTTGGTTGTGGATGACTCATAATCAAGAAACGCTGAAAAATATATCAAACACTATTTACTAATAATTTGCTCAACTCTAATACTGTATACTTTTTGAATGGCCCCATGCAAAGGACTTTAAGATATACATGTACAGTGTACAGCTGCTGAAAAGTAAGGCATTATTATAAAGTATGGTGAACAAATGAATGATGATTTTGGTGTGCTCTGTGATGTGAGGGATGTGACACCTCTCATAATAAATCATTATTATTCAAATATTTTTAGAGACCATAGAATACTCTGCATTCATCTGCAGCTCTCAGCTCTAAGGCCATTTGATTCGACTAGTAACTTTTAGTTTTTTCTATTAGTTTCGTGAAGCCATTTTGTATTCTTACCATTTCTGTTGCTGCTTTCTCCTGTTACTATATACTTTGTAGAAGGGTAAAAGAAGATATAGCAGCGAGGAAATTTTAACCTTCATTAAAGAATATGGGTCCTCTATCTCTAGTTATCTAAATCCCCCAAACACTGAACAAGAGAGAGAGAGAAAACTCAATGGTCCCAGAAGTGCTATTCTAACTCGGATTTAATTTTTCCCCTCCCTCTGTGGTGAATATGACAAAAGGAAAGTCACACAAGGCTGAAGAATATCTTGAAGTCCAGAACTAATCTCACTGAACTTTTCTAACAGCTCTTACTGTCAGGGAAGTCTTTAATCTCTCCCACTAGGAATACATAGGCACTAATAATAGCCTGGTAAAATTCCAGATTCGGTCCAATCTAATGAGCTAAAATGAACCTCTTGGTTCTCTTGGTTGCAATATTCTTTTTCATTTCTTGAAACATTTTTTGTGCAATGCAACTTGTGTCTTACTATTAGCTTTTAATTTTTACCCAATGATGGCTGTATTTCAGTGAGAAATTAATTTTCCTGTGCATATATATCCATTAGCCCATGCATCTATTCAAAGTAAACCAGCATCTACTGACTTTATTTTACAGCAGCTAATGAAGTAAGGTAATATCTCTTAAATATATTAGTCTTTAATTTTGAAGTATTTTAGAATATTTATGAATTCAAGATATCAACCCATCCTTCACAGTTTTCCTGTATGCTTTTGGCTCTTAACAAATTACTTGTGTGGTTATCAGAAAGATTCTTGACCTGAAATCTTTTCAGCCAAGTAAATAATAAAAAGCTGATGGTAAAAAGAAAAGCTCTTATAGAAATGTGAGTGCAGCTGGTATTCTAACATTATTTGACATAGCACCACACAGTACTAACAATATCACAACAACAGACTATGCCACTTTGAGGGTCATTGAACATTGTGAATTTTCCAAATGGTTCCCAATTACAAAAACACCTGTGCCCAGTAATTTCATGCTAATTTAATGCAGAATTCAATTTTGAGCATCAAGAGTCTACATAATTTCTCATTAATTACCTGTGGTGGGTTAATCTATTGTTTTTCTGCTTTATTGCAGTAGCGGACATAATTTAAAGGACTTTTTTTGTACAATCTCTACAAGGTCTACAAAAGCTCCTATTTCTTCCTGCTTTTAGGAAGCTTGACTTTTTTCAGATAGGTGATATACTTAAAAGGAAATTATAATTCCCTTTAAGGAATAATAAAGAATACTAGGAATATAAACCTAAGAACTCATAAAATATAACATAACCAGGGAGGAAAATGGTATCTGTTAATAAGACTTAAGCATAAACACTGTCAGCAAGCCACATATAATTTACTGCATAAGGAAACAATGCCAATAGTACAATAATTGATTTATATGATTATCTGTAGAAATTTTTAGCTGTAACTGGGCAAATATACATGTATTATTAATGCATAGCAATAAACTCTGGAGTAGTTTGAGCTGGAGTTAACTGCTCCCAGGCACAGCATTTACACATGCACCTCAGACAACAGCAATTGGGGCCAGGGTTGAGCAGGGCCCAGGAGACACAGTGGGGTGGGGCAGGGAAGAGTCAGACCTGGGCTCTGGGTGGCAATGGAGTGTGATGGAGAGAATGGCAGGAGCCAGAGGTCTGGCCCCTGGCTGGCTGGGGTGACCTGGCACAATTTTGTCCAGCAGTCACCATCTACACATGCATTTGATGATACTTAGAGACTCCGCTATAAGAGAGTACTATCCCCACTAGGTCTAAAACTGGTGCACCTGTAGATGGTGGCACTTTTCTCCAGAGCTAATTAGTTAACTATTTTGCTTCAGTCTTTCACTGGGCCATGGGCAAAATCATGCCAGAGTGAGTACAGCATGAGCAGGGTAGGAATGACTGCCTTCCTACTATTACTGTAGAACTGGTGTGTGATCAAAGTTAGACATGTATAAGTCAGCAGGACTGGATGAACATCATCCAAGGGTGCTGAAAGAGCTGGGTGAAGTCAACGCAGGAGCACTGGTGAAACTTTTCCAAAACTCATGGCACTCTGGAGAGGTCCCTGAGGACTAGAAGAGGGCCAGTGTTTTGCCCATCTTCAAGAAAGGGAGGAGAGAGGACTCGGGTAACTATAGTCTAATCAGCCTAACTTCTATCCCAGGGAAGATACTGGAAAAATTCATCAAGGAGTCTATATGCGATAGGCTTGCAGATGGTAGGATTCTGAATGACACCCAGCTTGGCTTCATTGCAGGCAGGTCTTGTCTTACCAACCTCATCTCCTTTTATGATCAGGTAACTTGCCACCTGGATAAGCTAGAGGAGGCTGGCACTGTATACCTTGACTTTCAAAAGGTTTTTGATCTAGTATCCCGCCATGTTCTCACAAGAAAATTGGAGGATTGTGGGCTTAACCATGAGACAGTTAGGTGGGTGTGGAGCTGGTTGCAGGGTAGGACCCAGAGAGTTCTAATGAATGGATCTGTTATCTTGGTGAGAAGTGGCCAGTGGTGTCCCTCAGGGGTCAATGCTTGGTCCAGTGCTTTTCAGCATCTTTATTAGTTATTTGGATGCAGGGGTGAAGAGCTCACTGGCCAAGTTTGCAAATGACACCAAGTTATGGGGAAGCATGGTCACTCTTGAAGATAGGCTTCAGACACAGGTGGACCTAGACAGGCTAGCAAGTTGGGCGCATCAGAATCAAACGAAGCTCAATATCGAGAAATGTAAAGTGCTCCATCTTGGGACAACCTCCCCCCCCCACACACACACACCTACAGGCCTGGCAATGCCAAACTGATCCATGAATGAAACGGATCTGGGGGTAATAATAAACCACAGTATGAATATGAGCCACCAGTGTGATGCTGTAGCCAACAATGCATATAATACCCTGGCATGCATCAATCGATGCATCTCCAGCATCACCAAGGAAGTGATTCTTCCACTCCACTCAGCATTGCTGAGACCGCAGCTTAAGTACTGCATTCAGTACTGTGTGCCACAGTTCAACAAGGATGTGGTAAAGCTCAAGCGAGTCCAGAGAAGGGCCCCCCATATAATTAGAGCTCTCACGGCAAGCCATATGCGGAAAGATTGAGGGACCTGAGACTCTTCAGCCTGAAAAAGAGAAGGCTGAGAGGGGACTTGGTAGCAGCTTACCACTACATCAAGGCCTTGGTGAACAACTGTTCACCAGGGTGTTCTTGGGGAAAACCAGGAGTAATGCCACAAACTCCTAGAAGACTGTTTCAGGCTCAACATTAGGAAAAAATTCTTCAAGGGGGTCCAGACTGTGGAACATGCTCCCTCTAGAGGTGGTGCAATTGCCTACCCCGGAAATCTTCAAGAGGAGACTGGACAGTCACCTTGCTGGGGTCACCTGACCCCAGCTGTCTTTCCTGCCTGGTGCAGGGGGTCTGGACCTGATGATCTTCTGAGGTTCCTTCCAGCCTTGCAATCTATGAATCTATGAAACTCTGCAGTAAAGTGCAAGTGTAGATGCACTCACTGAGTAGGTTTTCCCACAGCTGTGCAGAGCTGATTTCTCGCTTGGAGTTTTCATTGATCTATAGAGAAAAGATGATTACACTGAAAATCCATATGTTAGAAAGAAAGTTTGTGCCTAAAAAAAATAAAATAAAATAAAAATGCCCAAATTAGGATTTCATGAAAGCCAGATAAAAAAAAAATAATAAGTCCCATTAAAATGTACTTTCCATTTATGGGACTTTCCTCTTTCCTCTTTTCCTGCTCAGTTTTTAAGAGGAAAGGAATGTCTTGTTGTCATATAACTGTGTTTGTGTAAAGTCAATTTGGCTAATGGTTGAAATCCTTTCCCATGAATGGCTTCCTGAAGAGTAAGGTGAAGTTGCACATTGTACTTAAACCATGCTAAATTAGTGGAATGTTAAGAGGTGTTAAAGTTCGAATGTGCCACACATTAAGGATTAATAGTATTTCTTGCCTGCACAGCTCGGATTTGCCACTAGAGGGCTGGCAAGCAGGGGCATGCCTAGGAGCTAGGATACCAGGGCTGTGTTCCCATGGTGGGAAGGGAGTGTGGAAGTGCTGGCAGCAATGAATCCTAGGATGATGGGGGGCTGCAAATTGCTCATTTTATCTCTGCAGAGCAGAACAAAGTTACCTGAACATGTGGTAGGTTGCACAGCCCAGGGTAAACATGCACCTGAAGTGATATCACTTTGAGATGCTCAGAGGGCACTTAACATGAGCTAATGAGGTTTAACATACAAGCACTTACATTTTAAGTGTTCTTGGTATGGTCTAAGTGTAATGTCTAACTTCATCCTGAGTTAAGTCTAAACTCCATAGATTCTAAAGATTTGAGGACTCCTTACTGCAATGGGAAAGACTTTTTGTGAATCCTTTTTTGAAAGCTTCCTCTTTGAAAGATATTGATTGCACATTTTGGTGTTGACACTACAAGAAGCTAAGCACCAGAATGCCCAGCAATTTCATTACCCTACATGAATGCTCAGCACTTTACACAACAAAGTCCCTTGCTCCTATTTATAAAATATCCACTACTGCTCCAACCTTCCTAATGATGAAAGCTCCCTTGAGTCTGTTTTCCATCAGGGATGTACATTGCAAATAGGTTAGCTACAATTTTTTTTTATGCACTTAAATATTTCCTACACTATACAGCTATCTCTTATGATTGATAGGAACAAAATATTTAGGATCCATCAGAGAGCTATATAGAGTCTGCCTCCCCGCCTTTCCCACAAATTTCAACAATAGACATTGTTTATGTACCACTACAATACTGATTATTAGACTTGTGACATTCATGTCATTAAAGTTTTACAAAGATTTCCATTTAAAGCACTTATTTTTAAGTTCTTATAAGGCAGCTGTACAAATTTCTTGCAGGATGAAACTTGGCAAAAGTCCTGCTTGAGAAGCAATTTGTTGCCTTCTTAAATTGCAGGGGCACAAATGAAAGGTCACAGAAACTTTTCACAGCACTATAATTATTAACAGAAATAATTTTGTAAAATGAGAATGGCACACTGCTTTTTCACAATGGACCTTTAACGCCAATGTTTTCCTAATACATTTTCAGGGAGGAGGATTAGGTATGTACTCTGCTACTCTCATGTCTAAGATTAAAATATTTATATATTTCAGATTGCTATATATTTATATTGAGATCACAGGAAAATTATCTTTATCTAGGTGTAACTGTTGACGTTCTATATGACTACCTAGCAGGAAATTATATCGTATTTGATTTCCAAATACATTTTGAAAGTTAAAGCTGTTCTCAAAGCTGTTTCTCCTGATCTCTCTACCCTTTACAGATAAACAACCACAGAATGTGGGGGAGAGAGGAAGCAGATGAGCACAAGTAATTTCCTATCTTTTAACAGAATCTGTGATCACTGCTGTCACAGCTTCAGTATTTTGGGTGATATAAGCAATTCCGAGCTCTGTGAGTTGTTCTGTGTAGGTGTGCCTGCTGGGAGTTTGCACTGTGGGAAAGGGTTCCAAAGGAAGAACAAGGTCACCACAGTAATATCAGAATGCATAATCCACAATATCCTTTGGCCCATTTGCACCATCATTAGCAAAAATCCACCCCAATGTCTTGAACAGTGGAAGAAAAAAACATGGGAGAACCATCTCAGGAGGATCTCAGGCACTTGGGCACATGTACACGTGCAATTAATGTGAGAGAATAAACTCTAGTACAATTTGAGCTGAAGTAAACTAATCCCAACATCACTGTCTACATGTGCCTTTAAATGCAATAATCCACCGTGCCGTCAGATAGTTCCTGTGTCTGACGGGACTATGTGACAGCGCTGTAAATTATTCTACATTAGCCCAAATGCTGTGCACATGTAGATGGTGATGCTTTACTATGGAGGAAATTACTGTGCAGTAAAGCACACTTGTAGATGCACCTGCTGGGTTCATCTACACATGCATTTGATACAGGCTCAGTTTACTTGCGAGTAAACTTCTATGGATTAAGCACTTCTGGGCAGGCAACTACACATGTAGGGATTAGGCAACAGATTTGCTACTTAACACCAAACTTCCTGAAGCCCTGCAATGGGCCCCTGCTGCCACCAGGGGGAGCTCCAGGCTCTGCCTGAAGCTGCAAGGAGCCAGCAGCCCTCTTCAAAAGCCAACCCTGCTCTCTGCTCCCTAGCCAGCCACTTCCCTGCTCAGGAGTAGCATGCACAGGGCAGGGAAAGCATACAGCAGAACTCTTTTCACCAACTCTGTCTCCCTACACTATGGCTGCTCCTGGCCCTGGCAGTAATGACCAGTGCCCCATGCTCCTGCTGATCTTCCTGCCGACCGATGCCTGGCCAACAGCTGTCTTGCCCCTCCTGGCTCCCCCCTATGCCACAGTGCACTCACTATCCCAGGGCTGCTGCCACATAGTTGATGCCAGCAAGGACAACAACAACGGGGTTCTGGGCACCACTAGTGGAGCTGCAATCACCCTCCTGGTCTCTCTAGCCCTACCACCTCTGGGCCTGCTGTGCCAGCCAAGACTAGTGACTGCATGTCATCCAGCATACCTGGGATCATGAGCAGTGGCTGGAGGCCTTGTGCATGACCTGGGAACAGCTCCAGCCCCACTTGGAATGACAGAACACCAGCATGTGGTCGACCCTCGCTCTGCTCAAGTTGGCCACTCCCACCAGCCTCTGCTATGTGGGCCATCTCTTCATGGGCAAGGCTGCCATTGGGGAGGCCATCCTGGAGCTGTGCAGAACCCACCAGGACATGCTTGTGCCCATTATGCTCCACATGCATGACCTCCTAGCAGTGGTGGTGGGGTTCCATGCCCTGGGCTTCCCTCAGTGCACTGGGGTCCTAGATGGGCCCCGGTAACCTGCCCACCCCATGGTGACTGCCCCTACTACAGCAGCAGAGGATTTCACTCTGCAGTGCTCCATGCCATTCTGGACCACCATGGTGCCTTCACATACATGAGCACCAGCTGGGCAGGCAGTGTCCATGACACCTGCATGTTTCAGAATTCTGCCCTGCTGAGCCTGGTGGAGAGAGGGCACTTTGCACCAAGGATGCCAAACATACAGCTGGACACTATGGTGGTCCCACCTCTGCTTATCAGGAATCCTGCCTACCCGCTACTGCCCTGGCTCATGTGGCCCTACACCAGCCACCTGGACCCCCACCAGGCCCACTTCAACCACTGCCTGGGCTGGACTTGCGCACTGGTGGAGTGCGCCTTTGGCTGTCTCAAGGGACACTGGTGTTCCCTCACTGCCCACCATGAGTTCATTGAGGATAACCTCCCAGGGTCATCATTGCAGCCTGCATGGTGCATAGCATCTGTGAGGCCCAGGGGGAGCTCTTACTTGAGGCCTGGGTGGAGGCGGCACAGCAGACTGAGGGTACCTGGCAGTGGGAGCATCAGTTGCTGAGCTGGGGGGGACACAGGAGGCCCCCCCGCGCACCCCCCAGAGACCAAGAAGTGGACCAGAAGTGCTTCTGGTCCACTTCTGGGTCTGCTGCTGAGTGCGCTGGGGACCCCTCCCTCACCCCCCGTGCTTCTGTGCGACACTCAATGTGCCCAGCATTGCAGCATACATGAGCCGCCTGCTACCTAGAAATATGTAGAAAAAACATTTAAAGCTATGTCTGTGTCCGAATCACCAAATCTCTCCAAATCAATTCAGAGGGTTACAATTTGATTCGGAGAAATCAAAGGGTCCTCCGTTTCAAATCGGGTTTGCAGATTTGACCACCGAATTGGGCCAAATCTCCTCTGAATCGAATCAAGGACTGAAGCTTTGCAAAGCCCTACTGTGCCGTAAACTAGGCTACTGCGCAGTAATGTATCTCATGTAGAGGCATCCTATATGTTGTAGGTACTCCAAGTCGGAGGGATTAAGGGGCTTATGCATCAAGGAACAGTGCTCTCACTGGTTGAGGGAGTTATGCAGGTCAGGACTTTAGAAAAGTATTTCTCATACTGTATCAGTGGCTCTTACAAAGGCAGTCAACTCAGTAACCTTTTATTACAGAAGTGAACACAAAGACATAACAATGTGAAATGTCTGCTCAAAAGCAACAGTGTATCAGTGTACGAGCCAGAAAAGATTTCATAGATTTCATAGAAATCAGGGCTGGAAGGGACCTCAGAAGATCATCGAGTCCAGCCCCCTGCCCAAAGGGCAGGAAGTCAGCTGGGGTCATAGGATCCCAGCAAGATAAGCATCCAGTTTCATCTTGAAGTTGTTCAATGAAGGTGATTGAACCACCTCCGGTGGCAGGCTGTTCCAGACCTTGGGGGCTCGGACAGTAAAGAAATTCTTCCTTATGTCCAGCCTGAAACGATCTTGAAGTAGTTTGTGACCATTCGACCTCATCATCCCTTGGGGCGCTCTGGTGAACAAACGTTCCCCCAGATACTGGTGGTCACCCCTGATAAACTTGTAGGTGGCCATCAGATCACCCCTGAGCCTGCGCTTTTTCAGGCTAAAGAGCCCCAGGGCTCTCAGCCTGTCATCGTAGGGTCTGCTTCCCTGACCTCTGATCATGCGCGTGGCTCAGCTGTGGCCTCACTAAGGCCGAGTACAAGGGGAGAATGACGTCCCGGGATTTGCTTGAGAAGCATCTATGGATGCAAGCCAGCATTTTGGTCGCTTTACTAGCCGCCGCATCGCATTGCAGGCTCATGTTCATCTTGTGGTCAATGATGACCCCCAAGTCTCTTTCTTTTGGTGTCATCGGCGAACTTGGCCAGTTCTGATCGCTTCTGACTCCAGTGTCCACATCATTAATGAAGATGTTGAACAGTATGGGTCCAAGGACAGAGCCTTGGGGGACCCCACTGGTCACAGGACACCACGATGAGTGACTTCCATCGATTACTACCCTCTGGGTCCGACCCCGGAGCCAATTTTCCAGCCAGTGGATCGTGGAGGACCCAAGGCGACAATTGGCCAGTTTCTCCAAGAGGCGATCATGGGACACCAGATCGAAGGCTTTTTTGAAGTCAAGATATATGACATCAATCTCTTCTCCCTTGTCCAGGTGATAGGTCACCTGGTCGTAGAAGGAAATGAGATTGGTCAAGCAAGACCTACCCGCAACAAACCCGTGCTGGCTATCCCTTAAGATGTTGGCGTCGGCCAGTCCATTAAGGATGGCCTCTTTAATAAACTTTTCTAAGATCTTCCCCGGGATAGAAGTCAGGCTGATGGGCCTATAGTTAGCCGGATCCACTTTCCTCCTTTTCTTGAAGATAGGCACCACATTGGCCTTCTTCCAGTCTTCGGGCACTACACCAGAGCGCCAAGAGTTTTCAAAGATCCGTGCTAGAGGCTGGGCTATGATGATTGCGAGCTCCTTGAGTACCCTGGGGTGAAGATTGTCAGGGCCGGCTGACTTGAAGGTATCCAGCTTCTCAAGATGTTCCTTCACAAAGTCAGCATTAATGGAGGGCAGGGGATCACCCTCACCCGGACTTCCCGGCCCTGTAGCGGGCATGGGCGTCCCATGGGACTGATGAAAGACCGACGCAAAGTACCTATTTAATAGGTTGGCTTTTTCCTGGGTGTCAGTTGCCCCATCTGGTTCAGTAGGGGGCCAATGTTGCCCCTGCTTTTCCTCCGGCTCCCCACATATCTGAAAAAGGACTTTTTATTGTCTTTGATGCTCAAAGCTAGCTGGAGTTCAGTTGCAGCCTTGGCTTTCCTGGTCTGCTCCCTACAGGACCGGACCAGTGCAGAATAATCCTCCTTGGAGGTGACTCCCATCCTCCATCCTTTGTAGGCCTTTCTTTTTAGCCTCAGGAGGTCTGCTAGGTCCCTGGAGAGCCAGGGTGGCTGCTGTGCCCTCTTGCTGCCTTTCCTCCGAGATGGAAATCTGAGAAGAATCTGTGGTAGATCCTGCAAGTCCAGGTTTACTGCTTTTTCCACTTTAACACCCACCCACCCATGGAAGCGGGATTTGGCTGGGGACTTTGGGCACTAAAACAATGAAGACAAACGTAAATAAAGTTTTTGTTAAAAACAAAAAAACCAAAAAAACCCTGAAATAATGTTATTATTAAGTCAGTGTTATCTCCTTTTCCCAGGAAGACACTTTTCAGGTCTTGCTGTAGTAAAAACATGCATATACTTAACCTTAGCTTTAATGGGACTGATCATGTGCTTAAAATTTTAATATTTTAATAGGTCTTTATAAGCAACCTTCTAGAGAAGTCATTGTGTCTGTCAATTTTGAGATCCTGGTTAGATATAAAGTGTTTAGGTTGCTTTTGAATATATATATCAAAGCTTATAGATTTATTATATAAGAAAAAGACCAAATGAAAATAGAATAAAAACCCATTACTTATGCATTTTGTACAGTCCTGGTGCTTATGAATATAAGCAATCTACAACAGTAGTCTCTTCAGAGTTATTAGAGACTAGCACGTCTCATTAGAGACTATCTACAAAGATTTCCATCAGGCCAGTATATATACTTTTCCATTAAATCCTTAATGATGTTTAAATGTGGAAAACAAAAATCCTTAAGCAGATATATTTAAGCCACAGTGTAAAATGTCTGCAAAACAGAGATTTAGGTCTGCCTGCTGTATCTTGAGATTTCAGAGGAGCATGTGAGATGTCATATACCATATGTACTGCAAGTTCCTAGGCACAATGGGATAATTTAAGTATGACAGGTGACCTTGACTTTAAGGTTAACTGTTTTTGGCAGTTGTATAACAATATTACCACACTATAAGCATTGTTCTTATGTGAGTTAGTAACACTGTTTTGCTCTTTCGGTCAAATGAAAGTTCTTTTGACATGTCTGCTTTTTTTTTTTTTTTGCTCAATATCCATCAAAGAGCCAAGAAATTTAAGGCAGTAATAGCTTTACTATCACATTGTGACAATTTTATGTGATGACGTTGAGGCTACTGTAAACTTAAAAGTGATAAATTTGTAATGCCTTGCCAAACTTGTAATGTTGCATTTTCACTGTCACATAAAGCATAACTGTGTGACTTTCAGTAAGAGCTGGGCATTTAACTTCCTTTTGTGGCTTTGAAAACCTCCAGGCTACTGCAGCTATCCCACTATTGCTACAGTTTCATTATTTCATTCCTGACCATAAGGCCCCTACTACACATTACATATATTACACAATTGACTGGTTAATCACACAATAAATTTAGATTGGCCACACGTGGGAAGTAAGACTGGCCGCAAGGGCAAAGTAATTATCACACAATTAACCGATTAATTGTACAATACATTTAGACCAGCCACACATGCAAAGTACTTATCACATGATAAAAATGACTATAAAAAGAGCCAACCAACAATAAAATTACTGCTTGAAAATGTGTAACAACTCTATAGCTGGTTTCTATTCAGCTTCAATTTGATAGTGTAGCAGGGCCCTGATTAATGCAGGTGATCTAATTCACTAAACAAAGTATCACCAAAGTATGTGATCTATTTCAGTTCTTTACCATTTTAGATAATACGGATGTACTCTACTTCATAACAGTATAAAGAGATCTGTTTCACTCATGTGAACCTGGAGTGAGTACAATCAGCTAGGGAGGGCTACTCAGGTTTCATGCTAGAACAAGAAAGATCTGATCCTGGCCTTGTGTACATCTTTCCTTCCCTGGCTGACTTGCTAGAAGATGCCAGCATACTAACAATTAACTTCTAAGTTATTCCATAATCACTGTATCTGTTTTTAAGCCTTTCTGGGATTCATTCAGTTGTGGAGTAAATGAAGGCAAATAAAAAAGGATTTACAATTCTTGGCTTAATTCCACAAACATTCCTGAATGTGAGCTGCTACTAAACAAACTAACGATCTCTGCTTACAACTGCAAATATAGAACAGGAGGAATGGCACCTCTTCTTCAACAAAGTGAATGGCCGTATACTACACACAGCTGTTTCATTTTGGTAAAGAATTTCTCATTCTGTCCTCTTTGAAATGTTAACTGAACAATCCCTTGACACTTTGAATGTGTATCAAGTTTTTGAAACAGATGCTTCACATGCATAAAGCAGCATAGATCCAATGACTTTAAGTATAAAAATGTTGATTTACATCAGCTAAGGGACTTGACTGTATTTTTGTAAGCGTTTGTTTAGGCCAGGACTATGCTACCATCTTCCTCCCCTCTTGGTACATTTATATAATGCAAGCCCATATTGTAAATCATCTTTTAATAGAGCAGATCATACTAAGATTTTTCCTGGGGCACTGCAGCTCCAAGTTATTCCTAACATTGTGCTTCCATGGCAGGTGGACCTTGACAGGCTGGCAAGTTGGGCAGATCAGAATCTGATGAAGTTCAACGTTGAGAAATGTAAAGTGCTCCACCTTGGGATGAGCAGCCCACAACACACCTACAGGCTACAGGTGGCACCAAACTGACTAGCACCATGAATTAAAGGGAATAGGGGGGTAATAATAGACCACAGTATGAATATGAGTCAGCAGTGTGATGATGTAGCCAGTAGGGCAAATAATACTCTGGCATGCATTAATTGATGCATCTCCAGCAAAACCAAGGAGGCGATTCTTCCACTCTACTAAGCACTGGTGAGACCACAGCTGGAGTACTACGTCCAGTTCTGGGCACCACACTTTAACAAGGATGTAGAGAAGCTTGAGAGAGCCCAAAGAAGAGCCACACGTATGATCAGAGTCTTACACAGCAAGCCATATAAGGAAAGGCTCAGGGATCTGGAATTCTTCAGCTTGAAGAAAAGAAGGCTGAGAGGGGACCTGGTAGCAACTTACCACTGCACTAGGGGAGTACATCAAGGGCTCGGTGAACAACTGTTCACCAGGGCACCCCAGGGGAAAAGTAGGAGTATTGGCCTCAAACTCCTAGAAGACCAATTCAGGCTCAACATTAGGAAAAACGTCTTCATAGTTTATTAAAACATAAGACCTTTAATTTAATTCTCTTTCTTAATTCTTTTTTTTCTTAACTTCTTTTTATTTTATCTTTCAGTGGCTGACTTCCTTCATTACACTATCTTTTCCCCACCCCCAATGCCTTTACACCTCTAATTTCATTACCTACCCCATTCTATTAACTCTCTGCCTCCCAGCTTCATGTTAGGGATAGAAGCCGGTCCTGTGATGGCAACTCAAAGCTGTCGCTCCTAGTCAGGGCCCTGCTCACCAGCCCTCCAGTGACAAGTCAGAGCTGTTCAGGTGGGGAAGAGTCAAATAAGGTTTTTAGCCTTAAGGCACAACTGCTTCAAACTGAAGACAGCACTAACACTGATAAACATTTGAGCAGCACAAAATACCATCAGTAATAATCACTTCTAAGTCACTAATCCAATCAAAGAACTTCATGATACTTGAATATCAAAAGTAAAATCTCTTCTTCAGCTAGCAAGCTTGAGGCCCTTCCTCAAATTCTAATCAATTCTTGGAAGTTTTGCCACAGCAGGTCTTCAGGATTTGGTCCTGTATACACATCTAATATTCACACACAGCCATATTTCCTTCTCCAGAAGGAAACATAAATAGAAACAAAAAATATCCAGAAAGCTGAGGGATCACTTTTGTGGTTGTTACTAATGGAATGCTAATACTGGTTAAACCATCAACAGCATTTGTCAGCATCTACTTCAGCATTCTCCCATCAGATCAGAAGAGACCTGACAACATGAAGCTTATAGGCTTCAGGAAAGGAGGAGCCAACCTGAAGAGATGTTGGTTTTATTTTAACCCCAGGAGTTGTGGGTATTTTGTATTTCATTTGTAAGTTCCTCAGGCCCTGCCAAAAGCACTGAATGATAGAAGCATGGGTACCTGATATTTAATTTCTTCTTAGTGCTGAGAGTCTCTCTTCTCTGTACAGGCAATATATCCTCTCTACTAGTGGTTAAATTCACTGAGCAACTCTTTAGCTGGTATAAACTGGCTCAGTTCCACTGGCTTTAGTGGAAGAATGCTGACTTATAGCAACCAAGGAACTGGCCCTTTATTCTACTCCTAATACCCACTGACATTGCTTTACTGACATAGACTCTGATTACCATGCTGTTATGGCACTTTTCATATTCAAAATGTTTTACAAAATTTAACTCATTCTATACTGTCATATTATTTTCTTCTGAATGATGTGCCAGTTTGAGCCACTTGGATTAAAAGACCATGAGATTTCCCATTTGTATTCATGGTTTTAATGTATTGGAATGGACAGAAATGCTTAAATATCACAAGTATTTCAATTCACTCCATACTTCCTAGATATGCAAAATTTCTTATTCCCTGAATCATCCATCCGTCATCCAGCACAGCTTCCATTACAGGGAAGCCAAGATAACAGCAAAGTTTGGGCTCAGTGATGGGTTCTACAAAACAACATTTCTCTGTTAGTTTGCTTGTACAGTATTTATCTTTCTGTTCCCTTCCACTAAACACACAACATTAAATATTAATGTAATTTTTCTCCTGGTTGCACAGTAAATCTAAGATACTATTTTTATATGTAACCACATTCCATTCTGTTATGGTATTTGTTGTTTGTCTACTCTGTCTGTATTAGATTCAAAAGATACTAAGGCTGTGGTTCTTAATCCCATTAGTTATCTGAATTTTCTCTTATCTCAGCAGTTTCATGATCTGAGATGCAAAGAAAAAAGGCCCAATGGTTTTACTTCTGCCTCAAATGTCTTATGCAAAATAAGCAAGTAAATCTAGAAGACCAGCTTTGGATATATATTCATGATAGTTTTTTTTTTCAAAATGGAGTTGGTAAAGCTCTACTCTTGGCTTCCCCCCTGTAATATGTCCATCCCAGCCTGCAATTTGCTATGTAGGTGGAGAAAAATAAATCATTACACCTTTTTGAAAAGTGCTGATTGAAAGAAAATTACATGGGAAAGGAAGGTATAATATAGAAAGTGTTGTACACACAGTATTCTGAAGCTTGCCTCTAGTCACATTCTCCACATAATGGGTCTGAGAAACTTTGTGATTTGAACTTTATTACTTAGCAGCAATCATCACTAAGATGAGGATCCTGAAACTGGAAAAATATTATCTTACAATGAATACCTCATCCAAAGAAATAATGGCTTAGGAATGAACATAGCAAAACACTGAGTTTCGTCCATGTCTGAAGAGTCTTTAAAAATTATGATGGGTTTGCAGTTTATGGGATGTTTACCTATTCTCAAGATTGAAAAGCAAAGGACAGACATACTTTAACATAAAAAGCAAACAATACATTTTCCTGTATTGTTCTAAGTAGGGGAGATGTAATCAAAAGAGGTGATGAAAAATGAAAGGTGCAGATAATTAAATAAACCTGCAAAAATGCACATAAAATAATAAAACTTTATTATAGAGGCAGGCTCTAAAACACTACAATAAAAGTATGTTTTGCTTTAAATTATTGCTTAATATTTTAGACAAGTATTTTTTGTAGAAATATTGTTTCTAGAAAGACAGAAGAAAAATATACAATAAATGGCTTACTGCACAGTAAACAGAAGAACAATACCGCACACCTTTTACGGTCTATAGTTTTTCTCTAGGGTCTGTGTAATACATATGTGCTTCTCCTGGAGAACGGCCATTTAAGGAATTTAATGAGTTTTTTACTACATATTTTAAAATTAAAAATATAAAAGCAGTCCCTTCTAAAGGAGATTTCATAATGTTATTGTCCATGAGCAGATATTTCTATTTATGAGCCTGGTTTATTTTCTAGCCCTAGAAAATGAAACCATATGTCCCTCACATTACTGCTGATACCTCAGAAACTTACTGAGTTTTTTTTCCAGTCAAGCAAAAAATGCTCTGTTCTGTGTTTGTAGACCTCCTAGCACAGTGGGAACTTGGTCCACAGTTAGATCTCTCAGGTAGTGTAGTAATGCCCATAAAATCTAATAAGAAATAAGTAGTTTCACATAAAAAAAAAGAAAGAAAAGAGTATTTCTAGTGTTGTAACAGCAGTGATTGCAGTATAATGTAGACATATCTGAGCTAGATACTGGGTCCTGGTAAAGGTTTAAACTTACCATCATGGAGCTAATTTGACCTGCTGCTTAGGTAGCTCTGCAGTCACTGCAGAGTTCATTTGGTTGCATAGCTAGACTGCTATTGGCACTCAAGTTAGAGAGCTTAAGTTAGCTCTGATATATGTAGGCTACTTTGACTGTAGTGTAACTATAATTATCTTAGGGAAGGAAAAGAAAGAGAAAACATAAACCTGAAGAAGGGTGTTTGTGCCTGAAAGCTTGCAAAGAATTATTTTTCCAACTGTTTAGTTGGTCTATTAAAAGATATCACATTTACCCAAAGAACCTTGTCTGTCTGGCTAGGGATCAACATTACACATAAACTGGTTTAAGTGATCAGAAACTCATTTAAACATGCCTTCAGTGCGTATAAACCAGTTTCAAAATGGCTGAAACTGGTTTAAGATAAACCTGGTGGAATGTAATATCAGACTTAACTGATTTGGGTCAAACCAATTCATGCAATGTCTGTCCCCGACCCCTTCCTGTTTTAAGTTAAACCAGAGTCCCCTGGCATTCCAGATGCTTTTCAGCCCTGGGTGGGGCTGTATTTTCCAGGGAGCAGAGCTGGCTCTGCCCCTCTGCTTCAAAGCCAGAGCTCCAGCACAGACTGCAGGCACAGAAGGGTCTGCCTGGTTTCCCCGTGCCCCGCCCCACCTTGCTGTTCAATGCCCAAGCAGGTATACCCCCCACAATCTCCCATAGCCCAGACCCCAGTCCCATGAACCCTAGGCACGTGGGGTGCTAGCTAATGCTGTGAGGTTTTTGTGTGTGTGTGTCTCCAATTTCACTGGGACAGGCAAACAGAACAGTGTCCCCTTAGGGCTTTTTGGAGCTAATCAACAGGTCAGCTGATAATATCCCTCCATTCCTTTCTTGGAAAAGAGGCTTTAGTTTGTTAATGGGCTGATAAATACCATGTTATCAGCCCCCTGCTGGCTCCCTCACCCATCAGGTTTGCTGCAGAGAGCATGAAGAAGCAGGGAAATGGACATTGAAAAGTTCAGTATCATCAGCAGATGCATGAATGCACATGCCCCTCTTTGTCTCAGAGTGCTAGCCTGGAGCTGGGGTCTGGCAACACTCCTGCCCCTGCAAATGGGCTCAACCTAAGCAGGTTAGACTAACCTGCAAAGATTGAATCAATTCAGGTTCAGGTTTTTTGAATGTCTGTCCCCAGCCCCTATGTCCTTAGACCAACATGGCTACAACCAACACCCCCAAGAGCAAGCATAAGGCACTTGGATGGAGTCCACCATTAAGCAAGTGAAGTGAGAATAATGTCTGTTTGACTCCTTCTATTCAATGTTTGAAGTATTGTGTTAAGAATGGAAATGCAATTTTTTGCAATGGCTGCGGAATTTACAAATTCTAACACATTTCAGAACTATACTGTAACTGTTAAATGTGTGGCACATAGTCCTGCTGATACTATCTCTGTCAATGGCCTTTTTCTACTGGTGAACAAGGACACACAGGACAATCAGAAAGTAATGCCTCCTAATTTTTATCTCCTAAGCAAGCCATGGACATGGAGGGTGTTCTTCTGGACTTCTTGCCTAATGGCCTATGTCAGAGGCATATGTCAAGACTCTGAAGAAACTGAAATATTGGATGCAAAAAGCCCATCCCACCAGAGAGATGCCTGAGGTGCCGCTTCAGCACAACAATGCTCATCCCATAAAACAGCTTGTGCATCACTGAGGCAATCTTATAATTTGGATGGACTCTACTGCCTCATTCTCCAGATAGCCATTGATAGGCCATTCACAAAGAAGGAGACTACTTTGAGAAATAGCTATGTTTTCAGTGAAGATATACACATTTTCCATGCAAATGTAGATTTCATAGTTTTCATAGACATTAGGGCTGGAAGGGACCTCAGAAGATCATCGAGTCCAGCCCCCCTGCCCGAGGGGGAGGAAGTCAGCTGGGGTCATAGAATCCCAGCAAGATAAGCATCCAAATTTCTCTTGAAGGTGTTCAGTGTAGGTGCTTGAACCACATCCAATGGCAGGCTATTCCAGACCTTGGGGGCTTGGACAGTAAAAAAAATCTTCCTTATGTCCAGACTGAAATGGTCTTGCAGTAGTTTATAACCACTCAACCTCATCATCCCTTGGGGCACTCTGGTGAACAAATGTTCCCCCAGATACTGGTGGTCACCCCTCATAAACTTGTAGGTGGCCATCAGATCACCCCTGAGCCTGCACTTTTCCAGGCTAAAGAGCCCCATAGCTCTCAGCCTGCCATTGACAGGTCTGTTTTCCTGACCTATAATATTGTTTCAATAATATTTGGCTGAGGAAAAAAATAGGAGACCCATGTAGTAATAATATTTAGCTGACCTTTATAGTAAATAGTAGAAATCAAAATAGGTAGAGACATAATAATGGACTATAGGGCCCCCAGATGGTAACTTCTGTTTCTGATACTAGGTAATTCAGTAAAATATAAAATAATTGGTTAAATACTTTATTATTTTATTTAAAACATTATTTGAAAATAAATAATTATTAAAAATCCCAACAAGTAAGACTGTAGCTAGCACAGCAGCAGGTTAAAAATGTTGTTTCTTTATTTCTCTGACAACATTTTCTATAACCTTTCTTGTATGATTCATCATCACTACTGTTAATCATTTTGAATAATAGAAAAGTAGGATGATAGCAAGTTTATGTAGGATGGTAATATATTTTGATTGAAAATGAACAGAATTCTTTATATTGGAAGACAGTTGTGGCAGAAACATGTCTAGGAGGAAAAAAGTGGCAGATGCCTGAAAGACTATTTACTAATAGATTAACTTACTTCTACATGATTTGTTTTAACACATCTTTTCTATTACTAATATTTGACCCATGGAAACCATTCAGATTTCAATCATAACTTTAATATAAACACTGATCATCTGTCTTTTCCCCTCGACCTTTTGTCTGTCTTATCTTTTTAGACAATGGGCCAAGTCTTAGTCTTACAGCTCTAGTGATGTCAATAGCGCTATAACGATTAAAATCAGCAGAGGAACTAGCTCTCTGAAGCAAAGACTCCATCTTCCTCTATACATAGTAGGCACTACCACAATTTAAATAATAAATAGACACAGAGTGGGCTGTAGCTGTTTGAACTTTCAAATGGCACATTCAGTCAAGGAGGCAAAATGCCCCTTCAAGCACCCAGCAATATTGATTCAGGTGTTACAGTCCTTTGTGCAGTGAATCCTATTAACTCTTTATAGTTGGCAGTTGGACAACTCTAGTGGCTAACATGTAACAGACAAAGTGCTCCCTTGAGGCATAAAGGGAAGCAGGCATTACAATGTTTCCCAACTGATACAGGGACTAGGAAGAGATAAGGGGAATTTGCCTTGGCTTTCTACCATTGCAAACCACTGTAAGAGGCAAAATCTGGCCCTCATTTATTCAGGTGAAGGATCAAATGTTAAACTTGAAGAAAGAGAGTGTAAGCTGTCCAGTTACACTGATGCCAGTATGTTTCTCCAATTTATTATATTGCAAACAGAAAAGTGGTTAGCACATTTCTCTCTATTAAGTGTCTTATACTGATACTATTAAATACTTAAATCTATTGTTGTGATGCAAGCAGGTAACCATCTGTATTCTAATAAATATACTTTATGGCACATATCTGTTTAATAGTAGCTGTAGATATTTATTTTTGGGTACTTTTGTGGCTAAATTCTTAGGAAAAGGGAACAACAATTAATTATCGAAGTGAGATGGAAAACCAAATGGAAGGCAAGAAGTGTCTCATCCCAATTAAACATGGACAGTATTATTAAATAAATGCCATAAGAAATGGATGTCCATGACTGGAAAAAAGAATATCCATATCAGGAGACATCCCAATATTTTGAAATTTTCTTTCCTACTGAGGTAGGACAAGGTTGATTTTTTTTTTTTATTGAAGCAAAATGGTTTGTATTTCCAGAACTGAAAGGCAGTACGTCAGATGGTTATTTTCAGATAGTTAGAGATTAATCTCCATCTCTGTTTTGGCTGCTGCAATGTCTAGTAGGAATTGAAGTTGCAGCACTTAGGTCTCTCTTTTGTGCCCTGCTCACTGCCGTAGTCAGTCTCCCATGATTCACTGTAGGGAGTAATGGAAAAAATGTTAATCTCAGTGTAACACCATTGTTCTGAAGGGAAAATATTTGTTCTGGGGTTAAAAATAACAAGACTCCATTCAGCTTGAAGAGCAAGGGGACTGCCACTATTTGAGAGGTCTCTTGTATGGACATCCTTTGTTAATACAACCCCACCAACCTGAGGTTTCTGTGTGCATTAGGGGCCTGGAGGGGGACAGAACTGATTGCCTAGCAGAGTCTTGCATCTAGGAGCCTGCCCTGTCCAAGGACCTTCTTTGAAGGACCAGTGGGATAATTTCAGTGACAGTGATCAAATTCACTCTTGTTCCTTATTCTCTTTGGAGGTGTTTGTTCTTGCACTCCTCAGCACCCTCTGCTCTAGCAGATGATATTGGCAGCTGGCCCAGGGCTCTCTACCTCTGCCAGATACAACAAACTCATTCTACGAAATGCTGGCATGTCCCCAAACACTTTAATTACAACAGCAGCCAATATAACACTGCCCTGATCTACTAACACTAATGTCAGTTGGGCCAGTCTTCTCTTTCTATGAACCATATGTAGGCTATATGGAAGAAAGGTGACAGACTTAACACTGTCACTTCAGGTTTAGATTTAAGCAAAATGCTACTTCATATTTATTTATTTCCAAACATACAGGAGAGACACATTTTTTAATTAAAGGGTTTTTTTTAATATTTAAAAGCTGAAGCTTGTCCAGGAAACCTTTCAGGATATTTTTTCACTTAAAATGGATAAAATTATATCTGTTTTCAGCCTTTTAAAAGGTACTATATTTAAAGGTTTTAAGAGATCTCACTCTTGCTGATTTCAAAGTGAGCTAGCCATCTAAATAACATTAGATAACTAGGCCTAAATGCCGAACCCACAAAATTAATCGTTTTTTCCTTTGCCTTCTATGGATTCAAGATTTGGAGGATTTTTTCAGTTTCACATTTTGCACATTTGACTCTAGCTTGCGTTTAGTGAATGTGATCAGCCTCATGTGACCCAAAAGAAGAGTATTGATTTATTGTGTGAAGTTTTTGGATACTTACTTCACCGTTAAACTTCTTTTAACATTTCAGAATAAGCTATAGGGGAGAACATTTTATGGTAGTGTTTTGATTTTTACCAACTACAATGATATAAAAACATAAATTATCATCTGGCCAATGAGCATTCATTTGTACAAAGCATTTGTACATGAGGCTTCAGTCATATAGTATATTACAGTATGCTTCAGCAGCAGCTACAGTCTACCCAGACATATATGTAACATATATATACATGTCACAGCTTGTCTCATAGGTAGCATTTATAATTGCAGAAAGTTAGAGATGAAGACGTGCATATCCAAAATAATTATGGAGATCATGCGAGAACTGGAGGGTGAGAGAAAAAATTTGGATTTAAAAGTAAGGGGAGAAGAGATAAGATTCAAAGAAGATGAGGTCACAAACAGATGGTAGGGAAATGGTTTTCTCATCTCAGGAAAATATTTAACATTTTCAAAAAGAAAATTCTTATGTTAAATAGTCGAAACCTTGAAATTCTACAAACCGATAATATAAAAAAAATTAAAAATTGACAGGATAATCCAAACATTTCATGTTGATAATTTCAAGATATTTTGTTTCAATGCCCACTTCTTAATGTGACCTTTTTAATGCAAGATATCTAATTTATAAAATAAGGTAATTTAAAACAAAACATGAAACTTCATTTTGAAAACAAAAATATAATTTCTTTGAAGGGGAGGTTTCATCAAAAACATTTCTAGTTCTGAACAAATAGCACTTTGTAATGAAAAAAGAAACAACAAAAAAGAATTGAAATTTCTTAGCCATGTCTCATCCAGAAAAAAAACCTCACAACAACCCCCCCCCCCCCCCAAAAAAAACAACGAAAAACACAAAAAGGAAAATTATAATTAAAATTTTATTTGACCATATATATGTAGAAGAATGCATTGGATCCCAGGAGACTTTGCTCTAAATTGCAAAAATGGAAGCCAACAGGAGAGAGCCTAAGCGTGGTTCTAAGTTGTGCTGGCTTCCAATGATCTTCAAAGGCTATAGTGTAACAGCTCCTACACAGTGTCAGAACTGATTAGTTGAGTGCCTCGGTACAGTGGAACTTTCTAGCACAAGGCACGGTGAGACAGGGGAATTCTCGGCACGGTGGAGAGCCCCGGCGTGGAAAAGTTCCCGCCGCTCATATGCAAATGCGCATACTCTGATTGGCCGGTTTCAAATTATTCCTACGTGGTGGCTGGCAATTGGCTCGCTAGCCGTATAAAGGGTTGGAGTCGTTTCCACCCAAGTTGGAGAACTCCGTGCTCATCTCGGAGTGGAACCTGGCGGTCTGATCACCCGCCAACGACTCCCCGTCGACGAAACCCCCGACGTACCCCTGTGTCCTGCATGCTCAAGTTTAAAGATATCTCGTCTTATAAGAGCTCCTCGGTTTGATGGTAACAGAAGTTGGAGTTTGAAGTTAACTGTCTTCCTACGCTGTACATCGTGACAGTGTAAGTAAAGTCATCTTTGTTTGAACCAGTACGCGTTTGTGCCTAATTCTACTCCAGCGGTTGCAAGTACCCATCTATGTGCCGGGTTTGTGGCTACAACCCAGCCGGCCCCTTCCCCGGATCCCAAGCTTGGTCACCCACACACAGAAGGAGGCTATAGCCAAGAAGGTCAAGGATCCTTTCCTCTCATCTTGAGCAGAATTCAGTCACTGGAGAATCACAGTCGTGGTGTTTTAAAAATCACAGCAACTCTATAAGTTCCATAAACAATTCCCAAACAGTAATGACAAACATTAAATGTTCATTTACTCTGTAATTGTGCTTGCCATGATTTCTTAATAAAAAATACTCTCTTCAAACATAGCCAATTTAAGTATTTGTATGTTTTGATATAAGTTCTTTTATTTTATTTGGAGGTCAATTTTTCAAATCCTAAGAAGTCATGTTCATTCAAATCAAATTTAGTGTTTTCTAGTGGAGGATTTTAAATACAAAAATCAGAGATAAAGTTCTTTTAAAGTAGCTAGTAAATTCAAGGGCTTTATGTGAAGCCAGTATATTCATCAGAGATGATTTAAGAAACAAAACAAATTTAATTCCTTCAGTGTTGATGGCCGAGGCATTGTAAATTTTTTATGAATGATGATTCAATAGAACGTTTTGGTTAAATTATTAGAAGATGTAAAGACTGTGGTTGTGTTTTAAAGGTCAAACTGCCTGATTCATTGGAGGTAATTAAGGCTGTTTCATGGTGAACATTTTAGAAATTATGTCTTTGCTTAGATAGATGATAAAGGAATCCTTAACTGCAACTCTAATGTTTCCTAGTTAGCCTTTCAGATATGATAAGTGAGACCTTACAATAGTAGATTAATAATATACATTCCATATAAGGAAAACTTGTTAATGCTGCCTATATAAATCCTTTATGTATGCTTAGTAGCAAAATGCCTTTGGGTTTTCTCCAGCTTTGCAAGCCACTTTAAAATAATTAATTTATATTGGTTTCCTATCTTTTTAAATGTTATAACACATTGCTAGAAGAAACTTTGCTATAAACTTAAAATAGATTCACTAGCATGCCATATGCATAGGCACATGAATTCCCTAGTGCTTTTTAGTTGCATTCTTGTTATTCTTATCAGTAAATGGAACATTAGAATGTAATGATCAGACTTTCAAGAACCAAACATATACATGAGTATGTATATTTTTGTCAAGATAATGTCTCCAAGCCATGTTAACAAAATCAGTATACAGTAAAACTTATAGTTGAGATTTCAGTTGTTTTCTAGAGAACTGGATTATAGTGCTTCAGACAAAAGAACACAAAAATCATGTCCCTCGTTCATCTCAGCTGTCCTTTATCTAAGCTTTTAAAAGGATATTTTAACAAAGGGCATTGATTAGCAACAGATTAATTGATAATATGTTATAGATAGGTAAAGCAACCTCACTCCTTTGCTATGGAATGGAGTCCCCAGATGACAGAGGAGGCATATTAGGACTGAAAGAGAATTTGGTCAAAGCCTCTGGAAGCCTACTGTAGATCAAATTTAGAGAGGCCCTGAAGTTGATCTCAAACTGGAGGCTGTTTCAGACTTCAGGAGGTTCTGAGGAGTTGTAAGCCAGTTCTGGGGATTCAAGAAGTCTTTACCAATTGCTCATTAAATACTGAGCATATTTTGGCTGCATGCAAAGATGTAAACCTTAAAGGATTAATACTTTTAATGTGTATTAAGGTGTTCATCTGATGTCTCCATAGTACTTTTCAACCTTAAAAACACTAAACCTATGAATATTCCTCTGAAGCAGAATAAGTGTTCAAATACTATAGTGGTGGGCAGATTAGTAAAACCTAGCTAAGAGTTAAATCCATTAGAAACAAATATATTATTGGTATTTTCTATTAATACAGTGACAATCCAGCAATAAGATTGAGAATATTCAATTCCTAGACCCTCCCTCGTTCCATTGACCACAATTTTCATTCCTAGGTCAACTGGAACCAGAGATACTATATGATACAGTAGAATTCTCCCATAAATGTTATATAAAATAGAAATCCTGTCTTGTATGCTGTGGCAAAGACTGATAACCAAGAAGAATAATGGGTTTAATAATAATAAAGCTGAAGAAGGAAGGTAAGAAAGTGAGATTACCATTGAGTTCCAGGAACGTATAAAGGTTGTGACACTAAATGTTCAAAGGGATCAACAGCATTCTAGGATTCTGGTTAAATTGATAATAAAAGATGTTTGGCAGGTGTATTTATTCCATTTTCACCTGGCTGCAATTGGCTATAAATACTATAAAACTATTTATCTATCAAGATAATGTGCTAATAATGAAGGCTCCTTTAAAACATGCAATAAAACCAACCAGTTTCACCTTCAATTTAATGAGCATTTGTGTTAACATTTTCCAGCACATAATGACAGCTCTAAAAATCTTCCTTAACATATGTATCTGAGGGAAAAGAACTACTAAAGGAACCTGTTTGGGTGTGGAAGGAGCATTTCCACACTGAAATGACATTTAAAAAACAAGATAAAAAGAAAGGATTCAAGTTACAGAAACAATCATAATGATTTTTTGAATTATTCTCAAATTTGAAAAAAAAAAAGGACAGGATTGGACCGGTGTGCAGGAAGGTGTAGTGAGGATAAGGGTCTGTAAGCCCACAGACATATAAGAAAGCTGAAGAAGAGGAACCTGCATGTGAAAGTGGGTCACAGAGATTCTTGACACAAAGAAATTAAAACTTTTTTTGAAAGCTGGGTGTACATATATGACTAGGAAATACAGCTGACACTTAACAAGGTGATACTTTTCATTGATTTTGGTTGTGTTCCTAGGGGACACAAAAGGACTGTCTGCAACAAAGATAAGCTCCATTACATATATGCCTTTAAATTAAGGCCTCTCATTCCACTATTGTATGTAACAAATCAGAGGACCTTGCAATTGTAGGTGTCAGAGATATGTCATTGCCAGACAGTACTTACTGCCAGCATCAGAACATTAGGAAGTGAAAGGAGAAAAGCATTGAGGTCTCACAGAGGTTTGCTTTCCCTGAACTGATATTTCTTGAATGGAGCACAATTTAGTTCCCAGCAACAGCCCTGTCTGGGAAGAGGACTGCTTTCCCCTTTTGTTTCTGCTGTTTAATTATAGCAAAAAGATACTGACTTCTGATATTACTTTCTGGATATATCTACTCGTGCTTTAATGCAGAGTTGACTAATTAACTCTGCAGTAAAGCAACACTATCTAGACATGTCAGTCTTAGGATGCAGTGAACTAAATAACTCTAATGTGAGATAGTACTGTTGAGGACAGTACTATCTTATGGTGGAGTCACTTACTGCACAGAAATGCACATGTGGAATGTGACTGGGACTGTGGCAGTTTGAGCCAGGGCAGCACAACCCCAGGCTGCCCACAGGCTCAGGGGCTTAGCCACATGGCTGTGCTGTTCAGCACTCTTGTCCCCCAGCCAGTCCCTCTGCTGCCCAGCACCATCACCTGGAGCCCAGAGCTGACTTCTCAAGCCTGCTGTCAGCCCCAGGCTATTCTGCCCAAGCTCAAATTGCTGCAGGGAACACGCAAAAACACTGTGTCCAGGAGCAGCTGACTCAGACACAAACTATGCTAGAGTATATTAAGTATTAATAGCTCATGTAGATGCACCCTCAGGGTGTGTCCAGGCATGCATGGACATATGGTTCCCTGGGGACAAGTAGCAGTGGTGCATTTTGCACCGTCGCTTCTTGTCCCTGGAGAATGCCTGTTGCACATGTGTTTTGACACATGGCAAGTTGCCATGAGTGAGGCAGGAGGGGCTGGGGCCGCACTGTGCTTGTCCCAGAAACCTTACCTGAGGTCCTGGGGGCCTCCTGGGGCTGCAGCCACTCAAATGCCATGCAGAGCCTGACTAGCAGTGGAGCATGGCTTGAGGTAGCCCGGTTGCACTTTTCAGCATTGCGCGCTGGCCAAGGTTTGTGTGCTGGCATGCACTGCTCCAGGTTTTTTTCCACCATTTCTTTTTACCCCTGGATATCCAGGGGTCAAAAAAAATAAAATTAAAAAAACCCATCACAGTGCATGCTCAAGCAGCCGTGCTCATCTGGACACACCCTCTGTGTCTTTAGTTTCAGGCATACCACTTCTCTCACTGCTTTTCTATACTTTTTTGATAAAGTATCACTCTATCCTTGTTGACTGCTTCTGGAATAGGACCCACTGACTCCATCTGGCTGCCCTGTACCTGCCCACCAGTGAGGGAGGTCAGGGCCTAATTGATCTGGTGATCAAGGTTGCTGCCTTCTACCTGCAATCCCTTCACTACCTTCTCTTTTCTGGGGAATGCCTTCCCTAGCTATGGCTGGCCTTTGCTTTCCCGTGTCAGGTGGGGGAACTCAACCTTGTTCAGGGACTTTTCCTGTGCAAGAAGGGGCAATAAGCCTTGCCTCTGGAAGCCTCATTTTTTCCTTGGTCTTTACACCATCAGTCTGACCCACTTCTTTGCCTAATCTCAGTCCACCTGGTTCTTGGCCAAAACCCAGGCTGACCAGCTGGGTCTGCACTCTGTCCATTTTCCTTCACACCTCTTTGCTAAAGTGAAAGCTGCTTTCCCTGGGAGTGTGCTTGCCACCCTAAAAAATCATCTCCACACACATCTCCCTGATGGCAGCTCTCTGGATAGACCCCCTCTATCGTTGCCTGTTTCTCCATCTGTGGATAGCAACAGGAGTGGCAGGCCTGGCACTATGCTGTCCCTCTATGCTCCCAATGGAAACAGTGGTGGTATCAACCTTGATTGTACATGTGGACAGTCAAAGTGCATCATGTCTGTGTCCTTGATGATTATTCTGACATGACTTGGAGAGGGAGCTTTGTGGCAGCAACAACAGAGCAAACCTGACTGGTCTGGTGCACACTTTACAAGCTACCCACTTCCAAGAAAACCAGAAACCCCCAGTAGTAGCTGCTGCGTGGGACCCTGGCCACAGGCACTTTTTTCTACCACTTAGACTGAGCAGTGTTGACAACTGCCTTTTCTTCAAGGAGCTGACTACAGTCTTTCCCATTCCTCCTGGACTGGCCCCAGCTGCAGCTGCTCTTTGCTGCTCTCAGCATCCTCTTTGGCACGTTGGACTTAGACTTGTCTGAGACTGTGTACATCTTTTCTATTCTGCACTGAGTGGCCAAGGAGAGCATGATCTTCCTGGCCAACTTCCCGCTGGGCCAGGCCAGATGGTGACTCTGAAAAGCTGCAGAAACCAGCTTGCAGGGGCCGGGTCTAATGGCTCCCTCCAACTCTTCCACTTCTTGGTATGGCATGTTACATTTGAATTCGGACACTTCGCTTTGCAACAAAATGTAGACCAGCTTATGTGGTCACTGTGCCATTGAGTGGCCACTCTGTGCAGAGGTCACTGTGCCACCTCTGCAAGGTGGAAGATGGACAGCTGGTCCTACATGTGTCAGCAACAACAGAGGGGAGTGGGGGAAGGAGATTTAATCTCTGATGACATGGTATTTTTTGTTGGTAACAAGTATTTAATGCTCAGCTCCTGGAAGGCCTACAAACCTTTGCACTTTCACCATTTGTTTTTAATATTAGTATAATAGAATTTTTTTTAAGTAAAATAAAATCTCTCTCTTTCTCTTCCCTTTTTCCCTGCACAGCTCAAAAGGGGCCCTTAACACTGATTGGGATCTCCAGGTGTCACTACAATATGCACAGTTAACCATTAATAATACATAACATGTTTCAACATGTAGGATAGACATACGAGGAAAAAGATGGGAGATCAGAAGGGATTTGATAACCTCAGAAGATACCGATAAATTCAGATTTAGGGAAGGAGTTACATTTAAGGAAGGAGTAGGAGATGGAACAAAGGATATGAGTTTATGAATCAACAAAGCAAAAAGGGTGAGAGCAAATTTGGAAGTCATTGTCAGGTTGGACAAGAGATGGTGAGTGAGGAAGAGGTAATTCAAAGAAAAAGAAGACTGAGTACTTGGGCCTCAGAAGCACCAGCAGAGATAAGGTGGATGATTCACAGAGTTTAGCAATGTAGGAACAGTCATCTGGGCAGAAAGAAAACTCAGAAATGAATCATGGGCAATGGATGAGGGGGTCTGAAGAGGAAAAGGATGGTTCTGATGTCAACAAGGAAAAATTAGATATGTTGCTGCAAGCTTAGATTTTGTGTACTACACCTGTCTAATTCATTTTGAAAACTCCTTTTTTAGAGCAGACCCATGAAATATAGCCTGGTTTTCTCTTTTTAAAATCTGTTTAAAAAATGCTACTTACTGAATGACACAGATCATTCAGCCTCAAGAGCACAACTATTACAAACAAGATATGAGTGGGTGTTCCCTGCCATAGTGCCATAGTCACAGCTTGAAATGTACTGCTGAAGAGAAATAATTGTCAAAAATGAGTTTTCCATCATGTTTTGATAGTAGAGGTCACCCTGAGAAGGCGGAAAAAAATCAGACACACTGAAAAAGCTTTCACTATCTCAGACTCTTATGAAGACAAAAATAATCCCATAATTAAATTTGTATTGTTTTATACATTCTTCAAGGAAGAATTTATGACCGCTTTGTGCAAAAGGTCAAACCCTGCATTTAAATTGGGATATTATGATAAATGATGTGGGCAGCATGGGTTCTAATTTTAGCAAACACAAATGATTTCTTTAAAGAATTTGTTCTGATCTGGAATTTTTCTTGACCTCCTAGAAGGGGAAATAGATTAAATTATATGTTTTTGTATGTCACTGAAAATAACGGATGTATTTGGAATATCTAGCAACTTTTTGTAAAACATGACTCAAAACCCTCTGCCCATGTGACACATATTTCTCCTTGGTATTCTTACTGACAGAGACATGATTTCACACATGCAATCCCCAGGTATCATGTGAAAATGGGGTACTGTAAAAAAGGATAGGGATTTCAAAGCCGATTAAAAAAACTGCTTATGCTGCCCTGATGAAGGCATCAATGAAGAATTGCCAATCATGAGTCAGAACCCTCAAATTATCAAATTGTTCTAAAAGAAAACAACACATTGGTGTCTTCCAGTTTAACTCTTTGTTACCATTCTCAGTGTGCCTGTGGCAATTATAGGTTTAAAATGTAAACTTAAATGCAGAATACACAGGCTTGTGCATATGAGAATGCTCGCTCTCGCTCTCTCTCTCTCTCTCTCTCTCTCTCTCTCACACACACACACACACTCACTCACTCACTCACTCACTCACATGCTGGCCTCAATGCCATCATACACTTTCTCTCCGATATCCTGCCACCACCAGTAAGAACCTTTGTTCACTGCTGGGCTGCTACAGTTCTCTATCCTCTAGCTTCATATCTTGCCACAGCCCCGCTAGAAAGTCTCCAGTCCCTCAACTCCCTTAGAAGGCTCTACCATTGCTTCAAGGCTGAGCATCCTTTTCCTGGACTTTTACGTCTTTAAATTTCCCCAATCTGCACTGTAACACTATGGTGGTATAAAGGATAAGACATCTATTACGCATCCCTAGAGGAGGTGGTCTCACTGCTTTGTATCTTCTCTGGGTCTCTGTACTAACCACCTCAAGTGGGTAGAAGCTACAGCTGTTTATATGTTCTACTTGGTATAAAGGTAAATTTATTTTAAAGTCATTATATTTTAATGTTTTTCTCTTAATTTGGGGGAGCTGTTTTATGGTGTTAGAGCAGAGTACATACTATGATATCCTCACTGTTAGCTTTACTGTTAAACTATCTTTTAAATACATGGGGTGCTGACAGATGTGCCGTTCCCCATTCTAACTAATGGAACTGCACAGAAAGCACCATGAGTTAAAGTGACCTAACAGACATCCACTTTTTGGTCAAGAGGGGAGAGCCGAGAGCAGAGTGGAGGGGTAAAAATCAAGCTCCACTTCGGAACCGAACCTTCAGAGAGGCTGCCTGCCTACAGCCTTCTCCCAGCTCTGGTGCTGTCTACAGGATGGGAGGGGGGAGAAGGGGGAGGAGAGAGCTCCAGGCTGGGGTTTCCCCAACCTGAGGTAGAGGGAAAGAAGGTTGGGTGGGACTGCAAGGTGCAGAGGGCTCCAATCCACCACCTGACCTCCAGCTCAGGATGGGAAAGCCCCAGCCCAGAGCTCCTGCCCCTCCCCTATCCCCCTCCCATCCTACAGACAGCACCAGGGCAGAGCTGGGCTGCATCAGCCAAGCCCTGATCACATGTAGGGACTAACAAAAGTTAATTAAAGCACTCCAGTTTGAATTGCCTTCATCTGAACCCTCATAAAATGAGGGTTAATTTGTTGTGCAATTGGGCACTTTGAAAGTGTTCTGTAGCTGTGCCCTTCTGTCAGGCATGGCTGTAGAGTACTTTCAGCGGGCCAATCGCACAACAAATGTCATTTCTGTGAGTGACCTTAGTTAAATAATATGAGAGAAAAACAAAGATTGGAGTAAATGTTAGTAGAATGCATTACATATAGCACTAGATAGAATGCTCAGTTCAGGATCTTGTTTTAGCACCCAGATTCTTTTGTTACCCAAGTCCCACCTATCCCAATGCAGTTGGGAACAGCCTATCGGATACTCTAATTTTCAGCAATGTTCTATGCTCTGTATTTTAGGGAAGTTACATACCTAATTATCTTTAAGGATGTAGGAGAATATATCATTCTCTACTGTCCTCTCCCATTCATACCCATTATGATGGGACTGTAGTGGGGAGGCTGATATCAGAGCTACATCTAGATTGATGCTGAGACAGTCCTTAATGACTAGCTGCGTATAAATTACAGCAGAAAGAGGAAGGCATTAAATGTAAACATGGTCCAGAACTGTATCAAATATTACAAGCAACAATTTGTCCCCATCTCTGAGAATTTACATAGATCAGGTTCAGTGACAGACTCTGATTATGGCTTGTTAGTTTAGGGATGTATATGTCCTTTTGTGATTTATGTGATTTAAATAAGTAATTTAGCACTACAGGCCCCATGGGCCCTTGGCTGCCTCTACCATCTTCATCCATTCCCATCTGTTATGTGCCATTCCCATCTATTCCCATTTCCATCTATTATCTTTCAGTCATCCAGATTGAATTTCTGTAGTTCTGACACATCTAGCCTTCTTAGTCTTGGTCATTCTGACACCCCATGAATAACACTTTCTTTGGTGTCCAATTGTTTCCATTCAGCATGGCCCATTGTGCTCTTGATTTCCTCTGTCAGGGCTGGGTCTCTGTACAATTGACATAACTCATTCTTGTATTATTAGATTATACTGTGCACAAAAGATTTTCTGTAGAATCTTCCTCTCAAAATGATACTGGTATCTTATTTGCTTGTGAGAGAATCCAGGGTTGATTCCTGTAGGTCATTCATGGCCTGATTATGGTTTTATAGTCTTAAAACTTAATTTTCCTTGAGATGAGCTTGGATGACAGGAGCTTGTGCAATGCAAAATAGAACCTACTCTGCATTGCACAAGCTCCTGTCATACAAAGCAGGCTTTATTTCCTGCTTCTGTTCTACCTTCATATTACTGTCCTGTGCTATGATACAACCTAAATACTTGATGTGGGTCACTTGATTAAATTTTTTGTTATTTATTGTTATGTGATGTCCAGATATCATGTTTTATTCACATTCACTCATTGTCCAATTTTCTTTGCTTCACTTGTTAGTCAGTTATCCAATGTTTCTATATCATTCATGTTTTCACTTATGAGAACTATATCACAAGCATACCTGAGGACTTTATGCTCTCCACTCAGTTGAATTCCTCCGCTTATGTTGTTTATGCTCCTGATTACTTTTTTTAGTGCCACGTTGAATAGGATTGGAGACAGATCATCTCCCTGTCTCAGTCTGATTCTTCTTCCGTTTTGTTTCTTGGTTCATACATACAAACTTTAATGAGTTCAATTACTTTGTTGGGAATTCCTAATCCTGCTAATAGGGCCCACAGATTTTCTCTGCGTATGCTATTATAAGCTTTCTGGAAGTCTATTAACAGTATGTGTAAGCTTTGATTATACTATCAATTTTTTTTCTCAACTATTTGTGTTAGAGAGAAGATTTGGTCTGTTGTCAATCTATTCTTGCAGAACCCAGTCTATTCTTGTATTCTCTCAAAATGTTTTCTGTGTAAGGTAGGAAGCACTGGAGCAAAATGTTAGGGAATAAAAATTGTTGTTAATAGTGATAATACCTCTGTAATTTTGACATTCCCATTTGAGGCCTTTTTTGAAGACGGGGCCAAATTAAGGCTCCTCTTCAATCATAAGGTAAAATTGATGACTTCCAAATAAGGGGAATTAATTTATGGATTTGTTTATAAAGATCTTGCCATAGGCTACACATAGGGGCCCTCACTGGCTGGGGAGTGGGGGGTGATGGCCAGTGCCCCCTCCTCCCTGAGACTGTGGGAGTGCCAAGATAAGCTCTGACAGCACTGCTGGGGGACCCCCCAGTATCATGAGGTCAATGGCTCTTGCCCTCCATATTTTATCATTACTGCTCTTAAGTTTTGTTATGGCTGTTTTCACTTCTATAAAAGATGGTTCTTCTGTTTTTGCTTCTGTTAATGAATGTGTTTCTTGTTCTACTGGCACTGTAAGTATTGGGCAGTTCTACTGTTCTACAAAATATTATTTCCATCTCCCTATGACTGCTGTCCTGTATGCAAGGAGGTTCGCATTTCTGTCATTGATGACAGATGTAGTCACTTGATATCCTTTTTAATAGTTTCTGACTGCTTTATATCTATTTCTTACATCATTTCTCCTATTGTTCCTTGATGTCCTGGAGTTGATTCACCAGATGTTGGTGCTTTTGTTTCTTCAAACTTTCTTTGTTTTATGTGGTTTAAATGTTTGTATGTTTTACATGATTTAGATAGATCTAGATTGGTTCCCAAACTATGGCTAATAAATGATCCACAGCTGGTCTACAAGTGTCATTAGGCCCCTCTGTCCTTTTATAGTATTTTCAATTAAAAATTAGATGGTAGAAATGCATGGTGATCTATGATAAATTTCGATGGTAGATGACAGTCTATAGGTCACAAATTTTGAGGAACCATTTACATCAGTTTCATAGGCTGCTTATAGATATCTAAAAAACCCAAAACAGATGGCACTTTAAACTTGGCAAGCTCCCGCACCAAGACCAGTGCATGCCCATAAGAGTCAGTGTGTTAGCTGGACCTGGCTTACCCAATATCTGTATAGATTGGATTCTTTAGTGGGGCTTTTTGGTGCTTTTATCTAATAGCTGATTGAATCATCTATTAGATAAAAATGCCAAAAAGTCCCACTGAAATGCCTGATTTATACCGACTCTGTAGAGCTGGATTTAATTAACACACTGCTTCTTCCAGTAAAGCACTTTTTTTTTAACATCCGTAAGCAGCCATAATGATTAGTCACTGTGGCTAGGTACATACAGTCAAAAATCCTGAGACTGAATCGATTCAAGCTTCACAGGTTTGTCTAATATGCATAGATTGAATGAATAAGCAAATGAACAGACATTCACTTCTGATTCCAGAAAAGCAGCGACATGCCTGCAGTGGCCAAGGCAGGAAGGCAGGGGGTGCTAAAGCATGCCTCCCTGCTCAGCTGGAGCAGACAGCTCAGGCCAAGGCTAGCCCACCCACCCTGCAAGGGTGGGGAGAGGGTTGAAGAGGAGAAGGAAAGTACCTTGACATTCTGGGAGACTGAGTTAACATGAATTTGGAGGGGATCTGGGACAGAAGTTCAATAAACCAATTTAACCTAAATCAGTTAAGTCTGATACTACACCCATCCAAATTTATCTTAAACTAGTTTTGGCCATATCAAAAGTAGTTTATGTGCACTGAACTTGTTGTGTTAACCATTTGTATTGGTTTCTGATTACTTATACCAGTTTGTGTGTAACTTCTGTCCCTAGCCTATAAAACTTCTTTAATCAAAAGATACCTTGATTGGGGGAACGTGGTTTTGTTTTCTTCTAGCTTTAGTTTGGCAAGAAAAATTTATTTAAATTTCTGGATTTTTTTTTTTTTTTATGGTTCTCATTATTTTATTTCTACTTTAAAAAAAAAAAAACAACAAATAGTAAATAACTGAAGTTTAGAGTTAGTGGAAAAGGTGCAATGGCTGCCCTGGTCATAGCTATTCTGAATTCATAACCCTCCTTCCACTTTATCCCAAGGAACAGTACAAGGCAAAACTGCAATGAAAGGTGCAGCACACTATCCTCCAAAGGAGTCTTCAGTTCTGATTTCAACTGATCACATCACTGAGAGGTAAGAACAGCTATTTCATTGTGAGACTGCTCACACAAGGAACAAGTATGCAGATTAGGGCGTACTGAGGTAGTGATAGATGTAACTTGGAATCTTGGTTATTAAAAATGGATTATGCAAAATTAGCTCATATAATTGACTCATCATGGACTTTAGATTGCAATTGTTTTTGATTATCGTAATGTCATAGTTTCTGTGAACATTTCCTATTGTAGCAGATTATTGCAAACCCCAGTGAAACATAACCCCACGTTTTTTGTTTTTTCATCAAGATTTGTGTTCCCTAGACAACAACCTCCAAACAGACCAAATCTATGGATAACATATGAGATATTTAAATGTTTCTTGTAGTGGCAAATCAGGCAATCTTCATGTCCCATCATCTTCCCAACCTCTTCTTACCTCATAGTGTCTTGACTATCAAATACTAGGAGGCACGTTGCTAAAAGAGCCCCACTGTCAGACATCCACACAAGCATACAACCTATTCATTTATGCCCTCTAACAGGAACCAAAATCAGTTCCAAAGACTGAAGTGCTTGAGTGATACAGACCATAAAATGTAAATTATAATTTTTAAGCAGTATGTACACTTGACAATTAACCCCCACCCCCCAATTTTTAAAGCCAGATGAGTAGTTTGTTTGTTTTTTTAATTAAGGTATTTACCAAATAAGGCATCACATTTTTCCCCAATGGTTAAATTGCAGTTTACCAAAAGAGACAGTGTTCATCAATATTTCTCAACCAGAGGTGCCCACTTTTTGTATAAAAATGTGTGCAATTTTTATATACACACACATACATACACTCACTCACCATATAGTCACATAAAATTAATGGACTATAGAGAAAAACAAATTGTGTAGGAACCTGAAGAAAAGGAAGAACCCATACATCTATGGTTGGAGCTAGTTATCTTGTAGGATAAGACAAAGTCAAGGACTACATACATAATAGCAGATGTCATTATGAAAAGGTTTCCATAATATAATTCAGGTGCAGAGGGTATAATTCTGGCCCAGACTATGATTCCTTGACAACCTATTTCACAGTAGCAGATTTCAGTGATTTTATAATCAAGGATAATGTACAGATTTATAATAATGAGCTGTCAATGGGTGGAATGGCAGCATTGCAACCCATTATTTTCTCAGACATTTTCACGGCATATGCCAAGTACAGGAAAATGTGAGTAACATCTATGAAAGGGGCAATATCCCTTTTCTTATTCAAACAAACTCCTGTGGGTAGATGTATAGAAATCTAGCTGGTGGTACTTGCAGATAGATTTACTGTAGAAATATTCATATACCTTAAGATTTTATGCATGAAAAATGTAACAAAGAGAAAAATTACCCAACATATTATCTTTTCCTTACAGATTACTGTCAGAATATGAATTCTCAAAATATATTTTATTTAGTGTTTATCGCTAGTCCCCTCAGACGCTGCATTACTGTTACCTCTCCAAAGCCTATGGCATGGTGCACTTGTGCCTGACATCACTTAGCATATTATGCTGACATGACTGAAGAATAACTACTAAATCGCACAATATTTTTTACAATGAAGAGAAGCAGATAGCTATAGATGTGTAAATGTCTACTGATATAATGAAGAGTGCTTCAGCCATATCATTTAGGGGTGGGACATGGTCATTATGAACGCTAAGAAAATCCTAGGATACTGGAAGGGAAAGAACAAAGGACTTTAAATTTCTAAATCAGCACCAAAACAATATCCCCATGTAGGTTATTAAAGGATTGTGTACATTTTTCTGGACAGTATATTTTTTGGATGAAAGAGCTCTGATGATCTATGTTTATTAAAGATTCCACAACATTTTTTTATGATCAAGACACTGAGACCCTGTATCTTGATCAGATTCCAGACTGGGTTATTATAAATGCCATTAAAAATATTCTGCAGCTTTAACTGGCTCCAAAAGTGTCTCCAATTCCTAGCTCACACTTTTCTACTGACTATGCACGTTAACAGCTGCCATATCCCAGATAAGACTTGGAAGCTTTTAGCAGAAGGTGAAGTGATTCAATCATATATTTTTGGAAATGTTTTGGGATCCTTTGGAATGCAAGATGTGTTTCAGTTATTCCTTTGTGAAGATGAAATAATGCAAATAAAGCCATTTGAGTTATTCCAAATATATGCAATTGGATAGGAAGGCAAATTATCTATAATATAAATGCAAATTCTCAAGATAATTGGCTGTTATTGCTTCTATTAATTACATTACCATCCTTTAATTTTCTAATTAGAATTGTTTCCTTGCATTATGGTATCCTAGCACAGGAGGAAATTGATCTCTTTTTTTCACTTTTAGTAGAAAATAAATCTCCCCATAAAATTAGATACATTAAATGAAAAGTAGCAACTCTGCAGTTTTTAAAGAGACTTTTGTGTGTAGATGAAAGGATATATAAAAACAACCTTGTGGCAGAGATCTGTCAAGTCAGCAATGAAACTTACTACATTAATCAGCTGACATTTGCCCCCTAAAGTTTGTTTATGAAGATTTGGAGTTGCTTTTCATTATGAAACCAACCAAACTTTTCACAAAAACTCACTCTAAGATAAGCTATTCTTTGTGTCATTAAAACCCAGGGAAATGAGAAAAAGGATTAATGATAGTAATGTATATATATTTTAAAATTCTGCATTCACATGCGCGTTGCAAAACTATGAGACTCTCATGGCATGTAGTCTACCGTGGTCAAGGTGAGTTTTTATTTCCTATTTCCTGATAAGAACTAATAGGAAATGTTATACCTATGAAGTGATGCCTGTGATCTTTAGAAACTTTGCAAAAAGTCAAAGTTTCATTATTTGGGTATATACTATAATATACATTTCCACAGTGAAACCTGTATATTTTCTGTTGGATTAATTTTCTGATGGAAAATGCAAGAACTAGAATAGGCCTCAATATCTTGCAAAGCCCATGTCTGTTTCTCTTTTCAGGTGCATGAGAAAACTGTCAAGTCTATGATTTTGGGCAGCAAGGACTGAGGGTAAAATTTTCCATAAGGAAAGTGGAAGTCCTTCACTGAAACCAGTTCTCAACTGGTACACAAATAAAAAGACAGCATATTCATGATTATTGCTGAAAGTTTCACAACACAAGAAACATAGTAACTGACTAATCCTCTTAAGGTACATTGGACATTATAATTCTACATCTAGAGAAGGAGAAACCAACCCCAAGAAAGAAATTGGCTCATCAAAGCCAACATGGCAAGTCAGCACCTGGTTTGAAGCCCTGCCAAGACAGGGTCTGAAACCATAATTTCCCAAGTCCAAGGCCAGTTCTCAAACCCACAAGAACCTAGTAGTCATTTCTTTTTTCCATTCTTTTGTGTTTGATTTCTTTTTTTGAGCTGTCCCCTGAATTACTCAATCAAGCCCAATATGGCAAGTTCTTATCATCTCCTTCATTCAGATCCCTTCTGGAGAACCATTCCTCCTTCACAGCCCACAGTACAACCAATTAGCAGATTGAGGGGAAATTACCAATTACCAGATTGAGCACTCTGGTAAGATTTTTTTTCCTTTGGGAAATATACCGTAAATTGTTTAGTGTACCTTCTACACTGGAAGATGTGTTGGTCAGAAAGGCTATTCCAATATTTAGTACAATGGTTCTCAACCATTTTTAGACTTCAGGCATGCTTTGATGGACTCCAGGTATCCCTCAGAAAATACCAACTCTTAAATTTTACTCTTCATAGAATCATAGAATCAATGGACCAAAAGGAGGGACCTGCCATATCATCAAGTCTGGTCACCTGCTATGAGCACAAGGTTATTGACCTCAAACGAGCTCAACAAGGTGCTTATCCAGCCTCCTCTTGAATACCTCCAAGGATGGAGACTGCACCACCTCTGCTGGAAGTGTGTTCCAGATTCTAGTTACCCTTATGGAAAAGAAGTTTCTCCTTATGTCCAGTCTAAATTTTCCTGGTCAATTGATTGTTAATGCCTATATATATAGGCATTAACAACCGATAATCAATCATACCACAGTCAACAAATCACACAGCACTCACAAATAAAATAACTTGTCACTGACAGCCTAAGAACACAACAGTAACACAAACACACCACATATATATTGATAGGTATTAATAATCAATAATCAATCAGACCACTCAACAAGTCGCACAGCACTCATGAATGGAAGAACTTGCCACCGACAGCCCGCCACACATTTGGATTCAGAACAAGACCAGATCAAAGAAGAACACAATACACACAAACCTTTTCCAGCACAGGAAACATTGATATGAAGCATGTTGGAAAGGCAGGTGCCAGGTCTTCTGGCAGGGGAGGGAAATGGGCTAGAGGGGGTAAGGGGAGAACTAGAGCTGCAAGTTCCCCCTGCCAACATAGATGCATCCTCTTCCCAAGCAACCACGAGGCTTCTGCTGCCAGTGGGAGCAAGAAGGTGGGAGCAGTACCCTGCACCAGGCTCCCCCTGCACCTATCTCTTTGACAGCTGGCAGGCTTCATGCCTGCAGCAGGTCCTGTCAGACCAGCAGTTTTCACCCTGCTCTTCCTTAACACACACAGTATCACCTATGTCATGAGTTCTGCCTGTCAACAGTTTGAAGTGAAGCTTCCCAGAAACCCCTGCCCCTATCTCCTTGAAACTTGACAGGATTTGTGTCCTTAGCAAGAGTTACCATCCCTGCAGTTTTCACCCTGCTGTGGCATAACACACACGTGATATGAGTTTGGGTTTTACAACATTGAGGTACAGTTTCCAAGAAACCCCTGCACCTATCATCTTGAAACTTTGCAGCCTTCATGCTTCAAGCAGAGGCTACTATCTGTGTAAGTTTCATCTGAATCAGCCAGGAAACAACAAAGTTATAGATATTTCATTGACTCCCCATTATACTCTATGGCCAAATCTCCAAATCTTTCCGAATCTGCTCCAAATCTTTTGAAGTCGAATCGGCCAAATCAAATTGGAAAAGTGATTTGAATCTCTGAATCAAATTGCTGGCATTCAAATTGGCTGAATATGAATTGAATAGTTCCCTATTTGCACAGGCCTATTACCCTATCCTCTGATGTGCCCGGATTTCATCCACAAACTTAACCATTGATCTTTCTACCCCACCCCCTCCAATCCAAGTCATTAAAAAATATGTTAAAGAACAGAAGTCCAAGCACCAATCTTGGGGACACCACTGGAGATGGTCCTCTAGGATGAGGACGTCCCATTGATTATAACTCTCTGGGATTGGCCTCTAAGCCAATTGTCCACCCACCTTACTGTAGACTGGTCTAGGCCAGTACCCTCCAATTTAATTGAGAGAATCTTATGGGAAATGGAATCAAAAGCTTTACTGAAGTCTAAGTATCAACCTTGTGTCCCTGGTTCAGCTGATTGGCTACCTGGTCATAAAAGGACACCAGGTTAGTCAGGCATGATCTACCTTCAACAATGCCATTATGGTTGCTTCTTAGTACTCCACCAGTTATGAGCTTGTAACTGATGGCCTCCTTAACAATTTTTTCAAAGATGTTTCCCAGGACGGAAGTCAGACTGACCAGTCTATAGTTTGCAGGGTCATCTCTCTTGCCTTTCTTGAAGATAGGCACCATGTTCACCCTCTTCTACTCATCCGGGACCACTCCCGAATTCCAGAACCCTTCAAACAGCTTTGCCAGAGGCCCTGCTACAAGCCTAGCCAGTTCTTTCAGGGCTTTCAGATGCAGGTTATCTGGCCCAGCACACTTGAAAATGTCCAAATGTTCTAAGAGTACCCTCACCTACTCAGGACTGATTTCATGCGGTCTGTTCTCTTCCCCATATTCCCTGGGCCTTTGGTCACGTGAACAGCTCCCATCTGATTTCAGGAATATAGACGTGAAGTATATATTTTGGAGCTGTGTCTTTTCATGGGGATCAACTGTGGGCTGCCCCTCTGTATTCAGTAGGGTCCCACAGAGGAGATCAGTTTTTTTCTTGATCCCTAAATACCTATAGAAAGACTTTTTGTTGTCCTTAATTTCAGTCACCAGTTTGATCTCCATGCCTGCCTTGGCTTTCCGTGCCTCATACCTGCAGACACTTACTTTATACATAACACTTCCTACATAGAGCTATGCTGGATCCATATGCAGACATAGTCCACATAACAGAAGATGGAGAATTTTGTTCAATAGCTATAAAAATAGATGTTCTCATGTTCTCCAACTTTTTTAAAGTAATTTTAGTGACATCAGGGGAAAACTGCTTAGCATTATCTTTAAACTTCTTTCTAATCTTTCAATAAATTTTAAATCCTTCTTAGTTCCACTTTGATGGTCTTACAGGACAAACTGAAAGCTCTTTAAATGAAAAAGGGAATACATTTTACCTTAGTGTTTGTTGCTTGAAATGGAACTTCTGAGCCGTTTGTAACTGGGGATGTCAGCCTCTCAGTTGGTTTTGGATGGATTATATTCATAGCTGGAGGTTGATTGTGAAGAACAGAAGACAAGCAGAGTTGGACAGTCTCCTTCAAAGCTTTCAGCTGAGACTCCTGAGGAAAGTGAGATGTCATCAAATCTTCAGACTGGTTATAGCAAAGAGTATTGCTTATTTTCAAAGAGTATTGCTCTGAATCAAACACATTCTTTCTAGATTTGCTGGACAGAATCTAGTGTACATGTATATAATTATTCTGCAAATACACACAGACAAGATTCTTGGTAAGATGCATTATAAGCAAATTGTTTAATATAATAGAAAAATAATTTGTTTTAACATTTACATGCTATGCCATTACATAATAAACTGTCAGTGTTTTCATTGGATTTGGGAGACAGCAAGGTTACCATTGTCCAAATCAGAGGAGATCTGTATTTTCCTTTAAGTTCAACACACACTGGTACCAAGTATGCTTCATGAAATAAGCTTCTGTTTTCACAATGCCAGTAAAACAAGCCCTTTAAAAATCATATTATTAACATATTTTGCCTGATAAAGAGATATGTGGGTTACTCTCTTAGAGACTGTGAAAGTGGTAAGCTGTCTGTGAACAAGCATTTGTCACACCCAGTCTAAGTTCAGGCAGGTTATTTTAAACTGCTTAAACAGAGACTGGTAGAGGCACATGCAGCCTTTTGCTGATGCTAGAAGTGGCACATGCAGTCATTTGCCACTGCTGGCAGCAGTGCAGGCAACCTGAGTTAAGCAACTTGGGGTGAGGAGGATAGGCCCGGAGGGGGGGGGGGGGGGGGGGCTGGCAGGTCTTTGGGGGCCTGGAGGGGAAGGAATCTGGGGATTAAAAATAGTCCAGTTAGGATCAAGGTTGGAGGTAAAACAGAACAGCCCCAGGGCTGAAACGAGCAGGTGAGATTCCCCAGCTCTGGGGATGTATATGTAAGCATTGGATAGATCAGGTTAACCCCTTCCTAGATCAGTTATCCCTATCTTAATCTAAGTGCACCTCCTGAGATGAACTAATTTAGTTTGGGCATGCCATTTTTCAGTCAAATTAAACCCTTAGAATGCCTACATGAGTGGGCATTTAGATAAGCCTAACCCTGGTTAGATCAATTGAAATTCAATGCCTGTACATACCCATAGTAAACAAGGACAGGAAAGATGGTCTAATGGTTACATGGCCAACCTAGAACTTGGGAAACATTTAAATTTCCCATTACATCATAGGCCTCCTGGATGAGCTTAGGAACATCTCTCATTCTATGTTGTTATTTAATGTTCATCTTGAGGTCATTCTCAGTCAGACTAAGACACATAACTTATCTTTCCCTTCTATATTGAACCCTGTAAACCGCATCAAAGCCACCAGCTTTTCATTCTGATATTTCTCAAGCATACAATAAAGATGCTAAATCATGCCATGCAAAATAGAAGTCTTCTAGGAATCAGTCTGTTGACTACTTGTCTCTCTAGGCTTGAATCTTCTTCGGGCAGCAGAGAGGGGGTCAGTATAAGGAATGTCCATTAAACAGGAACAGGGAATTCTGGTACTTCTGCAAAGAAGTAGACCTGTGTTATAGCCATGCAGTTTATGACACCACTGGCAGATGTTAAGGCAGTTGCACAATTGGGGTCTCAGGAATTTTAGGTCCCATTTCCTAAATTGCTTAACCTGAAGTGCCAGACGTCTACAGCAGGTCACACAATTTGGAGAATGGGGCATAAACTTGGAGTATGAGGAATGTTATGCCCCATTCACAGAATTGTGTGACCTGCTGTGGAAAGCTGGCATGGCAGGTTAAGCAATCTGGGGAATGGGACACAAAATTTCTCCAACTCCAATCAAATGACAGCCAGCATGGAAGGTTAGGGGGCACCTGTACCTGGGGAATGAGAAGCTTCCTACTCTCTAGCTGCACCCCCAATCCCCCACAGAAGTTGCAGCTGGGGAACTGGGAGCTCCCCATTCTCCAGGGGGGGTTTCCATGGATGCCCAGGAGCATTAAAAAAGTGGGAGTGCCACAGGGGTTCTCAACTGCATGCTTGCTTTTAAAAGGTCTAAGGCAGCATGAACCTACCACTGGGGAGCGTTTCCCATATGTCAGGCTTACAGAGCACCATTTCTTTAAAAAAGCAGATATGTAGCTGAGAGTCCCAGCTTCACTCATCTGTTTTTTTTGGGTTCCCTGGAAACTGTAAACCTGAAATCAGGGAAAGACTCCCCAATACTGGGCTCTTGGTACCCCACACAGTGGAGCTGGGGATGGGGGAGCGCACCCACCTCCAGCTGCTGATGCTGTTTTAAAGAGGTACTCGAAACAAGCATGGGGGAATAGGGGAGCTCCTCCATTTCTAGCTGTTCATACTGATCATATTTTTTTAAAAGAGAGTATGTAGTTGGGAATGAGGGAGATTCTTAGATCCTTCTTTAAACTGGTGTGTGCAACCAGGGACAGAAGTAAGTTCCCACATCCCCAGCTGTACTTGCATATTTAAAGAGCTACCCAGCATGTACAGCTGCTTGTGTTGGGTGCCTCTTTTGACTGGCATGTGCAAGTGGGAATAGGAGAAGATCTCTCAACCAGCTGCACACCCATATTTAAAGAGGTGCTAAACTTTCTACACCCAGGACCACAGACTGCAGGGCAAGGATTTTTAAGGTGCCTGCCTGGTCCTAGCAAGCTCATATCTCCCAGCCAGGTTCCAGACCAGAGGCTTCCCAGCTGCAGTGAGCACTAGGATGATGAGGCATGCCACACATGAAATTTATGGTACCATACAAACCAGCCACAAAGGTGTTACACACATTCTGAGGAATATTTTCACGGCTCATTTAGCATTTTATGGTACCATAATTCAATATACATATGGCATGTCGCTTCCATTAATCATTCCAAAAATGTAGCACATGCCAGGGACCCAAGAAACTTACAAACACACTGCAGCAGGGTCAGCATCAGACCTTGAAGTTCAACAGAATTTCTCAGCTCACAATAGACTGCTTCCAGGATCAGTTGTAAGAATATATAGAGTAGATCAGTAGCCCGCAACCCATGACTCATAGAAAACATTGTCTATGAGACCCTCTAACATTACTTGGACCACAGCAATTTAAAACTTAAAACTGAGGTTGACAGGGAAAGTGAAGTATGATATTGTATGAATCATATTACTTGCTCAGTACTTGACACACATAGGCCAAGGACAGTTGGGAGACCATTGGTGTAGAAGGTTGACAGGTACAAGAGTAAGAAGAACCTTAAGGAGGACCCTAACTATCAATGTAGGCATTATGTTACAGATGTAACTATACAATAATATAGTTACAGTAGTTCAGTAGAGAATCTGTTCTATGAACTATCTGAGATCAAAATGCATTTATAAAATCAAAATTGTTTGGGCAATGAAGCACATTAAATAAACCTTTAAATGCAAATTATATACAAAGTGCTCTCACTTTTACCACACATTAGGCAGCCTATCCTGAAGTCAGATAACAGAATGATTTGAATAACTGTTGTTTAGACAATTGAGACTACTGTAATTATTTCAGTAATGCTTAGCCAAAAAATTAGTAGCAAGTCCTCTGAATTTTTTCCATATCTTTTTAAAGCTTGATAAGTAGGATGTGTTGTCCATTAACAAAAAAGAGAGAGAGATTGCACTAAACTCCATTCATCTTGCCACTATCTAATTGGAACCTGGGGATAAATAACCTAATTGGACCTGTTTGGTACCTTTTAGTTTTATTCAAGTATATGATAACTCTTAAAGGCTGTATGAAGTATTTTGGCAAAACATTTTGTATAGGCCACTGAGAAAAGTCTACTGTTAGTGCACACAAATGTATGCCAGAGTTGTCAAATAAAACTGTTTGAACCTAAGACAGAAGGATGAAATGTTTATCAATGTTGTGTTAAGAATATGTGACTTTGCTATCAACGCACTTGGAGAACCTGTTGTTCAATGCAATCCAGTTCGCATGTACTTTCTCATTTCTCTGTCATCTTTCCTATTCTTTAAAGCAGATGCTGTGCATGGCTCCATCGTGAAATCAATACACCAAGAGTACACCTTTCACTTCATCCCAAACAGGAAAACTCATTTACCATGTAGGGAGAACAATGGTTAACCAAGCTTGGGTGCTTTTAGTCTTCCAGTTCTATCTCACAATTCTGCTTGAGCTATACTTTCTTGTTTCCCTTTTTCTTCATGGATTTTTAACAATCCATTTCTGCTGACGTTTCACAGTAGTTGGACAAGGAAGCCATCCCTGAAGTCTTCTTTCCCTGCTGCTAGTTTGCCAGAAACTGATACCAGCCTTCTGGTAAAACAGTGGCATGATAGCACTCTGAATTACATGTTTAAATTAGTGGATAGGAAAGGAACAGAATGGTAGAGAGTCAGTTGGGTTTGCTGCAAATCATTTTGTGGTTAGCAGACAGAATTGTTTAATGACATTCTCATTAAAGGTTCTTGCTGCCAAATGCTCTCTGCTTTTCCCAGTACTGTCTGCATTATAATGAGTAACTCCGCTTGAGAACAATACTTTCTGTAAATACGTCATGCCAGTGACATCGCAATAGTTCCATTCTAGGTAAGAGAGAGAAGGAGCATTGTATGAATTAATTCTTAGAACAGCTTGGTTTAAGAATCATATACTACTTCATCTGAAATCCATCCTGATACTTGGGCTGGTACACCACTATCGTGAATGAAATTAAATAGGTCTGGCACAAGTATGACTTTGCAGTGGGGAGTTATCTAGGCCTGGGCTAACTCTATAATGTATAATGTATATACTGAGGACCACTGTATGGGTTTGTGTGTATGTATCTTCTTTCTCTCTCAGAGTCGCAAACCCCCTCCCTCCCCTTCCTCCACCCACCCCTCCCCTGGGCTTAGTTGGCTAACATTGTATTTTCTGTAACCTAGTTGCATTCCTCTCCTCACCCCCATCCCTACAATATTAGTTCCTTGCTCGGGTGATTTGTATTTCCCTACTGGCTTTGCCATCTTTTTGGATTCATAATCCTAAACATCTACTAATAAAATCCATTCCTTTGGCAGAAGGCAGGGTAGCAGTGCACAGTATAGAACAACTAAATCAGAGATGCATAAGCTTTCATGAGTCACCGCTCAGTTCATTAGACGTGGCTCACAAGAGCTTATGCATCTCTGATTCAGCTAGTCTAAAACATGCACTTCTACCCTGCCTTCTGCCCAACTTAAGACAGACTAATATAGCTAATTACCTCTCCATATAATATAGGGGTGTGTTTATACTGGAACCATAGAAGCTCAGACATACTTAAAATAATTTATTAAATGAAAAATAGCCTTCTAATTCATTATAAAGAAAACAATTTCTAAGTTTAATGCATTTGAGTTGCTGGGAAAAATCCCAGCAACTCAAAGGCGTACAATGGAAATATCATTTATATATATATAAAATGGTTAGGGCTGTTGAAAGCTTTGGTTCTCGATTTGATTTGGTGGAGATTTGAGCCCGATTTGGCGACTGAATCTCCAAATCCGAATCAAATCAGGAGACCCTTTAATCCCTCCAAATTGAATTAGAATGCTCTGAATTCAGCTATTTGGACATAGACATAGCTTTAAATGTTTTTTTTACATACCTCAAGACACCAGGTGGCTTGTGAATGCTACAATTCTGGGGCAGATGGAACGTGCCACAGGAGTGCAGGGGGTACCCAGCACACACAGCAGCAGGCCCAGAAGTGGACCAGAAGCACTTCCAGTCCACTTCCAGGTCCACTGCGGAGCATGAGGGGGGGCCCCCTGCATCCTCTCCAGCTTGGTGATTAGTGCCTCCTGGGTCTGGAGGGCACCCAGGGTCCCCCTGCAGCTGATGAGCAAGCTGGGAGGGTATGGGGGGGCCCCCAAGAGCACTCCCCGGTAGACTTGGAAGTGGTCTGGAAGTACTTCCGACCCACTTCTAGGTTCACTACCGAGCATGTGGGGCAGCCCCTTGCGGTCCTGTGGACGCTCCATCCGCCCCAGTGTTCACGAGCCGCGCCTGGTACCTTGAGGTATGTAAAAAAAAAAAACATTTAAAGCTGTTTCTATGGCTGAATCACTGATTCGCTTAATCAGCACCAAATCTTCAGATCTGGATTTCACTGAATCAGATCGGGGACGGTTATCCGAATCAATCAACAAATCGAATCACTGTCCCTGATGCAGGCTGAATCCAAATTGAATACAGCCCATTTTGCAAGCCCCGATACACACACACATATACACATATATATATAAATATATGCACACACACATATATATACACACACACATATACATACACACGCACACTTATTATATATAAGTATACAATACATATATATACACATATATGTATACACACACATACACATATATATCTTCCTCCTTCCAGTGTTCTTCTCTGAAGCTTTTAGAGAGCATACAGAGCAAGCTTTTAGAGAGCATACGAAGTGGCAATCATATTGTTAAGTATCCAGAATTGGTCGAACCCCGAAATACTTCTTTGTTAGAGCTTCAACAAAAAATTAAAAATTATTTATTCAAATAAAAAAATACAAATAAAATGGCACAATTCTAAAATTATGTTTTGAAGAAAATGAAACATTTTGACATTTTTGAAACTTTTTATTTTGTCATGGTTAAATATAGTGACATATTTGTCCAAATGTTTTGACCATATTAAAGTGATGTTATATTATGTCAAGCATGTGTAAAAGTTGAAATGAGTTGACATGTATATTTTATTGTATACTTTAAAAAAATCTTATTTTAGATTCATTTTATTGAAAATGGATATTTTGTTTGCTAATTTAATACTCTAACTCAGGGGTCAGCTCCCTATGGTCCATGGGTCAGATGAAGCCCAAAAACCCATTGGTTCCTGCCTCTAGACATAGAAATTTTGAAGTTAAGGAAGTACAGGTTGAATGAATGGACTGTAAGGTGTATATAAAACTGTCTGGATCAACAGGCTTAGAGGGTACTAGTCAATGGCTCAATATCTAGTTGGCAGCTGGTATTGCATAGAGTGCCCCAGGGGTCACTCCTGGAGCTGGTTTTCATTCAAAATCATCATTAATGACCTGGAAGATAACACAGAAGGCACCCCCAGCAAGTTTGCAGATGATACCAAGGTGAGGGGAGTAGTAGATACACTGGAGAGTAAGGTTAGGATTCAGAGAGACCTAGACAAATTGGAAGACTGGACCAAAAGAAATCTCATGCGGTTCAATAAGAACAAGGGTATTAGCACGGAACAATTCCATGCACCGGTACAGGTTGGGATCTGACTGGCTAGGTAACAGCCCTGCAGAAAAAGGCCTGTGGGACAATAAGCTGAATATGAGCCCACAGTGTGGTCTTGTTGCCAAAAGGCTAAAAGAATACTGGGCTACAATAGTAGGAGTGTTGACAGCAGATCAAGGGAAGTGATTATTTTCCTCTGTTATGCACTGGTGAGGCCACATCTGTGTCGAGTGTTGGCCCCCCCGCTACAGAAAGGATGTTGACAAATTGGAGAGAGTCCAGAACAGGGCAATGTAAATGGTTAGGAGGGCTAGAAAATATGACTTAGGAGGAGAGGTTAAGGGATTTGGGCTTATTTAGTCTGGAGAAGAGAAGACTGAGCTTCCAACTACCTGAAAGATGGTTCCAAAGAGGATGGAGCTAGATTATTCTCAGTGGTGGCAGATGACAGAACAAGGAGCAATGGTCTCAAATTGCAGCAAGGGGAGTTTAGGTTAGATATTAAGAACAAACTCTCTCACTAGGAGGGTAGTAAAACAATGGAACTGGTTACCCAGACAGGTTGTGGAACTCATCCTCGTGGTTTTTAGGACCCAGCTAGACAAGGCCTTGGTTGGAATGATCTAATTGGGGATGGTCCTGCTTTGAGCAGGGGGTTGCACTAGATGACCTCCTGAGGTCCCTCCTAACCCTCATTTTCTATGATTCTATGATATTTGGAGGCCTTCAGTTGTTGGAGTAATGAGCAGTGGAAAGCATTTCTCCTGTGCCACAGTGGAGAGAAATGGTGGTGGCACTGGTAGCAGCTGGATCTTAGTACCCTCCCACCTGTGACTTGAATTGGGTCACTCCAGCTTGAAAAGCTTACAACCTGAAAAGGTTGTCAGATACTGCTCTACTGAGAATGTATAATTGTTATTCTAACCTGTACCGAGTTGATAATTGGAACATAGTTTGCTCAAGTGTTCTTTTCCCCCCCCAGCTGTATTCTAATGTGCATGGAATATTTTGAGTTCATCAGAACAATATTTTCTAACACTTGTCTATGAAGATGAAAAGGGTGTTGGAGAATATTTCATTGAATGTTCGACCATCCATTCAATTCACTTTCTTGTCCACCCTATACAAAGGCCAATGAAAATCACAGCCCCACATTTGTGGGAGATCAAGGACTGCCCCTCCTCCATGCACTCCTAAAGGAAATGGGAGGCAGACAAACCTAATGAAACCTCTGCCCTCAAACCTAACGTACCTTCTTCCCCCAACAACTTGTACATTAAACAAATCTAATATACACCCTACTGCCAACTACTGGCCTTTTGAGCCAATTGTGGTTACTAGAGGGAATGTGCTGCACAATGTCAAGGATGGCATAATTTCTGTTCTCTGAGGAGCCAAGGGAGGGATGATAGCTTAGTTATACCCATGAATTTGTATATCTCCACCCTGTATTGTATGCAGAATCAAAACTAAGAGTTAAAATGTAGCACAAGTCTGATCAGAGAGAGGCATCTTTCTCTTTGGTTGTACTTTGTTGCATGATAAATTTGGAATTGTCTCTTTAAGACATTTAATCTTCCTGCACCAAGCCCTGAAAAACATGATACTTGTGTTTAACTTTAAGCATGGAAGTATTTGCAATGCATGAAGTCACTGCAGTGCCTTAACATGGTTTTCTTTGTCAGATCCCATAGAAATGTCCATAGCTAGTCCAGATAAAGAAGCTGAGAGTATACACACAGGTTCTTACTTTGTCAAGGGCTGCCTTTTCTAGTTCATCTTTTGCAACTGCAAGTTTTTGCTCCAGATCTGTTAGCTGTTGTGCCTGTGGGGATAAAACGAAAAACACAGTTGCTGATGTAATTTACAATATAATCATTTCCCCGGTAATTTTGCATTCTGTGCCTTAAGACAGGAAGGGATTTAAACTCTACAGAGCAATGTATATGATTAAGGCCATAATTGCCTGCCAGATGACCAAGCCTCAAGGGATTTTTTTTTTAAACTGAGAAAACATGCTCTTCATGTACAAATTGGGTCCAAACTTGCCTCCTTTATGCCAATGGATGTTAAATGCCAGTGGCAGTAGGAAAAAGCCACTTTGTATAAAGTATTTAGAAATCCCATCATAGTGGGGGGGTTTTGTGATAATCAGAATATTTACATATCTTGAACTCTTTTGCTAATTATTCAAAAATTTGTTTTTTATTCTAAACATTTTAATACTTTCCATTAACATACTTCCCCCCACACACACACATGTAGAAATACTATGAGAAGATTGGTATACAAGGGATTAACTTTAGGTCTGCTTCTTCCCCCCTTCTGTAGAGATTTGAAAGGAAAGGATAAACAAAAAAAGGCTAAATAGCTGTTAATGCAAAAGCATGATGAGAATATCTTTGGAGACACAGGAATTCAAATATAGGGTCACAGAAGTTAGCTGGAAGACATGCTGGAGAGGTTCTCTCTTTTTACAGTGCATTTTATTATTTTCTTGTTTTAAACATCATTCCTTGAGAAGCACACCTTGATGTTGACAATTTATTAAATATTGGTGCCAGTCATTCCACTGACTTATATATGTATAATTTGACTTGAGTAATTTTGAAGAATGACATTTTTCCACTAGGAATCCATTACAATTCAATGGTATTCTTCCTGCAGAAAAATAAAATTATTGCAGGGAATTCGACTTTAAAGGAATTAAGGATCTTCAGCTTCCTGCGGCTGTGCCTCCAATAATGTAATATCACATTACTATATAACCAAAAAGAAAGGATGCTGTGTTTTTTCTTTTATTGCAGTACTTGCAAATGTAAATAGCCCTGCAGTTACATTCAGTGTTTATGAATGAAAAGAGAAGGGGTACATTGAAGCAGATGGTTATTCTTTTCCATTGAAAATTTTAATGAGACAACATACATCATGCATATGAATAGGTCTGTAACATTCTCTCTCATCAGTTATAAAAGACCCAACATTTTTCACTTTTGAATAGACATTTGCAAACAATCAATTACTAAAATGTATTGTTAATTTTCCCCCAGGATACTACCATTTCTGATGTCTGACTTATTTGATACCTTGGCAGGTAAAGATTTTCTCAGGGAAAATTTTCTAAGGGTACTTCTTTACTGAACACTAAAGTATACTGTAGGTATTTCAGGTACTGTGACAACATGTTATTTAGCATGTAGAACACTGTGCTGATATGTCTACTCCACTTCTGACATGTAAGCTAGCTCTCATAAAGGTATGCCTACTGTACACTGCAGTACAGACTTTACATAAATGACATTTTCCTACGTTATTAACAGTAGTCAAAGATATGTGTGTTAGTGAACAATCTGAATCTAACAAAAGGTTATGTGCAGAATTAAATGCCAGAAATTATATTAAATATTTAGTTTTAAATGTCTGGTTTAAACTGACAAAAGTCATGACACTGAGTCAATGCATTCCAGTCTCTAGCTACATGAAAAAAGTTTAACTGCATTTAAAAAAGGATTAAGCATTTTTGTGGAGAACAAGAGCATCCATAGTTCCATTAGTTAGAAATATAATTTCCAGCCATGCCACAGCTTCAGGGCATAAACTGACCACTAAATGAGATAAGAGCAGATGAAACCTTCCCTCTTACCATGATATTCTATAATTTGTCACTATTTTTTTTGTGTCATCATCTTTTCAAACATCTGACACTAGTAATTACCAAAGATAGACATAGTACTCGTATGGTCAGGTAAGATAACATATATGTTCCTAAGAAAAGTAAAGGTCTTTCTTATTCAGAGCCCCTTGAAATAAAAAGCATGTTTCCACTGAATTTAAGGGAACTTTGGATTGTGGAAGACTTTGTGTAAATTCATTTTAATTCATGGTCTAGTGGTAACAATCCAGCTGCCACACAATGGCATTTAATTTATGATGAAGTCTTCTTGTTGAAATAACAATGTTCATTGAGCAAAAACTGATTTTTAAACCTTGGTATTTCAGTTTTTAACTTCCTGTAACTTTAGAGTAACCAATTATTTTTTCTATAATTTTTTTTAATTATTCTGTAACTTTGAGCTACTCCTATGGAAACCAACAAAACTCAGAAGAGAAAAAAATAGTTAAAAAATAGTAAAAGGCTGAGTAAAGAATAACATTTATACAAAAAGTTTGGAAATCCATTTGAATACTGCCTTCTTTAAAAGCTGGCACTAAACAGTTTCAGGGAGTGAAGTTTTTCTTTGCTTTATCAGCAATACAATACAATACAAATAGTTTAAGCAGCTTTTCCCAATAATATCAACTCTTATTATTATTATTATTATTAGTTGATTATATCTTACTTACTGGTAAGGGGAAAGTTTTAACTATACCTACTATAAGGGCTTGTTTCTGTGTGGTGCAGAGAATCACTGACCTCAATCAAGCTCCATGAAAACTGAAAGTACTGAGTTTGTCATTGGATTCCGAACCTTGAAGAATCAGACTTTAATAGAAAAGAAATTAAATGAACTATTTTGTTTCATCCCCTGAGAGGTTACTTTGAGCAATTACTGTCAGTTCAGTAACTTAAATAAGACACTCAGTGACCCACCCAGTACACAGATCCAAATTCCCATTGAAATCAATATACTCATCCTATTTTACTTTAAATTACATCTAAGAAAATGTCACAGCTATTTATAGGTATAAAGAGAGACTAGACTATATTCAAATCTTAAGTTACACTGAGTGACTCTGGATTTATTGATGCCATGATAATCAAGGTCAGATTGTGGACTTTTGTGCATATGTCTATTTGAACATAGAATATGTACAAACATGCAACTGTTGCCCCTTTTTTTGGCACAGTGACTCTGGCTACTTAACAAAGACTTTATTCATCATATTCTGCACATCATATGCATATTCTAAAGATTTATCTTGATCTCTCTTTTAAAGCAAGATGCATATAGCAAACAGTAAAGGAGGTAAGTTGTGTAAGACCTACAGGCCAGAAGCTTTATTCTTCTAGAAGTCAGCTATAATGCTGCCCTGGACAACTGAGAAGACATATTCACTACTGGCCACAAGTACATCTTCCAAAAAAGTGTGGCTTATGTTGCTCTATGCAAAATCCATCAGTTTTCCACAAGAGAGACATGGAACCAAAGATCATCTTTGCATCCCCCAGACATATTCCTCTATCTGAAACCTTAAACTTACTATATTATCGCCAGTGGCTCATCCATCTCCTATCAAAGCATTTACATCTATGTAAAGATAAGTTCTAAACATAGACCTTTCTTGTGCTTTGGCTTTACTGATAGTTTAACAAGAGAAAGTGATATCTTTACCCTAAACTTTCTTTCAAAGCTTGGCTACTCAACTGGTATACCCTACAAAATCTTTTTTCTAATTCTTTCTAGTTCACTGTGCTTGAGAAGAACCTTTTTACCCCTAGTTTAACTGAAGTTTCCTACAAGCATGACTCTATTCGATTTCTATCCATGGTTTTCTGTTCCTGATCGCTCATAAAATAAACCAGGCAGAAGTCTAAATTCTGCCATCTTGGCTAATGTAACAGGGTGCACTGGCGCTTCCCTGTTTATCCACAGAGGCCGACCCGGAGCTGCTGGGCAGTGTGGGGAGGATTGGATGGAAGCCTCTGCCATGTGTAGGGCGGGGACACATGGCAGGAAGCACAGGCTGAGCGCCCAGAGTCCCTGGAGAATACTGAGGAGAGTAGAAGCAGGGCAGATGCCTGGAGTAGCACGTCAGGACATGTGATAAGCCTGGAGCTATGGTACCTTCTTTTTATTTTTGTTTTCCCTGTTTTTTCCTGACATCTATTGCAGAGATTGTTAAGCATTTTAATTCCAGGGCTGGCTGCATACATATCTATACCAAGGAATGTACTTTAGTTTCTCCCCCACTCCCCCAAGTTCATGAATTAATTGGATTTCAGTTATTTGATTTATATTGGACTTTGTTCCTCCCAGTGGATATTCACAGTTTAACAGAAGGCAGATAACAATTGATTCCCTTTGGGTTGAGATACTGAACCCATAAAGCCCTAGTTCTCTAACTGGGGGTAATAAAGAATTAAGTGATGGCCTTTGAGTGGTGATAGCCAGCCCATGCTTAATTCATATGGATCAGTGGCCTTGAATCCTGATACGGCAGGGTGAGGTAGCAGATTCTCTGCGGTGCAGTCAGCTGATGGGAGTGTGGGGCTGGGGAGACGGTCTGTGCTGGCTAATCAGGGGTGGCCATCTGCTCAGCTGGACTCTATGTTCTTCAGCAGCCTCCTAGAAGGCATGTGGAAACACCCCCAGCTGGCTTCACTAGCCTAGGCCATGCAGGCAGGCTCAGAGCCACATGCCCCTCCCCAACATCAAACATCTGTTCTGTTCCCTTTCAAACTTCCTTCTCTTTGCATAAAGCATGATATTTAGAGCACTTGTGCCTCGGGCTTTTTGAATATCTGTATTTAGCCCTTGTACAATTATAGCCAAATTATTTTGCCTCTACAGGTCATCAGTTGTATAGCTCTGGATTAAATCAATTATTCATTTACCAATATTAAAATACTGAGTTTTTTAAATGATTATTCATTGAACTTTGTCAATCAAGAAGTGATTTTTCTTGAATCTCGAATGAGGTTTTAGATAATTGATGACTTTGTGTTGCAAGCAATTGATTTTTTGAAAACTGTTTCAAACATCAGCTAGGGCTAGTTTATATCCGCAAATGAGGGTAGAATTATACATTTTGATCAGTTAGGAAACACTGGATCACATTTGATTATGTATGACTAGCAAATAGGTGTTAATTCTAGTTTTTCATTTAGCCCTAAATAAATAATAATTTAAGAAAAACAAGGATAGGATATTACTCTTTTTTTGTATTTCTTTTAAATATTCTATCTAACAGGAAAGAGAGGCTGCCACTGAATGTTTAGGATTTTTTTTTTTTTTACTGTACTTACTCTGTAAACATTTGCTTCTTAGAAGAATACACTGGGTATGCCCATGTGTGCAATTAATGTAAAACGATAAACTCTGGAGTTTATTGCCATCTGAACATATGCCTGGGAGTGCAGCATGTTCAGCCAGGTAAGAGCAGCCCTGGCTGGCCGCAGCTTCAGGGTGTCAGCCTTCCAGCCTGGGGCTGCTCCCCTGACTCAACATGCAGCAACAGGCCTGGCTGGGGCAGAAGGGTGCTTCAGTGCAGGGTCTAGTCAGCAGACACCCCCCAAACTGTAGCACCCTTGTGCACTAGCCAGTTGGGTCAGCATCTACAGGTGTGCTACTGTGGAGATTTTTATTCCACAACATGATAGTATGTGTAAATACAAGTACTTTTAAATATGAATGCTATCCTACTGCAGAGTAAATAAGTTTACTCCAGCACAAGAGAAGCATATGTATAGATGCTGAGACACTTACTGTGTATCTAATTAGTCTACTGTACAGTCAACATCTCATGTAGACACACCCACATACTAAAAGCCTCTGAGCTTCACTATTTTCTACAGAACAGAACATTAAATGCAACTAAAAATGACACTTTTTGTAGGTGCTATATAGTTTAATCAAATACACAGCTAAATCTGGCTGTTCAACAGTATCTGATTTATATTTCAGACTGGCATAACAAGAAAGTAAGCCTATTTAATATATATGTCTTCCCAAAATCCTCATGGAGTGTACATTTTCCTGATGAACATGTGCATTAATACCTTAATGCTTTTATTCTTCATTAGTGACTACTCTGGATATTCACTCTAAATGGAGAATCTTGACCTTTGTGGTTTTCATTAATAGAAGCGTCACTTCTCTCTGCTTATTAACATTGTTTTCTCAGTGTTTCTTCCTGCATTTAAAATACCACTCTATGACTAAAAGAAAGTGGATATCAGACCCATCTCTCTAGAAATATAACATTGTATAACATGATATTGTTACTGGATAGTGCATACTCAATATTTGCCAAGGTGGTGTGAAAGTTATACGATTAACTACACCTCTGTCCCTTTTCTAGTCTTTCTAAATGCAAATGTGTTAGGACTCATGCCTTTGCCTTCCCAGGGCTAGATTTTACAACAAATTCTTGAAAACTCAGTATTTACCATGAAATAAAATATTCTGATAGATGAACTTACTGCATCCATTACTGCCTGTCTTAGGTCTCTCTGTCCATTAGCTCTGCTCTGGGGTGAAGGGAGAAGAGGAAAAGTTCAGAACAGAGGAGTAACCAAAGAAAGTGACATCATCAGACCTAGGATAGGAGCTGGCAAAGGAATCCCAGATGACCTCAAGAGGTAAGCCTGAGAAGCCTGTTTCCATGAACTTGGACTGGCTATCAGGAAGTCTTCCAAGGAATCCTAAGTTCTTAAGCTCCCTGCTATGAGTACTGCTGATGATGCAAGAGTTTGGAAGCCCTGGTTTCACAAGCAGACCATTTGCTGAGCTGCCCTTCACCTGGGGAGCCTTTAAGTCATGGTATTCCAGGCTGCTAAGGATCCAGGACCCTGGGATCTTGGGCTTCCAGGTGGTTTACGATAATGGTACCCAATCAGCATATGCTGCTGAGGAGATAGGAGCTTCAGAGCCTGATATACCAAGAAAGCACATTTGGTAGACCATCACCCCAAATCAGTGAACTCCAGATGCACTGCCAAGAGCCTATGACCTGGCACTATCAGGACTTCCAAAGGCTTGACTCCCCATTCAGCTGCCTGGTATGCTGATGAGGACTAAGACAAGTATGTTGGGAAAAAGGATTTTGTCATGGGATCTTGACATAGGCAGGAAAAAAGAGCCAAAGTTAGAATTTCATCAAAATCAGACATTTTCCGTGGAATGCTTCAACATTTGAACCTGATAGCATTTTTATGGGGAAAAAAATCCCAGAAAATGTCTATCCATAATTTTTGCATTTAATTAGATTTTTTTTTAGGCACAGTGTAGAACACAGCATGGTAAATAGGCTGTAATATTACAAAATTAGGTTTAAAATGCTAAGACTTAGAGAAAATTCTCTAAGTCACATGTTTCACACTGCTTGTATTAATAGTGTCCTGGCTTACCACACTAGTGGATTATATGACTCCCAATCTAAAATTCCATTTCAGTTTTTCTCATCAGGGAATGCAGAGGCAGAGACAAATCTCCATTCATTCCTTTGGCCTCTCTTCCCAGGTCAAATGTGGGGATGTAGACTGGCTTACTCTTACATACCCAGACCCAGATCTAGATAGCATGTAACAGGATGGAGAGTTTCTGAATTCATAGCATGGGCATAGAGACAGAATCTTTCACTTAGTATTTGCAACACTTGCTTTTATTGTCCATGCTTTCATTAACATATCGTCAGACCCAGCAAAGTCAGTCAAGCAGGATGACTGTAACTAAAGCCAAAATTTACTGCAGCGTCCTCTAGATGCAAGTTTCTAATCCCAGTATTGTCAGGGGGAAAAAAAATACTATCAAATGTTCTTAATTATTTTTGTAGGGCCTATCACTGTAGTACTTTAACCACAAAAGACAAATGGCTGTGCTGATACAAATTACTTGCAAAGTGTAGAACTGGCATTGATATAATTTGTTCAGTCAGAATTCTTTCCCTGCTTTGTTATATAGGATATGTGGATTCAAATTAAGACATTTCATCAAAGACTTACAAGAGTTCTCCCCCTCTGTTCCTTATACACCTTTAAATAAAGTATCAGACTTTGGCTTGTCTGACACTACACAGGTGTGTTCTCTTTTCTCTAACTCTTCTGATCCCGCTTTCTGGTCAGTTGGAATTCATTGCCCACTTCACAATGGTAGTCTTTCCTACAATTTTCTTTTTCTTTTTTTTATACTTGGTGTACTAATTAGAAGAAGTCCAATGAATATAGGACAGTCCTTTAGGTCAGATCGGCTTATGTATGATGACAATAGAAAAACTCTCCTTGACGTAGTGGGAAAGTGGAGCAGGTACACAGTGAGTTCTACAGAGTATATAAATTACTGGCAACTTTAAAGCTGTTGCTTCTAGTAACTGTCTCACTCTTGCTATTAAGTAACCTTGTTTAACACAGTTTCTCAGACTGACAATTAAAGACAATACTAATGACAGTGCAAGTCCTTACCCCCTAAGGCAGGATTTGCACTGAAGTTAGTATTTGGATACAGATTTGGATTTTCCATTTCATTAAAGTTGTTATAACATTTTTAATGTTCAAGACTATTTCCTTAGAAACTTTGTAACAGCATCCAAGCAAAAAATAACCTAGGAACAACTAGGGTTAAATCACTCCCAGGACAGTCTCTCCTGGGAATGTGAACACCTACACATGTTCTCTTCTGAGAGAAGCTACGGCAGAGTCCTACAGCTTTTCTTCCTCCGCTCCAGGAGAGTGTTTCACTTGCTGGACTTGGTGCTTCATCTGAACAATGAATCAAACATGACCTCTTCTCATTGTGCTGAAGGGAGACACAGGCAGTGTGGGTCAGCCAATCAGGGGTGCCCTGTACACTGCTGCCATTCTGCCTCCAGACTGAGGAAGCCTGAAAATCATGCTGAAATGCATGCACAACATATCCCTAGCTGTTCAGTCTCAGCAGTGCAAGCTCTCTCCTCTTTAGGAGCTCATCATTCAAATGTCTGTTCAGGCATCTCTGAGTAGGTCTTCTATCAGAAGAACAATGGAGGCATACACCCAGTGGAAGGAAGGGGCCATCACCAAGGAGAATTATACCTCCATTGCTCGAGATTGCACGGGGGGCTTTTAGGAAGGCTAAGGCAGAGATGGAACTGGGACCAGCAACCCAGATCAAGGATAAAAAGACATCCTTTTTTAAATACATGGGGGGGCAGTCGTTGTTCGTAGAGGTGGGGGGGGGGGGGGAGAAGGTACTGAGCAATGTGGGGCCTCTGCAGGACATGCTTGGTAATCTGGTGGTAGCACCAGGTGACAAAGCTAATCAGATGAAGCACCAATTTCAGCAAGTGAAACACTCTCCTGGAGGGGAGGGAGCAAAGCTGTAGGATTCTGCCATAGCTTCTCTTTAACAGTTTCTTTTCTTCTAATTTTCTGAGCAGGGACAGGGACATCCCTCCCACTGGGAATCTGGATGGACCCAGGGGAGGTGCAGCCAGGCCCAGGGTCAGTGAGGACCTAGTCAGGGAACTTCTTGGGGGACTAGACATGTTCAAATCAGCAGGTCCTGATGATCTCCACCCCAGAGTGCTGAGGGAATTGGCAGAGGTCATTGCAGGACCCCTGGCACAGCTTTACTAGCACTCATGGTGCTCTGGTGAGGTGCCATAGGACTGGAAAAGGGCCAATGTGGTCTCCATTTCCAAAAAAGGGAGGAAAGAGGACCCAGGAATCTATAGGCCCATTAGTCTTACCTCGGTCCTGGGGAAGCTCTGAGAAAATTATCCAAAAGCACATATGCAAGGGACCAGCAAGGGAGATTACGCTTAGAGGCAATCAACATGGGTTCATTAGAGGCAGGTCTTATCAGACCAACCTGGTTGCCTTCTACGACCAGATCACAAAAGCCCTGGATGCAGGTGTCATGGTGGGTGTAGTCTTTCTGGACTTTAGGAAGGCCTTCAACACGGTCTCTCACCCCATCCTCATTAAAAAAATTAGGTGACTGTGGTGTTGATGCCTATCGTCAGATGGGTCACAAATTGGCTGGAGGGCTGCACCCAGAAAGTGGTGGTGGAGGGGTCCTTTTTGACCTGGAGGGACGTGGGCAGTGGGGTGTCCCAGGGCTCAGTCCTCAGGCCCCCACTGTTCAATATCTTCATGGGCGACTTGGACAAGGGGGTGAAAAGCACCTTTTTCAAGTTCACACATGACACTAAGATGTGGCGAGAAGTGAGCATGATAGAAGAGAGGGACAGGCTACAAATAGATCTGGACAGGTTACAGGGGTGGGCAGATGAGAATAGGATAGGTTTCAATATGGACAAGTGCAAGGTATTGCACCTGGGGAGGAAAAACCAGCAGCATACCTACAGGCTGGGGAACTCCCTTCTTGGTAGCACAGAGGCAGAAAAGGATCTTGGAGTCACTATTGATTCCAAGATGAACATGGGCCACCAATGTGGGGACACAGGAAGGCTAATCACGCCTTGTCATGCATCCATAAATGCATCATGAGCAGGTCCAAGGAGGTGATCCTCCCCCTCTATGTGACATCGGTCAGGCCGCAGTTGGAGTACTGCATCCAGTTCTGGGCGCCGCACTTCAGGAGGGATGTAGATAGCATCAAGAGGTTCCAGAGGAGAGCTGCTCACATGATCAGGGGGCAACAGGATAGGCCCTATGAAGAGAGACTATGGGACCTGAACCTGTTCAGCCTACACAAAAGAAGGCTGAGAGGGGATCTGGTGGCCACCTACAAACTTGCCAAGGGGGACCAGCAGGCAATGGGAAAGTCCCTGTTCCCCTGAGCCCTACCAGGAGTTACAAGGAATAATGGCCATAAGCTGACTGAGAATAGGTTCAGGCTAGACATCAGGAGGCACTACTCCATGGTCAGAGTGGCTAGGAGCTGGAACCAATTTACAAGGGACGTGGTGCTCACCCCTACCCTGGGAATCTTTAAAAGGAGGCTAGACAATCACCTGGCTGGGGTCGTTTGACCCCAGCATCCTTTCCTGTCCATGGCAGAGGGTCGGACTTGATGACCTGCTTAGGTCCCTTCTGACCCTACCAACTATGAAACAAACCTTAGAGAATTATCCCAGATTATTTAAGTGTATATGCAGCCATAGACTATATTTTAGTAAACAGAAAAAGTGTGATTTAATATGCTTAATATTTATTGTCTTGTCTGTCTCAGGAGAATACCCTGAAAGTCTTCTTTTGAGGATTAATTTTAATATTTATTTTGTTCCACAAGATAATTAAGATTATTCATCTTTTTGCCCAACTGTAAATTGTTCTGTTGATACATGATATACCAAACATGCTTCACTATGACATCATTTTGTCCACCTATAATTTATTAAAGTTATCTAAGTTACACTGAAACTATGACCTACTAACTACTTTGGGGAAAAGTTTCTGCAGTTTCCTCCAAAAGTAGTCTCACTTTCAAGGATGTAGTCTCTGTCAAAATCTCTCTACAAAGAGACACACAGAAGAGAGTAACTGAAGTAGTCATTATCTTGTGTGGTTGTTTCTTTTTATTTTTTTCTTTCCTTAATAAGAAAACAGTTCTAGATAATTTGCTCAGGAGAGGTCCCAGAAACCTGGAGGAGAGCCAATGTTGTGCCCGTCTTCAAGAAGGGGAGGAGAGAGGACCCAGGGAACTACAGGCTGATTAGTCTGACCTCAATCCCAGGAAAAATCCTTGAAAAACTTCTCAAGGAGTCCATATGTGGTAAGTTAGTAGAAGGTCAAATAATGAATAACAGCCAGCACTGTTTTGTCATGGGTAGGTCATGTCTGGCTAACCTCATCTCCTTCTACAAATAGGTTACTCACCACTTGGATAAGGGTGATAAAGTTGACATCATTAACTTGGACTTTAGGAAGGCCTTTGACTTGGTGTCCCATGAGGCTGTCAAGGTAAAACTAGGGGACTACGGACTTAACAATTCAACAGGCAGATTGTTATGAAACTGGCTGTGGGGTCAGACCCAGAGAATACTAATAGATCTGTGTTGACCTGGTGAAGATAGCCAGTGGCATCCCGCTGGGTTTGGTACTTGGACCAGTGCTTTTCAACATCTACAATCAATGATCTGGATGTGGGGATGAAAAGCACACTGGCAAAGTTCCCCAATGACACCAAGCTCTGCAGAAGTGGGGCCACGCATCAGGGTAGCCTGACCTAGTTAGATGGGCAGACCAGAACCAGGTGCTGTTCAACACCGAGAAGTGTAAAGTACTCCATCTGAGGAGGAAAAACCCACAACAAACTTACAGGCTCAGCACCACATTTGAAAGGGTCATGGCGAGTCATAGCTGACCATAAAATGAGCATGAGCCACCAGTGTGATGCTACTGTTAGCAGAGCAAACAATATGCTGGCATGTACCAACCTATGCATCTCAAACAAAACTAAGGAAGTTATTCTTCTGCTCCACTTGGCATTGGTGAGATCACAACAGAAGTACTTTGTCCAGCTCTGGGCACCACACTTCAAGAAGGATGTGGAGAAGCTTGAGAGAGTCCAGAGAAGAGCCACTCATATGATTAGAGCCTAAAAAGCAAGCCATTGAGGAAAGGCTGACAGATATGGGACTGTTCATCCTAGAAAATAGAAGACTTCAGGGGGATTTGGTGGCAGCTTACAAATATATTAGGGTTTAGCATTGGAGGCTAGGCAAACAACTATTCACCAAAGTGCCCCATGGGAAAATCAGGGGCAACTCCTAGAAGAAGGTTTCAGACTGGATATAAGGAAAAACTTCTGCACGGTTCATGTGACCAGACTGTAGAATAGATTCCCAGTGGAGATGGTGCAGGCACCTACCCTGGAGATCTTCAAAAGGAGACTGGACTCACAACTTGCTGGGGTTATTTGACCCCAGAAGTCTATCCTGCCCAGAGCACAGGAGCTGGGCCTGATGATCTCATAAGGTCCCTTCCAGCCCTAAACTCCTGTGAATAATTGTAATTACTAGCTTGTTTTGATCATGGTGTTTCCTTGACCTGGCAAAGACTCCCATGTAACTAAGGCAGCGTGGAGTCACATCCCTAAATCTATTCTTTTTATTTACTATATTTTTCTCTTAGTAATTTCTGAGATGGAATTACTTGGCACCTAACCACTTGAAGACAGCTACACCCAAACATGAATGTCTAAACAGTGGGAAATTTCTAGATACACAAATTGCTAAAGAAAAAAATCAACATGTTTGGCTCTTCATTATACTGAGATACATATTTCTGGAATCACTGAGGCCTGCTGCGAGTGATGAGTATTATAAAACCTGCTACATACCACACAGAAAGAACCCCAACATTTCAAAATCATTTCCAGTTTTTTTATCCCAAGGCTACACAGATAGTTGAAGAGCATTTCTGTAGGTCAATAACCATGCAGTATTTCTCATTAATTTGTTTATGAAGATAATATCTGACAATATTCTACGACTGTTAGTTCAGAGAATTCTCCTGATGCACTGGATTGTGCATGCACTGTATTTTTTTTCTCTCTGTCATCTTTCATCCAACTTTTTTTCTATCAATGTAAGACTTTAAGACTCTAAAGAAAGATGAAAATGATACAACTATATCACAAGAAAAACACAAAAATAGTAGGTAAAAACAGAGATAAAGTGGGATTAATTTTTTATCCCCAGGATTTAAAAGGTCCAGAAATTTAACTATCAAGAAAATGCATACATTTGAATGGTTTAGTTGAATACTTAATCTCAAGTTAAACAAACAATCTTTATATATAATCTCAAAAAAGAAATATATTTTTTAATTAAAGACTCCCCCCCCCCCCCACACACACACACACACTTTTTTTTTTTTTTTTTAAGATTCTGGGCTTTTCAGTTAGTTAGTTATTACTTACAAAGATGGGTTGTTTTCACCCAGGCACATCATTTTTGCTGAAGATGAGATCAATTTGTAAAAGGAGTTTTTGTCATATCTAATGCCCTTAGCCCATATTCACAGAATTACATGAATCTTCAACCGTTATTTTCACAAACAATATATTAATAGCTCTTCTACAATGAAACTGTAATCTTTTTTAGATTAGTGCTTCCAGATATAAGTAAGTGTTAGTAGTTAGTGTATTGCAATTATTGTTTAGCTTCTATATCTATTTTTTTAATCTTCATTAAAGTCAATGTTGTCAAATTTTGACCATTAGGGAAGAAAAATTGAATCTCATAGTTTTTCTTATTATGCTATCTCTGGAAAAAACTATTTAATTCTCCTGTCTTTGCAGACTGTTCTCAGCTCCCAAAGGGTCTATAGTAGGGTCTTGATCCTTCTGAGAAAACATATTTGATAAGAAGGGATACAATAGACTGAAGACCCTCTCTACAAATTGGGATAAACTCAAGAGTAGGATTGCATTCTTGCATAATGCAGACTTTGGATCTGTCACTTGGAGATGTCTGTGAAAAGACCATGGGAGTGGTCAATCTCGGCTGCATAACAGTCTGTTAGAAGGATAAAATATCAGGCATAATGCATAAGTTATGAATACATTAAATGAAAGCAGTATGTTTCTTCATGGAAACAGAAATGTCCCACAGTGTAGTTAAATATTTAAAGACAGTTTTAAAGTGTAAATCAATAAGGGAACATTGAAGGCCAGTTCAGCTGACCTCTGTCATAAAATGCCCTGTCATAAAATGGTTCAATCATAGGTCTGCCATTATATTCAGCTCTTCTGTGGTGTTTTACTGAAATAATCTGATTTTTTTTGCAAAGCATGCCTTTAAAAAAGCAAAAGCAATTTCAAATATATTAAATCTGATGTTCAGATTTGTCATTTCTAGATAAAAATGACAATTTAAATTTAATGGCAAATGCATCACTTCTCTGGTGTGAAATATTTTATGACTTCTACCTCTTTTTTCCTAGGGAATGCACAAGCATGTCCTCTATGTCACAGCAGTATTTTCCAGCTCTTGGAAACAGGTTTACTGTGGCATGTAATTAATGACTTTTAATAAGTAAAGAAACACAACCCCACATGTAGTAGGATCAATTTTACTTTAGGGGGAGGAATCTGCTGCATGCAGCCAACTTGTTGTACACTACTTTTACATATTTCTCTCTCAGAATTTCACTGTAAGAGCAGAAAGGGTAAAAAAAACCCAACCAAACAAAAAACCCTTCATGCCTCCACATAATGTATTTACTGACAGGACAGCATTTTGTGCAGCAAAGACAGTTTGGAAATGAAATTAAATACAAAATGCTGATCTTTAAAGGCTTGATTTAGGAAAGCTCTGAAACGTGTGCATGCTCAATTTAGGCATGCCACAAATAGAAAGGCTTTCTTGAAAAAAAACCCTCCTCATTGCAGATTCTTTTGGAAACAATGCCTGTAATCCTGTTTTTTGGGGGGTGTCTACCCAAACAGACAAGTGAGGTTCCCAGTCCCTTAAACTCTCCACAGTGGCAATGTGGATCATTGGGCCTGATGATTTTATGAGGTCTCTTCCAGCCCTAATGTCTATGAAATCTATTAAGTGTTGACTGAAAGGTAATATTGGATTCATAAACTAATATAGAATGAATCTAGTTCTTGGTGTACAGTGTCCACCTCACAGAAACACAGATGGATTTTTTCAGAAATGTATGCCAATGGGAAGAAGTATAACCAGTGAGTAAGGGGTGGAAGAAGGGGAGGGTTGGGAGGGCAGGGCACCAACCCTAGGCTAGTGCTATAAGGGTGTGCCAAAATCCCCTGGGGACTCTTTATCATAGCAGTGGCAGCACAGCCCCACAGCCAGCAGTACATCTGGGGAGTGAGTGGAATGGTGCTCTCCTTCTGAGAAGTTTTCTTTTCACAGCCCTAAGCCCAGTAGCGTATCTGGGGAGGGAGGAAGCAAATGGGTCCCCAGGAGCAGCTCCCAAGAATCGCATGCCATGGGATTGCTGCTGCCAGACTTTCTCATTCTTCACTGTGATTACCCAAACTCTCTGAACAGGGAGACCAGCTGTTATGGGAGAAACAGCAGCAATGGCAGCAGCAGTGGGAGAAGCAGTGGCAGCAGTAGTTGCTCTCCCAGTGCAGAAAGCCCAAGCAAGTAAGGCTTCTGTTCCCCTCAAACCCCACCCCCACTGCCACCTATGGTGGTCAGCATAGCCTGTCACATGCCAGTTGCCAAATGGGGTTGCTATGCATATGCTATGCATATGATGCAAATAGCTATGCATATGATGCTTTTCTGTTATACTAAAGCAGTGATTCTCAAGCAGGATGCTGCAGCACCCTGGGGTACCTTGACATGTTTTCTAGAGCGGTACAGGGTGCCCCTCAACATTAGCACTATTAGGTGTGCAAATACAACTCACAAGATGCACCCAGAGATTTGAAATAGGAATCTACAGTGTTAAAAACATTCTGACCTACTGTGGTCTTTCTAAGTTTTTCACAACAGAAAAATTACTGTATGTCTTTTCTATAGTCAAAAACCTAGTAAAAACTAAGAGCTGGCATTTCCAAGGAATGCCTTGGGACTGAAAAGGTTGAGAGCTTCTGTACTAAATTAACTAGGCAAACAGAGTTTATACTGCCATTGCCAGGATGAATGTATTCTCTGGATGAATGATTTCAGTTTTCAGGAATGTATAGCCAGAATTATCCTAAGCAATAAATCTTTTTCAAGTAATTAAAAGGTACCAGTAGAAATTATCAGGAAGGTCTTGGGCAGGGGTAGCCAACCTGAGGCACATGTACGTCAAGTGGCTTGGACAGCCTTTGTGTGTGGCATGTGACAGACCAAAGATGGCAGATAGGGCAGGAAACAACAAACAGACAACAGATCAGGCAGGGAGTGTCGGCCAGAGTGTAGAAAGCAGAGCAGCAGATTGGGAAGAGGAAAGGGATCAGACTGACACCCCTCCCACCAAATCCACTGCTGGCTTCCTCATGTCTTGGGGTGGGGTCCCACACAGGCTGATTTGTCCTGGGCCCCGCACCCTGATCAGGTCATCTCTGCATAGCTATAAACTCTAGAGCTTATTGCTCCTGGGTGTGCGCAGCTTACACGTGCAGCCAGACTGCAGCACACTGAGCAGGGTTGGAGCAGCCCTGGCTGACAGGGAGCCCAGGGGGGTCAGCCTGCCAGCCCAGGGTTACTCCAATCCAGCTCCATGTGCTGTGGAGGGGCTTACTGGGTCATGGGGCTAGCTGGCGATAGCTCCCGCACTGAAGCACCTTTGTGCCCTAGCCAGCCAGGTCAGCATCTACATGTGTGCTGCTGCACATGAAGAAACACTCTGAAGCAGGATAGTACTTGTTATTAGTTTCCTGTGCACTAACAGGGGTGCACATGTAGACACTGAAATATTTACTGTGGAGCTAAATTATTTTGCTTCACAGTAAATGTCTAATGTAGACACATCCTGGGATAGTGTGGAGTTACTTTGTGGCACATCTGCCAAAAAGATTGGCCCTACTGGTCAAGGGAACTAAACCGCATATGTTCATAATCTCAGCCAGTAGCACTTTAAAATTCTTTCTTGTTCCTCTTTGTTTTATCTTTACTTTCCAAAGCTTTTCTTATCATGTCATCCTCTTTATTATATGAAGAAAGTTATTATTTTACCTTAAATGAACAAAAGTAAAATGGATTAAACAGTACATGAAATTTGCATTGCTGAAATTGTGAAGCAGAATCATTTAAAAACACACCATAAAACAAACTGATATGCTAAAATAGGTACTCAGATAGGAACAATGATTTTTTCTCACTTTGCACATATTGCAATTCATACGAAGGGTCAGACAAAAGATTCAGAAACAATACTGAGATGTATAAAATTGGATCATGAATGCAATTATTGAATATTCTTTTTTAGTATCCTAAATGTATTTCAGATCTACATATCCATTTTGTGGTTTACATATAGAAACCAATGATTTTATCCTTATGTTAATTAAACTAATTCTGTTTTTCAGAACAAAAAGTGCAGTACGATCATACAGATAGGTGACAACGGCAAAAAATTACAAATGCTTGAAAATATGCACAGGATTTGATTTAGCAAAGCAGTTTAGCCTGTGTTTAGAATGCTTTGCTGAATCAGGGTCCTAGGAGTATTATTATAATTAAAAATGAATGCCTACTTGAGATAATTAGCCATGCAACTGGAGTCATAAAATGACGGGACACATCTGAAAATTTGGTACTAGATGGCCTTTTCTTCTCTTTCCTTAATTGTCTAAGTACTTTATATGAAGAATACTCACTTAGATGGTGCACTGGGCTGAGAGCCAGGAATTCTTGAATTCTAAGACCAGCTAGGACAGGATCCTTGTATGGCCTTGGGTAAAACATTTAGCCTGCATGTCTCATCTTGCTTATCTGTCAAATGATGTTAATTATATTTATGGTGCTTACATACTTCACTGGGATCTCTATGAAGATTAATTAGGTCATGTTTGTAAAATGCATGCTATGAAATGATTTATAAGAGCTAAGTATTATTAGTTTTTAAAAGTTTATCTACTATAATCTAGTAATATTTTGTTGCAATGAAGTTAATTTTAGATGATTCACAGAAAAAAAATAGAGGAGAGAGAGTTTCTTTCTCTCTCCCCTTGTTTTCTTCTTACAGCTGCAACTGGATCAGAAATACACTGACAATAATGGATGTTGCTTATCCTCAATATCTGAGATCAATAGACAAATTAGTTTCTTGTGGAATGGAATGTCAACCATGAAAAAGAAAAGGAAATACCACCACAATTGTCAGGATGCTGGCAGAAGACTAAACAGCCAGGGCAGCTAAGAATGTAATGATTCAGTCCATTCTTGTTTAAGTCCCTCAAGTTTGGAACTGAAAATAACCTTTAAACAGGAGGGCATAGCATCAGAAACATCAACTCTCCTCTGCTAAGACTGGGAAATCTGATGATGGGCAAAAACAACTGAAAAGCTTCCCAACCCAAGCCTAGAACATGATGTTCTTCATTCTGCAATGTATGCATATAACATGCTACAGCTCAGACTTGATTCAGAGTAGTCCAAATCTGAACTATAAACACAGTAATCCATTTAATGAATTTCCCAAATCTAATTGCTTGCATCTAACCTTGCTGCCCTTCAACAGAGGACCTTTAGCCTAAAGTTCTGTTACTTTCTTTCCTTTTCTTAGCAAACTTCTGTTTAAAATATCATACAATTCTTAGTGATACAGAGTCCCCCTAGGTGCCTACGTAATGTAAATTATGTGTAATAAACTGCCAGAGGTAAATAAAATAAGCCTTTTCTCTTCCTACTCAACTAGGTTAAAATAATATCATCCTTTTTCCTCTTCAATCTTTCCCCTAAAATCCAAGTTGAACCTGAAGTTCAGCATTTTTCCTAGTGATAGGCCTGAACTAGAACTCTGGACCCAACTTAGGGAAAATCCCAAGTGGAATTGCCAGAATTTAGGGAAAAAAATCAGACTTAAAGGTTTTTACCTGGCTTCTAGATCAAATTTTGCTCCCCAAATTCCTGGGGAAGAAGAAGGAGAAAGAGGAGGAGGTCATGAGACACACTGTTCTAGATTTTTAGCCAAGCTTGTCACAAGGCATTCTACTTGCCAATATAGAAGGTTTTTCTTTAAAAAAGTTAACCCACATTGCCATAAACCAGAAGAACTGTTAATCAAACAGAAACCACCAGGCAGCCATAAAATTATTGCCTAACAAAAATGATGAAAAGTGTTTCCTGTGGAATCACAGAAAATCTGTGGAAGAGTGGAAGAGATTTGGATCACTGGCAGGGTGTGAAGATATTATTCTATGTAGGCATCTGAATGTAAATATTTGTAAGTGAAACTTTTTTTTTGCTTTAATTTTAAATAATGGATGAACATAATAGAGGATTTTTGAAGCCCTGAAATATCTCTACCTTTGCCCCAGAAAACATTTTATCAACATACATTGTCTGTTTAGTGGTCTGAGGGAAAAGCCATTAAAGTAGTGGAGATTTCAGAAATTATATTACAAGAATCATGCCTGTCCTTTAGTATTTTGATCTCCTTTCATGATGATGACAGTTAGGGAAATGACTCTCTAATATTTCAGCAATAAAGGCAGCTATCATACTGTCAGATGATTTCACTGTTATATTGAATATAAGTAAATACCTTAGCCAACTTTGATGATATAAACTCACCTTAAAAATCAAATCCTTTTTCCCATAGCGAAGCTCCTTCAGCTGGGCTTGAATCTTTTTTGACTGAAAGTAAAGGATAATAAATTAGCCATTTAAAGCTGCATTTAAGAATTTGTGAAAGTTCTGACAGTGGAAATGGAATTCAGCTCTTGAAAAAGAAAGATATTTTATAAATATATATAATAAGAGCCTTTTGGAGATGTACATATACAAATCCTTTGACAGGACAGTGTCTAAATTAATTACTGAAATGAAGGAAAAGTTGAATGATAATCTTCACTTAAAATACATACAAAAACTAGCTTCATCCATCTCAGACAGAATTTTTTCTTGGTCTTCTACTTCATTCTGCAGAATCCAACAGCTATCATACTCATTTTAATGAGAAGCACTTAGATCCCACCCCAGGCAGTTTCTTTACTGCCCAAGAGGCATATAATTTCCCACACATTTGAATGGGTGTTTCAATACATGCAAAAACATATCTGTATGATAAGATTTCTACTTTGTCTTGACCACTTAACACACAGATGTCATAACAGGATTTATGAACTAAGTAGAAAGATACCGATATGGATGATGGCAACTACCTAACAGATAACACTGATTTTGTGTAAAGCTCATCCTCCACCATAAATAATTTGTGATTAGAATACTTGCTCAAGATAAGGGATCTGGGTTCTAGCCACCCCCCACCCCCTCTTAATCTGAAGGGGTTTGAACTCACATCTACATCCAAGAGTATCCCTAACCAACAAGTTACAGGACTATGACTCCTCTCCAGCTAAACCTGGTCCACCAGAAAGCCAAAAAGATAGAAGTCACAGGGCCAGCAGGACAGCTAGTGTGAGAGATCCTGCGTCTGTAGAGAAGGTACTATCTTGGTAGGTATGGAGTCCCAAGACTGATTAAACAAAATGGCTGTTTAATACCAAATATACCACTGGTACTGATGGTAACTGGAGTAATGCCAATATTGTACTCTAATAACAGAGGACAAAATCGGGCCTTATGAAATTGGATCAATGCAAGTGAGAGGTAACTGGCTTGACATGCACAAAATCTCTGAGAATTAATATGCCCAATCCATTCCTCTGTATCCTGTGTATTTGTGGTGAGATGTGTGACTTCAAGAGATATTTGAAAGTGAAGAGTGGGCTGGTGTCCGATAAAAAAGCCCTTGTGACTGAAGGATGCTGAATATTGTATTTATGTAATTGGCATTACCATGGTGTGTAAAAAAGCCCCCCAAAAACCTAAATCGGGGTAAAAGTTACTTAATCCAGTGGAAGATTACTCCTGAATGAATCAGGGGTAACATTCTAGCATGTTTTTTAAGGCTATAGAGAGATATAACACTGGAATCTAATGATAGTGGCATAAGCTTTTATGATGTAAATGTTATGTTTGCACACTCCTCTAGTGGTATAAATTTTAACCCTGTTTTATTTAAAGTTAATGATTTAGCTCATTTAAACTTCTACAGGTACATACCTATGTAACAGTTGCATCATAACAGTTAGCGTGTACACCTGAGTGTCACAACCCAAAGGGTGTGATTTTTGTTTTTGTGTGCTTCAGCACTGCTAAATTGTTCCCGCTAAATTATAGCTTCTTTGCACAGTGGAGTTTTCTGCTGCAAAAGAGAACCCCGGTGCAAGGGAGAATTTCCCGCCAATTTTAAGCTTTCTTTGCAGGGTGCATTTCTTTGTTGCAGCACAGAAATGCTCATTGCAAAGAGTTCCCGCCATTTGTATGCTAATTTGAGTCCCATTATTGGCCAGTTCTAAATTATTCACACGTGGCGGCTAGTGATTGGCTTGCTAGCCGTAGAAGAGGCTTGAGTGGTTTCCGCCCAAGTTGGAGGACTCCACGAACAAGGGAGGAGGAGACTTCACGCTGTGTGAAGATCTCTAAGCGCTGCGGATCCTTACAGATCCAGTGCATTTAAAGCAGGCAACGGAGGTCTGATCAACCTCTAGCCTCTCCCCGTCGCCGAGCGCAGTCCAGACGTATCCCTTCCCGCGCGCAAGAGAACCGAACCCACGGAGCCTAACAAACTTCGTGTGAGTGAGTGAACAGAAGAACCCACGGAGCCTAGCAAACTTCGTGTGAGCCCTTACGACTGGCCTCAGAGCTCTTCTATCCGGGTTCGAGTCCTGCAGGTTTATTTTCCCGTCGCCGAAACCCTTTGCAATGTACCCTTGTATTTTGTATCTTCCCGTCGCTGGAACCCTTTGCGACGTACCCTTGTGCCCTGCAGGTTCGAGTTTTGTTTTGTTGTCTGTCTGTAACCGCAACTCAAGCAAGTTTTCCAGCCTGCACCACTGCCATCTCGGTGTAAGTAAACAATCTTTAAAACTACCGCTACGCGTTTGTGCCTAATTCCAGCGCGGTGGCCTCCCTCTCCGACCCGGCGTGCCTGGGCTGCTGGCCACAGCCCGCGTGCAGCATGAAAAAGGGCTCGGGTCGCTCCCGGCCTGCACACTGAGTAGCAATCCTCTCTCTCCTTTTAAAATGACTTAAAGTTACATCTGCTCTTAGACAGTTTCACCCGTTGCCCATATGCATCCAAGGGTAACAATTTAGTAAAGGCAAAGAGGCCCTTCTCCCTGCCTCCTTGCAAACTATTTCACGTTACTCTTGGACGTAAAATAGAGTAAGTCTGTATCTGACTCCAGTGTAATTTACATTGGTATGCAAAACCAATATAAATTACACCAGGTTATGTGACTCTCTATCTCCAGAGCCATAATTCATGGATATAAAGTAGCATTCTGCTCTCTACTATGCTGGTAACAAGACAACATAGGTAGCTTATGCCCCTCCATTTCACAGTGAGGTCAACACAGCAGGATGCCAACAAGCACTCAGGAGAGCAAAAGAGAGGAGAATATACACAAACACTATTCCTTAGACTAAAGAGAATTTAATCAGCAAGGTGAGGGGATACTACCAAAGCAGTGCTAGCATGCTGGTTGAATCCTGCCTATTACTTCTAATCAAAACAGTGCAAATACACTCTGCAATGTATTGCCTTCTCTTACATTGCTGATTCCTTGGTAGGCAGAAAGGACTCTGTGGGAAACTTTTTTCATCCTAGCTGGAGTGGTCAGTGTAGCACAACATTCATAAAGGCTACTCATGAAATTTAATGTTGTGGAATTTAAAAAGTAAAACACGTTCACAATCTACCACTACACTTGTTTAGTTAACCCAGAAGTTAATTCACTGGGATTCCCTGACATACCACACCACACAATACTATTCTACACCATGCAGTCTAACAATTCCACTGATGTTTCATATTGTTCTACATGTCAATGGGTGTTTTTTAATGCTTTAATGTAGCTAGCTAGGTTGGCCACAATGGGCTTAATAAATTAGTAGTTTATTTGGAATTCATAAACAAACCCTACATTTTTATTTAGTTTTTAGAGAAATAAAATCCCTCATTGTTTAAGGGAACAGAATTAGTAAAGACATCAGGAGCTGACCCCACAGGGGTCAGTTGGCATTTCACAGAATTAAAATATGCCCCCCCTCCCCCTTCCCACATTAATGTTGTTTCAGGTTGTGTATCAATCTGAAAATAATGTGAGAATATGCAGAGAATGAATCTCCTCTAATATGCTGCTTTAGCCTAAGAAATAAACACAACTATCTGCATTGCTTTTATGGCTGTAATCGTTGCTAAGGTAACTCATCATCCAATACAGGAAGTTATGGCTGGGTTTCAGACTACACTCTCTCTCTCCTCCCTCCCAGCATGTCTTGCTATGCCTCAAATGCACCTTCCTTCATCACAGTGGCATAAAGCAGGGGTGACCAAGATCTGGCTCATGGAGCTGCATTTTCTGGCCTCCAGGGATCTCCATGGGTCCAGAAATTTAGAAGTGTGGTGAGTGGTGACAGTGTTAATTGCTGTGGCTGCAGGAGCACTGCCACCAGTCATCCTGCTGCCAAATTTCTGGACCTTTGGTGAGCCCCCTGGGTTGGATGCAGACCACTGAGCCATGTTACCTGGCTCACAGGGCCAGATAATTGGTGGCAGGAGAAGCAGCAACTGCCGCAGCTCCAGAAGCCACAACAATTAATGCTACCACCAAATTCCAGCTGCATGGACCATATGTTCCATGCTCTGTACCTGGCTTGCAGACTAGCTCCACACTCTGGGTTTGGCCCACACACTGGCCGTGTATACTCATCCTGTCTGTGGGACTGGATGAGTTGGGCACCATCGACACAGAGAAACTTAGCACCTGGCATGTAGGAAGAGACACATGTAGCCCAGGTAGTACTCAATGATGTACTTCTCTTTCCAGTTGAAGGGAATGTTAGCAGGACAGGTGCACTGTGGGGTGAAACTGCCTACTACATGCAGTTTCCTCTTTCCCCTACAGTAAAGCCAGGACATGTCTTGAGACTTATCTATATACACATGTATTAATATATAAGAAGAGTTAAAAATTGAACATTTATATAAAAAAAATGGGAACTACGTGCAATAAATATATAACCTACACAAATACTCTGGATGCAGGTGAGTGATCTGGGAAGCAAAGTTCTCAGTAAACGTCATGCAATCTTATACTCTAATGAAATATGAATCTACAAAGCATGAGGTGCGTGTTCACAAAATCTGAGGCACAGGGTTATAAAATATGATGCACAGGGCCCAAGGGGAAATAAATAAACAATAGCAATGCTCCATGAGAAGGAGTGGCCCTAGATGAGAGGAGGGGAGTGGGGGGCCCCAGATACCCCAGCTGCCCCTTTAACCAACCTAAATATCCCAACTGCTCATCACGGGGGAGAAAGACCCTCCTCCCCTGTGGGAATCCCCTTCCCAGGCAACTCATAACTCCTCCAAGGGCCCAGTAAGGCTGTCCTTGTCTTCCAGAGTGAGACGTCTCTCCCCTCAGCAGAGAGGCCTCAGCTGCTTTGCGGCTCTTCCAGCCTCCGGCCTGCTGGGGGCCCTGTGTACCACTCCATGTACCACTCCATGTACCTTGTGCCTGGGGTTGGAAACCTGAGCTGCCTGGTGCAGTGCTGGGGTCTCAGTCTGTTCGTGGGCCCTCTGTGTACCAGCTGTGCACTGTGAGCCCAGCCTTGTGCCAGGGTTGGGGAGCCAAGTCATCTTTTGCAGTGCAAGGGTCTTGGTCTGCTTCCAGACCCTCCATGCCCCAGCTGTGCACCACATGTCCAGCCTCATGCTGAGGGAGGGGACCTGAGCCACATTGTGCAGCACTGGGGTCTCAGTCCACTCTTGGACCCCCCATGCACCGGCTGTGCACAGCTCACCCTGCTTCTTACAGGGGGTTAGAGACCTGGGCCATCTAGTGTAGCTCCCAGGGTCCCAGGCCCTCCCAGACCCTCCATGCAGCACCTGTGCACCAACACTGTGCCCCCTCATGGCGCAGCTGGTGAATGCAGCCCCCTGTCACTCCTGTCTGACGATCCGTCTTCAGGGTCTTCTGGGGTTACTTCTCTGCCCCCCACTGGCCAGCTCAGCCAACTCTTCTCCCACCCTTTTCTTTGTCCCTCAACACAGCTGCCCATGTGCTGGGCGCACTGCCTTTTTATTCCCTTCAGGAGCTCTGCCCCTGGATTGGAAACAGACCAATCAGAGAGAGGGAGGTGGTGGTCCCCTCTCAGGTCCAGCTCTTTGCTTCACCCCAGAGTAGGGGTGGGGCAAACTTCTCCCCTGCCTTCACCTGATTACTGGGGGAAGGGGAAATACCCCACCAATCATTTCAAACTTTTCCAAAGCCAGTGCACCGGGCTACCATCGGCAAGTCTGCCACACACAAAATCCCCATGGCAGTTTTCCCTCTTGGCAATACTACTCCTTTGTGAAATACAACCAAAGAAATTATCCTGCACATCAGATTCTTCAGTTTTTCTAGGAACAGAAGGGCATTTCTTGATCCATAATGAACTACACTGATTTAGATTTCTTAAATTCCATACGTATAACTCCCATATGAGTCCTCTGCTGTGGGTTTTGAGGAGGACTACATGGGAACTTCCTGAGAAAGTAAAGCAATTGCCTAGTTACCTCAGGTGCCTGTACACAAATGCACAGAGCTTGGAAAACAAGCAGGAAGAATTGGAAGTCCCAGAACTATGACATGATTGGATTAACAGAGACTTGGTGGGATAGCAAGCATGACTGGTGCACTGTCATGGATAGGCATAAACTGTTCAGGAAAGACAGATAGGGGAGAGTAGGAGGAGCTGTATGATTGTTCAGAGCTCCAGTGCAATCATGCACTGTAATACAGATTCATTGAAGATTTACCTCTGCTTTGTGCTTCTGCAACTCTATTCTACTTCAACTTGACTTCACTTAAGTGATTCCTGAACTTCAGGGGTTGGGATTTGATTGTTATTTGACAGTGGCAGGAATCCCAGGTTAATCCACAGAAGCATCCTATTGACTAAAGGGAGCTAATTGAATCCATGCATAAATTTACTCAGTTGAGAGGCACACACTAGTAGCCAATGTGATAGCTCAGATGAGTAGTTATTCAAATGTTCAACTGTTTGCAGAAGCAAGGCCTTTGTATTGTTTGCATATAGCTGTAAGCTCTTTAACAGAAGTAATAGTATACTCTAATTTTTAAAGTGCTGTACATGCTTTAAAGTAATATCATGTTTGAATCTTAATATTATTTCATTCTTTATTCAATTTTTAAACTTACTTAAGAAATGGAGTTATTTTTTTGGTATCAGGGACAAATGGCAAAATCAGCGGTTTAGATTTACCTGTAGATTCTCTGTACAATTTCTCTTAATGATTTCACACCTAAACTTATTGTTGTACTTTGTCCAAAACTAAAGGCTCCATTTTATTTTCTGGTCCATTCTAGTATGCTCATGTAACTACATGAAAGGAGATGAGAGGAGCATGTGCTGTATGAACTGCAGCTCCAGATAGACTCGACTAGTATATTAGCTATTCTAGAATCCCTGTGTGACATTCTTTATGGTGGACATCAGTATTTTTTCTTGTTCCCTCTCTGGATGCTTTAAAATAAGAACAGTAACAAAATGTACTTACCTCTTCTGCATGAATACCACAAAGCTTGTTTCCTGACAGAAGTTTGTTTTTCAGGCTTTTGTTCTGAGAAAAGAACACAGTTTTAGAAAAGAACACCGAGGAATGCTAAAATATTAAGGAATCTTTTAAATATTTTAACATGCTGGTTTTATTTCATACATAGATAGAGTCCTGAGAATTTTATTGAGGACGCAAACAGCCATGAAGCAAGATAAATGTATGATGGTATAGTATCATTTTCTGTTCTACTTCTGAAGGCCTATCAATTTTGGATTAATACATTTATTCACAGAAGGAGGACTGTCCACAATAACATTTCAAAACACTGTACCACTTAAGTTGAAGGACATTTATTTAGACTGGACAAGATAAGAAAAAGGCAAAAGGAGATATTCCCAAGAAGAGCCTTGTAACTTAGCATAACTCAGCAACGAATGTAAAGGAGCTATGCCAACAGTTAAGGATTTTGTCCAGCATCTCACCATTTTAACCCTAAAGACTGGATTCAAAGATTCTTTTAGTACTTAAAATTTCTTAATGTAAACTGGCAGAAAATATGAAATATTACAGACTGAATTCCTTTGTTTCACATCCCACATTCAATATGTTTTTCTATCAAAGCAGTTTTAAATTTCACTTTTAATTTAGAGCACTGAAAACCAATTATATCCTTGATAAAACAAAGTTTCATTGATGTGATAATACTGCCCTCTATTTTTTTCTGTATTCTTTCTTTTTACATATACTGTCCTTGAGTCAATAGTCAACTTATTGACTTATAGAATTTATCCACTGCATATATAACTACCTAGTCTTGGAAATTATTTATCATCATTATTATTGTTGTTGTTCTTATTTTTTCTAATTGCTTTTTCCCTCTTGAATTACGAATATCATGAACTATTTCCTGAGCTGGTGGTGCAAATCATTATAATTTTGCTGACTTAAAATCACAGGATACTGATCTGTACCAGCTGAGGATATGATCAAATAATTTAAGCTCATTTTGATTCAACACACATAACACACCATTTCTCAAACCCTTTACAATAAAGGTGTACCAAGTTCTTTATCACTGTTTTGATTTCAATTTCCTGTCTTTCTTATTATATTGTAGTCTATTGTAATCCATATTTTATTATGTGTGGGACATTAAGGAGCTGCATGAAAAAGCTAGAATAGTTACTAATGGATCTTGTGATTCAAAAAAAAAAATTAAATACGAAGCTACTCTAATATTAAACTTGTATAATTTATACTAAGGAAATGAATTTTTCATGCACTGACATCTTTAGAAAATTGACAAACTGTTCAGATGTTGTCAATCTGAAGGAGTTCAGTTTCAAACAGTACATAGAAGGGAAAAGGAAGAGGGCAGAAATTGCTTGGTAAATGTTACAACTTTCTGAATATTCTCACAGTCATAGAACAGTTGGTTCTTTACAAACCTATCTTGGCCGGTTTATCACCCAGAGGCATCACAGGGCAGCTCCAAGTCCTGGATAGTGGCTATGCATGGGGCCACATCAGCTGCCTCACTGTTTGTGGCATTGGTTTAGCCAGCCATGAGCTGTGGTAAAAGTAGGTTTTGCATGCCCCAGCCCCAGAGTTAGCACTGCCCTAGTCATCCGCCTGAGTTATGCTATTGTTCTCACCTCAGTGTCCTTTAGATGTCTATATCTAAAGCATCCTTTAGATCAGGGGAGGACAAAATACAGCCTGGGGGTTGGATCTGGCCTGCCAGACCATTCTATCTGGCCCATGGGGCCCCTAAAACATTTAGAAAACTAATATTTATCTGCTCCTGGCTGCCTGTCAAAGATGTGTGTGTGTGTGTGTGTGCGCGCGTGCGCGTGTGTGCATGTGTAGGGAGGGAGGGAGGGACAGAGAGAGAGAGAGTGTGTGTGTGTGTGTGTGTGTTCATAGAGTGCATCTCACATGCACACCTCACCATACACATGCACCCACCCCTCTCTACACACTGCCATACACAAAGACCCCCACACCCACACCCCTCACACACCCCAGCCACCCTCCCCCCCACACTCCCCCTACAAACCTCATACCCACCCACACCCCACATATCCACATACACACCCACATACTCCCTCACCTCACACCCACATCACCTATCCACCTCCCACAGACACCCAGAGCCTCCCCCACACACCCACTGCCCCCACAAACCTATACCCACCCTCCATGCCCCCACCCCCACAACAATATAAAAGAGTAAGACTTCATTTTAAGCTATTGTGAAATCATCTTTATGTATACTATACAAATGCATGTAAATCAGGACAAAAATATTTTTTGAAATCAAATTAATGAATGCTGTAGATATTTGCTTTTTAGAATATAATTTGGTATTTTTCTGGTTCCAAGATGGCAAAAACCCTTGCTGAAAGGAGTACTTCCAGAGGCAAGGGGAGGGACTTCTGGTGGCAAAGGTCAGAGGTTAGGGGGCAGGACTTCCAGTCACAAGATGGCAACTGAGAAGGGGAGGGGAGGGCTCCTCTCAAAGGGCAGGGCTACCCATGTGGCCCTCGACAGCTTGCCAAAACTCCGTAAGTGACCCTCCACCCAAAATAATTGCCTGCCCCTGCTTGAGATGATTGTTTAAGAAATGTGTTTCATTATCTTTTTAGGAATTAAAGTTAGGCTGACTGTTCTATAACTCATGAGCACAGAGGGGTAGTTAGGTGTTAGTGTTAGTCTGAAGTCAAGCAGAAGGCAGGGTAGGCATGTACCTTATAGACTAACTAAATAAAATATACAAAGAACATAAGTTCACTTCATCAAATGCAGTGAAAGGATATGGATCGAGGAGTGTATAAAGTAGAGTGAATGATTTGAATGCAAAAGGTGGGAAGGGAAGAGGGAGAAGTTGGGAAAGGGAGACAGTGCTGGGAGTAGCAAAAAATGGATTCTTTGCTTGCTTGCTGGAGACGGCTGTATACTACACCTGACAATGACCCCAGCACCAGTTACCTCAGCTCTCATGTCTGCAAGTGAGGACATGCAACCCCTATGCCTGGACCCCAAACCCTCCCCACTGTGTGCCCAGCACTGGCCAGCCAGGGAGTTCCTGACCCTCGTATACCAGGGTGAGCTCAGTTTCTGGCCACTGGCAGCAGGCAAAGGGAGATATGACGATCCAAGCCAGGTAAAGGGTACCACTCCTGCCACTGAATCTGCACCTCCTTCTGGATCTGCTGAGTGAGCCACTGGCACTCTTCAACTGGCTCTAGTGTGGTGACACAGCTGAGACTAACAATCATATTAGTCCTAGCACCAACACAGCACCAGAGCCGGTTTAAGACTCCAGTAGAACGTTGGGACTGGGACCAACAATCAGTTGATTATGAGTCCCAGCCCCGGTCCCTGGCCCCCTCACTTCCCCAGAGTCTTGAACTTGTATTGTTTCTGTGGAGCAGTCCAATGATAGCTAAATGTGTATTAATTGATGTGATCTGGACATGGAAGGATATAGGATTTGAAAAGGGAGAGTGGGGGATACAAAGGGTGTGGTACATCATCACATATAAAACAACATGTATTTTTCTCCAGATAAAAATAAACTAGAAGCATTACTAATACATTAGGGGCCTATGGCTATATTATTCAGTTTAAGATTGAAGAAAAAAATATAACTGCATTGAAATGAGTTAAAATAAGGCTGTGAAATAGGAATGCTACCAGGAGAAGCTAACAGACAGGAGAGCTGCAGAACAAAAGACAGCTTGATCAGTGCAACATCAAGACCATTAAAAAGAAGAGAGGGTTTTTAACACCCGTGGAATGAAGAGTTTAGAATACATCTAATACATTAGAATAAACCATTAAGTAAATTGACTCCCTCAGCACTGCCTGACTAGAAATGTGGTTACCACTGCCAGGTAGTTGGTTTAAACCTTGAGTGGAGCAAGAATCAGAGAGAGGTGCAAGTGCACCACTGAACCTTCCCCCCCAAATCTGGAGACAATCATCTCGTGAAAAGTCATAAGTATGTTTAAGTTAAAACATAGGAATGAAATATTATAGGAATTATAGGAATTAAATATTTTTTTTTAAAACACACAAGAACAAAATCTTAAAATGGTGAGAGCTACATCTATCACAAAGAAGAATGTCCAGAAGTTTAGAAGGTAAATAATGATGTTAGGATTCCTTACAATACCTGTTTTTGACTGTCAGGTGAGCAGAGCCATTCTGAGGACTCACTTGGGAAAACAAGATGTGGCTTTACTACCTTCAATCCTGTGTGTAAATAGGTCAGGTTCTCTAATGGTAGAACTAAGGGTCAGGTCACACAGGAAAAACCTTAGAAGCACAATGAAGCTCAGGCTTGTGGCTTAAGATAAGGAAGGTAAACTCCTATGGGCAGGAAAGTACAAACCCTGAGTCAAATTCTCTATACATGCACTTCAACCTAATCCCACTGAAGCATTTCAGCAGTTTTTATAAACTGCTGGATTATTCTTTCTGTTATGAATCTGTGCATGCATGTTTCAAAGATAATACTCAGATTTTTCTAGTTACATATTATAATGGAAAGGGTAGGTTTCTTGAGGATGGTAGTGGGGGCTGGGTATTTTGCTCCACTGAAGAATGAAGCCAGAGACACTGGAAAATTCCAGCTGCAGCTGGTCCCTTTCATTTTCACTTGGTATCTTGCTGAATCTAGAAATGTATGTCAAAGGGATGAGAAAAGACTAAGACAGTGAGCCTATTCTCCTTGTGCTAATGAACCATAAACATGAAACTTAATCCACCACATTTGATTCATTTAGCACAATGTGGCAATGCAAATTTATTACTGAAAAGCAACAGAATTCTCAAAAATTATGCCTCGGAAATATGCTGACATTTGAGAAAGAATATTAATTGGATTCAGTACGTCAATTTAGATTTTGGTCCATGTTCCACTGGAAACCATGGAAGCTTATTTGCGAATTAGACACTTGTCGTTTTTACTTGAACAAACATACTTATTAAAGCCACTGCAAGGAAATTCCTACTCTATTAAACTCTCTTATGTCCCCCTTTGCACAATTCCTGGGTAATGACAAAATGCAGCATCTTGTTTCACGCATTTTACTCTGTTCCTGTCTATTACTCACTAACACAGGCTGCTTCAACAATGATAAATCGTTTCAAGCTGCTTGACACAGGTGTTCACAGTACTGTAAAGCAATGAAAAGTAACTAGGATATTACTCAGATCAGAGCTCCCCGGATTTCATCCCACACTGAGATATGCTTGCCAGAAAACATTGTGTGGGGGGGGGAAATGTCTCCTATTAAGCAATTATGGCACATTTACTATTATTATTGTTTGCACTGCACTAGCCTTAGAAGTCCCAGTCATAAACCAGGACTCCATAGTGCTAGACACTATATAAACACAGATCAATAATATGCCCACCCCCCACCTCAAGAATCTTACAAGCCACATGGCGTGAGACAATGTATTATGATAGAGATGAGTAAAAACTGGGAACCAATGAGATGGTTACCCTGGCTCTAGTTTAAGAGCCAGTCTAACTTATGTCACCAGACTCTGGTTATAAATTAGTTGGGAAATGGTATGTTACAGGTGCACTTTGTCATAGCACCGCCATCACATCACTCCATCACAGTACCAGCATCACTGGTACTGGATTGAAGGATACCTGGATTTATCACCTTCCATTTTACAGAAGGGTCTTGGTCATTATTCTCATGTTTAGACCACAACTGACCTGGGGCAAGATTGAATCTGTAACTTCAGAACATGGCAGTTCACTTCATGTCCTGAAATAAAAGTAGGAATATTGCTGCGATCAGAAGTAGCATCTTTGTTAATAATGATCTACTAATTCACTGGCTCATATTTTTGCTGTTCTGTGAAGAGTCCACCTGTGACCTAGTCAAAAACTGAATCTCTAATCACCTCCACTGAAAAAGGAATCTATTGGATGGCCTGTCCGAATCTTCAGGTCTCAAACACATGCAGTTTGACAAAGGCATGGGCTGAAAAAGACGAATTAAGAACTGATTTCACCTAAATATCTGAGATCAGAACAACAGAATGAATTTGGAGAGACAAAAAGAAAAAGTCTCCCTCACTATATCCCATAAATGTAATCAGTCAACCTTTCTTTCCTCTTTTCTATTTTTCTTCTCTTTTTTTTGCTATAAGAATGCAAAACTGCCAACAGAATAATGGATAAAGATGTAGTGTGCAACTATTCATGGTACACCTATAAATGTTTTAGTATGATCAGAGTTGAGTTTTGTAAAGACCTCAAATGGAAAGTTGTCCAGTGGAGATATACTCTTTGTTAATTAGTTGAGTGCTCTTTGGTGTTTACTAAGCTCTGATTACATTGCACTGACAGGTCCTATTTTGCATCTTGATTAATATTGATAATTTCTTCCAGCAGCAGCTGAAGTATGCTTAACCTGCATTTCATGATGTATCTAAGCCTGATCTGATCAGAAGCCTTGCTTTACTGCATTTTTTGTGAAAAACATGCTTACATTTGTATTCCATAGCTGTTTTTTCAAAAATGGATTTTGGTAATTAATTCAATTAATTAATCAGAAAAACTCTGAGGTTGTAAATCCTTATTGAGACAAGACAAAAGTTCCAAATTAGTTTTCAGACAAGGATTTAAGATTTGTTTTCCATTTAAACACGCTTGATAACCCAAAAGTATCAATTAAAATTTGGCAAGAGTGTTAATGCAACGCTTTATTTGTTATAAAGTACTTTTGGTTATTAATCTTAAAAATTATTTTCTTACCAAATATGCTTGTAAATTATAATGATTTAAACAGCTGTAAGTCTGTTTTTAATAGTTAGCATCTCCTTAAATAATATACAATAATGACTTCAACTAGACATGTATCCATAGATTTAGGGCAAGTAGTCTAATATATCCAAACTAAATGTTTAGTTAAACATATTTAGGTCTCTTTAAATGTGTACATCAGACTGCTTAGCTGAAATGTTTTAACATCATGTCATTAAGCACATTTAGCAACTGTAATCTGGGTCTAAAACTTCATTTCCTTCTGTTATTTAACTTCTTTGCACCAGTAGTTTCAGTGCATCCATAACCTTAGCTGCAGCTGCAGCCCTGCTTTGGTTGTTCATTAAATGTGTAGTAATCCTAATTATCTCCCTCCCAAGTAGCTGATACATCTGGCTAGGCACTTGATGGTAAATACATACATAATACTAAGAAAAGGTAAAGACTTTAGGCAACAATCAGCATTTAGTGATAGCCTCCTGATAGAAATTAGCCAGTGGTAATACAAAGCTTTATGCCCAAAAATATGAAGCAACTCCAACCCCCAGGGTATCATTTTCCTCCAGCCCCACCCCACTCCACACACCTTTTTTTTTTTTTTGATTAAGGAAAAGCCAGGCCTTATTCTTAAGAATACTAATGCTGTATTTGACCTTATAAAATGTTGTGAAGTTTGTAACCAAGAAATGGAAAGGGGAGAAGAGAATAGACTGAATTAATAATTATGAGAGCTAACCGTAACCCTAAGTAGGCTGACAGGGTTGCAGAAGCTGCAAGATCTCAGCCTCTGATATTTGGCAGGAAAAAAATCCTTTGACTAGAAAAATGCTTTTTCTTCATTCTATATCATTTCATTCAGGTTGAGCGGAATTTTAAACTTTTAGAATGACCATTTGTTTTCTGTCACTTTTGTTAATGAAGAAAAATTTGCTAGAAAACCAATGTAGTAACCAAATATTATGACATTCAAAAAAGCTTCATCTATGCAGGCAGCCCTTGCCATCACTACTCTGGGTCTCTCTGGATATAAGCGGGAGAGAGAAGCTGGACTTTATACAATCCTCACTTCTGTAGAGCCAGAATGCATGACTCCAAGTAGAATGAGGGTGAAGTTACACATTATACTTAGACCATACTAAGGGCACTTAAACACAAGTTTTAACTTGTGCCCTCTGAGCATCTGAAGGTTTTGTGACTTCAGGTATGGGTTAACACTGGGTCATGCTACCTAACTCATGTTAGGTACCTACAGTCTGCTCCACAAAAATAAAACGAGCATTTTGAAGCCCCGCATCATCCCAGGATGAAATGCTCCCCCCAGCCCCACCCAAACAGGCATAAAGCTCATGTGACTTCATTCCTAGGCATGCTTCTGCTTGCCAGCCCTCTACTGGCAAGTCAGAGCTGTGCAGGTATTAACCCATGGGCTAGGGACAGACATTACACACAAACTGGTTTAAGTGATCAGAAACTGGTTTAAATCTGTAACAGAACAGATGTTCAGTGCACATAAATCAGTCTGAGATAAACCTGGTTCAATGTAGTATCAGACTTAACTGATTTGGCTCAAACCAGTTTATGCAAAGTCTATCCCCTTGCTGGTTTAAGTTAAACCAGACACCCCCAGCATCCCGGCATGCTTTCTGGTCTGTGCGGAGTGTTCTGCTTCACAGCAGGACTACCCCCCCCCACCACCACCACTGTAGTTGTAGCTCCCGCTCCCACCACTCCCTGATAAGCATGAATTCCCTCCTCCCCTTTGCCTTGCTGTGGAGGTGTCTGTGTATTAGCTAGCAGACCATATGTTGGCTACAGTCAGTGATGAATCAACAGGCAGAATCAACAAGTAGCTGGTAATGTCCCTCTGTTTTTTTCTTAACTGGGTGATAAACACTGGCCCTGTGTAGACGAAATGAGAGGCATGTGTGCATGACACCTTAAACTAGGCTAAATGCTTTTGCACCACTTTAATGGTGTCGGTGTTTGCATGCCTTAGTGGTGTATTGCGCATTAATTCCAGCTGCTGTAGGATATTCGGAGGCATAGTGCACATTAAATGACTTTGGGCACACCAAAATTAATTCCTTTGAGAAGTTTTAGTTTGCTGCCCCTACAGCCATGGAGCAAAGCACCAGTTTCTGTGCAGTTCAGGGGCTCTGCAGGAAGTCCTGCAGGCAGCCTGGCGGCAGTTTGGGAAAGCAGTCTCTGCCCAAGAAAAGTGGCAAGCCTGATCTCCCTTCTGCCCCCAGAGCCTGCCTGCCTGCCTGAGCTGCGTGGGGGCCCAGTGCTTCCCTCCATAGCTGCAGTGCCCTCTGGGACCACCCGAGTGAGGTGCCTGCAGGCGGGTGCCACCTAGGGGGAGCCACTGCTGCCACGGAGGGAAGCACCAGGCCCCCCACCCCCAAAGCTTAGGGACTGCTCCACCCACTAGCAGCTCACCCTCCCCTCCCCGTCAGAGAGGCAAGTCAGTCAGCGGGGTGTACACACAACATGGGAATTTAATCAGCCCTAAATTGAAGCTGTGTTTTTTAAAACCCACTACTTCAACTTAGGGCCCCCATTTCATCTACACATACTTACTGTTACCAATTCCCTGCTGGGCTAATCACAGCATCCTGCAGGAGCCTGGACATGCCTCCCCCACTTCCAGCCCCATGCTGTGGAAGGAAGGGAGGGCCTGCAAAGATTAACCTGAAAAAATTGAATCAATTCAGACTCAGGCTTTTTGAATGTTTGTCCCTAGCCTTAATGTGTGAGTGCTCACAACATGCTCTAACTTCAACACACCTTAACATTCCACAGATTTAGTTTGATCTAAATGTAACATATAACTTCATCCTTATCAACCCAGCCCCTCAGTGCTGCTAGAAATGTGGCTACACTTGTAGTTCAAGTGATAGTAGACTTTACTGCAGCATGAAAAATTCAGAGGTTACTCCCACTCCCTTAGCTGATGCATAATAGAAGGTGAATGTTATGATTGTGCACCATATATATGTGTATATATCTACATACCATATTTACATGGGGGGGAAGCCCCACATCTTAGAATTCAGAGCGAGTATGGGGGGATGGGGCAGGCTGCTGCTGTGGCTTGGACTTCATCCCCTGCCCACAGCTGCTGCCTGCTTCTGACCCAGCTAGCTCCCATCATGCACCTTCTTCTCCCTGTCTCTCTCTCCCCACCTTTCAGCCTCTGCTCCCCTGCCTTTCTCTCTCCCTCCCCTCTTTACCTTTGCTCTATGCTGGCAGTCTCTGTACATGTTGCAATCTTGGGCACAGAACACAGCCCCATAGCAGTGGTGCACAGCATGCACATCTGCAACAGGGGTTGGGCTGGGGCCATCTTCATCAACCCAGGTTAGAACAGGGACAGAAACTGCTGGCATGGAGCAGAGGGAGAACAGGGGCTGGGAAGAAGGGAAAAGCAGATGCTGGGAAGGGAAAAGCAGGAAGGGGGGAAAGTAGAGGCTGGGAGGAAGGGGATGATCAAAGGCTGTAGGAGAACAGGAAGCAGGGGGCAGACAAGCAGGGGGCAAGCTGCTTGACCTCCCAACTGCCCTGCTCTGCCTGTCCCCTGGCAGTGGTGGGAGGGATGAATTAAAGATAGTCCTTCAATAATTAATTAGATTAAATGCATGAAAAATTATAACAAATTTATAGATTTTCCATATGTAGAATTTAGTTATTGGTGGGAGGGGGGCTGGGGGGTGGTCATCTTAAATTCAAGGCTGTCTTAGATTTCAGTAAATATGGTGTGTGTGTGTGTGTGTGTGTGTGTGTGTGTGTATGTTACAATTGGCTATATATATTGTATATAGCACAACAGTAACACATGCAGATATGTACACATATGTATAAATAGATATATTATCATGCATAATGATATATTCCATCAATATATAGTATTTATTTATTTATACAAATCTTAGAAATTAATTTAAATATTTTATTTTTAATATAATGTCATTCAAGGTACAAAATCAAAGAATGAAAAGTTATAAAAAGCATATTTATAATTGCCTGTGCAATTTAATTGCAATTTTGATTCCACCCTCTTGTGCATATGCATTATAATACAATTTTAATTATATTACTAAATACTGTATTTTCTCTTTGTCACTCAGTATATAGCATGGATATAATAAAAAATTCAATTCTGGGTATCCACAAATCTAGCATTTATTATCTTTTTCAGTTACTAAAACATAAATAACATTTCTTTAAAAAAGATTTTTATATAAAATATTCAGGCTTGAAAGCAATTCAGGGTCTGAACTGAACCTGCATTTTCATAGAGCTAGTTCCACACTCTGTACAAATTCAATATTTGCTATTCATAATCATTCCTAAATCCTAGATGGATGTTTACCTAGCCATTTCTTAAAAACCTCCAGTTAAGGGGAATTAACAACTTCCAAAGGCAGATTGTTCAATTCTCCTACTGTTCTCATAATTAGGATTATTTTTCCCTGAAATTCAATGTGAATCTCTCTTGCTGCAGTTTAAACTGTTTGCATGCATCTTTTCCTCCTCGTCCTTTATGGAAGCCTTTCAAATATTTAGAAACAGTCACATGTCCCTTTAATCTCTTTTTCTCCAGACTAAGTATTACTAATTCCTTACATCCTCCCACATATTTTTTAAATATTCTACCTGGTTCTATTGAAAGGGTTAGAAATCCATTGTGTTAGAAGATCATCGTTTAAGTCAAATTACATAAATATGACTGATAATAACATTTTGAAAAAGATATGATGAAGTGAACTTGGGTTCACAAAAGCTTGTACTCTATACGCACATCTTATTTGGTTAGTCTGTATCTACCCTGAATAACATTTAGCTCAATATGTGTAAAAGTATCATTATTCCTATTCCCAGATGCATAAATGGGATAAAGGATAACATTTTTAAAGTTCACTGCCTAAAATTAGGAGCCGAAATCTACATTTAGGAAACTAAAAAAATGGCCTTATCTTCTCAGGCACACAATACTTACTAAGAGTTTGATATACTATTGCAAACTATTTCTCAGTAGAGAAAACATACACATGGGTAGCCTTAATACAAAACAAACCAATGATTTCTCCAAGACTTCTAATCGGTAAGAGAATAGACTATGTTAATCTAAAGAAAATCGCATTTGCCTACAGAAAATTATTCCCAGCAATCAATGCCAATTTAAACAGTTCATCTGATGTCTAACAAGAGTGGCTTGTTTTGTAAAAGACACATTTGGCTTTGCTTCCCTCTGATGAATAGTGCAAATCAAGCCATGTGGAGCCCCCACTCATCTTCAGAACCATTTCATATAGGACTCATTTCCAAAAACACAATTTTGTACTCGGCAAGGAAGTGACAGGACCAATTGCCAAGATGAACTGTTTTCCATTTCATGTTAAACAGTAGCTGTTAACTGGCCCCTGATGAGGGACAACAGAAAGCAGCAGCAGACCAAAAACAAATACCTAGACCTTATCAGATGACACACTGTGTTGCTACCTTGACCATTTTTGGATATTAGCTCTGTATTGAAGGATGTTTGGAGTGCTTCATATAACACAATATAGTGAGTCTGCTTTAATCTTGGCAGGTTTGACTCAGCCCTTTGTCTTTCCAACATAGATGGATTGAATTTTGTGCAGTTTTCTATGCATGGGGCTTTTTGGGTAAGACCTTAAGAACTCCAATTCAATGTGCTCTTCAATGGCAATAAAGATACCATGATCCTTTTCTGGCAAAAGGAGTTGGTTTCATCATTATTGACCAAAGGTTTCTTTCCCTGCACTGTTGTGGAACATTTATGTGATGGATTAACTGATGGCCTCTGCCCCAGTAGTGACTACATTTCAGTGATGAGGCTGTGTTCAGAACAGTTTACTGAAGTGCTCTAGGATCATTCAGACTGAACCTTCCAAGATCAATATAAAATACTTATTATTTTATATTGACCTTGCAACTTTTCTGTCGGAGCTATTGTGGGGAGTATCAGAGGAATGGTCTTATCCAGACCATGTTACGTCACAGATTGACTTAAAGGAAACCTCTTCAAATAAATAGATCTGTATGTTTTGATTATACATATCCATTATTTCCTACCACTAGGAATAAGATCTTTCCCCCGCCAAGGTAACCTAAGGACTCATCCAAGACATCTAATCACCTCTCCCATGTGATGTGAGCTAATATTTCCAGAAGAGAGAATGAAGGCATCCACGCCTTTGTTTCATTCTTAATCTAGTTACCTCAAATGAGGTGCATGTGTGTCATAAATGAAAATCTACTGTATATTTTAGCCATGGCTCTGTGCTGGGATGATTTATAGCCTCAGTCTGATCACTGGGAACAACAATACTTCTGTAAACTTGCAGGCAGGTATGTGGGTCAGTCAGTGACGCATCGCTTTAGGGTGTACAGGATATGTTTGCCTGAGCAGTACGGTTGTCTGGGATGAAGCAACTTCATCAGTAGTTGCCTCTTTTCTGCTGTCCCCCCCCCTCCCCCCCCAATAGAGTGGCTTGCTTTTAGAAATAAAAGCAGAGTGGTTCCACTGTTCAAGGAGAACTGACATAGGTCATAATGTAGTAGTGAAATTGTCAATCCATTTCCTGCTGTATGTCTCAGTATTCCTGTTGTAAGCCTTTGTATATCAAAACTCAAAAGTAGTTTCACTTGCTTCTACTTATAATCTAACATTTTCTTAGACATGAACCAAAAGACAACAGTCTATGTATGAGAGACATTTGCCATTCCTACTCCTTCTTGGCAAATCCATCTGAGTAGGCACCCACCAAGGGGTAGGCAAGAAACCTCAACAATGATTTGGGAGATCTTCTTCTGCAGAAGAAATTTACTTCTTCACACCAATGAAATGGCATGAGGCTCCCTGGGTACACCTTTTTATCATCCTGCATATGTCATCATAGATTGAGTGAAAACAAAAGATGTCATAGATTTCATAGACGTTAGGGCTCAAAGGGACCTTGAAGATCATCAAGTCCAGCCCCCTGCCCCAGGGGCAGGAAGTCAGCTAGGGTCAAAGCATCCCAGCAAGATAAACATCCAAGTATTTCTTGAATTAATCCAGAGTAGGTGACTGCACCACTTCTGGAGGGAGTCTATTCCAGGTCTTGGGGGGCTTGGACCATAAAGAAAATTTTTCTTATGTCCAGCCTAAAATGGTCTTGTAGGAGTTTATGACTGTTGGTACTTATTTTCTCTTGGGGTGCTCTGGTGAACAGACATTCTCCCACATCCTGATGTACTCCCATTATGTACTTATAAGCAGCCACCAGGCCCCCCATGAACCTGTGCTTTTCCAGACTGAAGAGTCCCATGGCTCTCAGCCTCTCTTCGTAAGGTCTATTCTCTTGCCCTTTGATCATGTGCGTGGCTCTCCTCTGGACTCTGTTAAGCTTCTCAACATCCTTCTTGAATTGCAAAGCCCAGAGTTGGCCGAGTACAGCGGGGAGGATGTCATCCTGAGATTTACTTGAGAAACATCTATAGATGCAAGCCAGGGTTTTGTTTGCTTTGCCACCTGTGACACCGCATTGGTGGCTCATGTTCATCTTGACCCCCAAGTCTCTTTCAGCAGTGGTACTGCCAAGCCTGTAAGTATGCTGTGAGTTTTTTTTCCCTATCTATACCTATAGCCATCTATACCTGTGTCCTAGTCATAGGTCGAGTTCTCCAGGTCTCTGTTATCACTTTGGGATCGTAGTCATTCTTGTTCAGCTGGAGGATCAGTTCCTCCTGTTTATTCCCCAGCCTCCTGGCATTGCTGTACAGGCAGACAAGTGTCCCATTGGGGGCCTCTGCCTTCCCTACAGATTGTTCCAGGGCTAGGGTAGGGATGGGTTCCCTTAAGTGCCTTAGCCTGCTGGATTTACAAGGGTTGCCCAGTGGGCTTGCAGTGGCAATAATCCCCCCCAACCAAAAGGAAAGAAAAGGAATGAGTTCAGGACCAGAAGCAAGCCAACTTCAGTCAAGTGAAAAAAACCAAAAAACTAAAAAAAGCAACATTTTAAAAGTAACTCAAGATCATTTTTGATTTGAGAGAGAATGATCCTGGATACTGGGCAGAATTTTCCACCTCACTAGTTATAGCAACCAAAGCATTTGTTCATTTCTTTCCAAAGCATGTTTGAAATATACATTTTAAGATGTCGATTTATTTTAATTTATTCTTTTACTAAAAAAATATGCTAGACGAAAGCAAAAGGGCTTGCTGGACTACCCAGTCTTGCTGGTAAGTTTTAAATGGTTTGAGATGTTGAGAATGGAGACACTCTAAAAGTACAAGGGATTACCTAATTGTTACCATTACTCATTCTTATTCCCCACAGTTTACATGATAAAGCTTTCATTCAAGAGTGTCACAGGCAGAGAAAGACCGAGGAAACTCCTGAGCTCATGGAGGGAGCCCCAGAGACAGAGACAGAGGGCAGAGCGGAGGTAAAAGGAAAGGAAAAAAATAAATTACTCACTGCAGGATGCAAGGAGGAGCAGGGATGGCTGGAGAAGCCTGTGCATGGCCGGGATGACGCCTCAAGTCACCTGTGGACGGCGGGTGATGTCAGCACTAATCATCAGCTGGCAGGGATAAAAGAGCTGGTCTCGGCAAGGAGCGGGGCGTGCACGTGGCTGCCGGGAGAGAGCCGGGCCGGTGGAGTCAGCTGGAGGCATGGAACGCCAGAGCCGATTGCTGGCGCGCACAGCAGAGGAGTAAAAGAGCCCGGGGATGAACCGATGCCAGAAGACAGCGCGGCTGTGGAGGGTGAGCCGGGGGAGAGCGG
>NW_005841965.1:1620748-1638153 GCF_000455745.1 Alligator sinensis
GCCTCGGTGGCGCGGAGGGGTCAGCGGCCCGAGGAAGACCCGGAGAGAGGGCTGCGGTCCAGGGAAGACCTGGAAGGAAGGCTGCGGTCCAGAGAGGACCTGGAGAGAGGGCTGCAGGCCAGGATAGGCTCTGAGAGTGGGCTACAAGCCAGGGGAAACCCAGAGAGAGGGTTACTCTGGGAGATACCTGGTGAAGAGTGGCAGGTAGGTGGCATGGGAAGAGAGGGCTAGTGTACCAAGTCACGGGTGGTGACCTGGTTGATAAGCTGAGGGGCGGCGAGGCTATGGACCCCACCAGGGAGTTTAACAGGGGCAGGGTCTTGCCTCACATTAGGCGCAGTGAGCCGTAGTTACGTTCGTTAGAGTTTTGTTTCTTTTGTGTTACCCCGGGTCAGAAGGGGCTGAGGCGTATCAATAGGGAGATTGAGCGAGGGGTGAGCTAGTCAGTGGTGTGCCTGAGGGAGTATGCAAGCACCAACGTAAATACCCAAGATCCGCCGGGCAGGATAAGGGTGAGGTGTAGGGGAGGAGGAGACTCGCAGAAGACATCTACGACGCAGGTACCAGAAGCGGGTAATCACGCTACACAAAGCCCCACCCACTGAAAGATCGAAGTCGTGGCAGGCGAGACAGGGGCGGGCTGCAGCACGTGGAAAGACCTCCCTGAAGGCTACCTGCGATGGCAAGCCGGATATCAGCAAACTCTCAGAGCAAGGAAGCCTGAGGTAAGATGTTTGAGGCCCAGCAGTTACAAAGAGACTTTCACTTCATGCTTAGACATGCCACCCAGCACTTGGCATCAACCTCTGGCAATATGTAGGGTGCCTGTGGCTTCAGGCATAGGAGCACCTTAGAAGGAGGTACTAGTTTTGGAGGAAATGCTGCCAAAAAAATTGTGTAACTGAAGTCCACTCCATATTAGGGTAAACAGGTCTCTTTAGCCTTGGGTGGCAGTCTAGGAGTGAGTCCCTCGTATAGACAAATGGATGATCTCTCTTGACACAGAAGTTCCTGCAGTGTAGCTGGTTCCAAATGTAGTGGCACCTGCCTTTCATTTGGGTTAAGTCTGTAAGGCTGTCTATCCAGGAGCTGCCTGTCCTAAGGTAAGCAGTTAAGTGGCAGCCATTTAGGCAGCCCAGAAGTAGAAGCTGGAAGCATCTGGGCTAAGCTGAAGCAAAGGAGAGCAGACTGGCCATCAGGCCAAAGCAGAAGCCCCTGTGGGTGGCTGAAGAGCCACCTGATAGGAAGGGGTGGGGCTCTGGAGGCACATAAGGCCAGTGCCTGAGTCCAGGCAGGCCGTCTGGACCTGCAGGCAGCAGGGAGAGGAGTTCCTGAAGGATATGGCTACAGGGGATGGACTGTCCGCTTAAGCAAATGCATGTGGAACAATAACAAACTAACTGTTAAGACCAAGGTTAAAGTATGTTATGCATCCAGTGGCAACACTTTTGTATGGCAGTAAATCCTGGACCATGCAGTCTACTCAAGAAAAGTGCCTCAACAGCTTTCACTTATGTTGCCTTTATCTCACTTTAGGAATTTTCTGGTGGGACAAAATTGCCTTCACTGAGGTCTTGGAATGTTTAAATGTTCCAAGCATCCATTCTCTCCTCAGTCACATTGAATTTGATGGTTTGGCCAGATGTTTTCTGGAAAGATATGAAGGCAATGAACATTGAGCCAAACAAGTAGGCGAAGACTGCTGAGGGCAGAAACACTTGGAAACAGTTTATTAAGTGTGGAATGAAGGCTTTTGAGGAAAGAACAGCCTAACATGCAGAAGACAGAGGAAACTTCAGGAAGAACTCCACACTACGTTCAGGACTGTTAGATACTAACTTTATATGTGATAAGCATGGAAGACATTGCCACTCAAAAATTGAGCTCTACAGCCACACACATAGATTTTTTAATGAGCTGATGCCTCACTTGGCACAAGTCTTATTGTGGCATGTGAGACAGATGCCTATAAGCTTAGAGAAGAAATAGGGTATTAGCTATGAGGTAGCATCTGAACCCTTAAAAATGTTGCCCTTTTTTAAAGATATCTAAGTGGGAACTGAGAGCGTTTGAAAATTTGGTCAAGTTGACAGTAATATTTAATTTATTGCAAATCTCCTTGTTCTTATGCTCCTTTTAGATGCCAATATCCTGAAATCTAAATAATCTCCCTACTGGTTTCTAGGCCGAGTAAGATGCCGATTATGACATGCAAAGGTTAATAAAGGCCATAAACAGGCATTGTTTTCTAGCAGTGAAAATTTTCCAGAAGAGGGAGCTGTACAGGTGCTTAGCCTGCAATCACTCCCTCTTCTCTGCTCCTTGCTCCCTCCCCCACCCCCAAGACCCTGTGATCCTAGTCTGAGGAAAGCATGGAAAGCAGTGGTTGCTCCAGTCCTCACATTCATGGGGGTCTAAAGCAGCATGGTAAAGTCCCCCACCCACTGCTCAGCCTGTAGTCTTGGAAACAAAGAGCAGCTGCTTCTCTACTCAGCTTCTAGAGGCCAGGTGGCCCTGGTCTGGGGAAGGCACTAGAGCCTTTCATTTCTGCCTGGTTCCTCCCAGGACCATGAAGGGGCATGCAACATTCACTCCCATGTGATCCCCACAAGAGAGTGACCCCAGCTTTAGGAAGGCATGGGGAGCATTGCCCCACCACTCAGCTCCTTCTGGTCCCCTGGAAGTCATGTAGTGGAGAAGTGTACAGGAATTTGTTCTACTGGGAGAAACTCTCCTTGAAGTGACCTCCACTGGATTGAAGATGGATTATTTTTCTCCCAGTAGAAATGTATCACCTACATGTGGCCAAAGGCTACAACTCTCTCTGGGTCATACCACCACTTCTGTAGATAAATGAGAGAGTTGAATTAGAAGGGAGTTTCACTCCTGGCGTCCTCTGTAAGGAAGCTGTTCTCTGGTTCTAGGCATACTAGAACACAAAACTGCACACCAAGGAAATGTGGTGAGCCAAGTTCCTATAAGCCTAGACATTTAACAGTGCTGCAGTTATGCCATGGTATTAAGTGATAATGTACCTACAGCTTTAAATAAGCATTCATTTAACTATTTAAAAATGAATGTACATAAAAGAAATTGATCAATCATGTATGTTTTATTGCAAACCAGGGATAACCAGCTGACTGATGTAAGAAAACTATCAGATATTATTTTCTGATCAAAGTTGAATATTGTCACTGTGCTGAGCCAATTATTTTATTTCATCCTGTTTTCTTTCTTTCTTTTATTTTTTAATATCCCTTATGTCTAAGGGTGGCTCATACTGGGGAAATCATAGAATCAGAGAAGTAGGGTCGGAAGGGACCTTGTAGATCTTCAAGTCTGACCCCCTGCCTGGGCCGGAGGAAAACTGGGCTTAATTGACCACAGTCAGGTAAGCATCAAGCCACTTCTTAAAGACCCCCAGGGTAGGAGCCAGCACCATTTCCCTTGGAAGTTGGTTCCAGATCCTAGCTGCCCTTACTGTGAAGTAGTTCTTACGGATGTCTAATCTAAATCTACTCTCCAACAACTTGTGGCTGTTATTCCTTGTTATCCCTGAACCTGCTATCATCTCTTGTGAAGGCAGAATAGGTTCAGGTCCTGTAGCCTCTCATTGTAGGGTCTGCCCTGCTGTCCCCGGATCATGCAGGTGGCCCTCCTCTGGACCCTCTCAATGTTGTCCACATCCCTCTTGAAGTGGGGTGCCCAGAACTGGACACAGTACTCCAGCTGTGGCCTGACCAGTGTCACATAGAGGGGGAGGATCACCTCCTTGGACCTACTTGAGATGCACCTATGGATGCACAATAAGGTCCAGTTAGCCCTGTTGACTCTGACCTCGCATTGTCGGCCCATGTTCATGTTGGAGTCAATGATGGCTCCAAGATCCCTTTCTGCCTCCGTGCTCTCAAGAAGGGAGTTTCCCATCTTATAAGTGTGCTACTGGTTACTACTGCCCAAGTGCAGCACCCTGCACTTGTCATTATTGAAACACATCCTGTTTTTGTGTGGGACTCCGCTGCCCACTTCCCCCCAGGTCAAATATGACCCGTCCACCACCACCCTCTGAGTATGACCCTTCAACCAATTTGCAATCCATCTGACCGTGTAAGCATCGATGCCACAGTCGCCTAGTTTTTTAATGAGGATGGGGTGGTCGACAGTGTCAAAGGCCTTGCTGAAGTCCAGAAAGACTACATCCACAGCAAAACCTGCATCCAATGTTTTTGTGACCTGATCGTAAAAGGCAATCAGGTTGGTCTGACATGACCTGCCCCTAATGAAACCGTGCTGGTTGCTCTTGAGCATCATCCCCGATGCCGGCCCATCACAGATGTGCTCCTTGATGATCTTCTCAAAGAGTTTCCCCAGGATTGAGGTAAGACTGACGGGCCTATAGTTGCCCGGGTCCTCCCTCCTCCCTTTTTTAAAGATGGGGATCACATTGGCTATCTTCCAATCATCTGGCACCTGACCCGAGCACCATGAGCGCTCGTAAAGCCATGCCAAGGGCCCTGCAATAATCCCTGCTAGCTCCCGCAACACCCTGGGGTGGCACCCTGGGGTAGCATCTGGACCTGCTGATTTGAACATGTCCAGCCCCTCCAGAAGCACTCTAACCCGGTCCTCCTCAACCTTAGGTCTTGAGGCATTCCCCTTGAGTCCGTCTTGAATCACGGTGGGGGAAATGATGCAGTGCCTGACCTAAGTTTCAGTAGACTCTTCCCATTTGTAAGGAACTTGATCCAACTGGCTAAGGGAAAACAAGTAAAATTTATTATTCCTTCCATGTAAGATCCTCTTCTAATTAAAAAAAAACAAACCAAAAACTTAGCAGCCGATTAAACTAGAGAATCACATTTTACAGTATTTAATTCTGAAATATAGGGTAATTGCCTGTGTCATGCAGGATTCTCTAGAGAAGAAGCCTAGCAATTCCTTGATCTTTTCCTTTGGTAGAGGTGACTAAGTGCTCCAAGGATCATTTGCAGGATCACTAAAGCAGAGTACCTGGTTAGGTACACATGCCAGCCTGCAGCTCCATCTCCCCATTTGTTTGACAAATGGTGAACAGAAGCTGCTTCTGCTGCAGACAGCAGATTGGTCTTATAAAGTCCATTACTGTGAACTGACAGCTCCACTAAGGTGGGCTGATAAAACTGAAAAGAGCATCCTGAATGTGACCAAATATGCAAATTAAAATAACCCAAACATCTAATACATCTCTGACTTCCAAACAAACAAGCTGTCACATCACTGAGTGCGTGAGGGGCCAGAAGGGTTACATTTAGTTGCACAGCTTTACTTTTCCTGCTGTAACAGCAGCAGAAAGAACAGCTGCTGCGTCAAGCATATTTTAAGTCCCTAAATTTTTGTGTCTCAAAATTGATGAATATCTGCATTAAAATGTAAGTTACAGAGTTAAAAAGAGAGGGGCAGAAGACAAACAGAAGGCATGTTTACACAGTTCACTGTGGAATTATAGCATTCAATTTTCCTTTAATATTTATGGGCTCTTTCTACTGAATTCTTAGCAGCAGTGTTAAATATTTGCCATTCCAAAAAAAACAAAAAACAAAAAGATATTGCCAAGTTATTTGATTTTTTTAAAGCACAAGTTTGCAAAGTCAGTGTAAAGATGGATCAACAGCTCTGAAGGAATCTTACAGCAGTATTCATTAGTCCAGAAACAGATACCTCTCAGACAGTACAACTGAACCAATTATGAACTTATATAAAATGTGCCCTTGTTCATCAACCAGTGCTCTCTCACCACATTGGGAAAGAACAATCCTGACTTGTATTACCACTTTAACTGCATACCCCCAGTAGTGCATCTAAAGGCAGCAGAAGGGAAAGATTGGGGCAGCGGCTCCAGGCACCAACTTAATGAAGGGCACAAAAAACTAGCCACCACCACTGATGTCTTACCACAGTACCAGGTGGGAAGCAGGGAACCACCACTGTCCCATGAATCATTGCTTTCCAGGTGCAAAACTTCCTTATTATGCCTCTTTTTACCATCTCCATACATGGGCAGCTACAAGATTTTGTAAAAAGGGATGCAGAAGTAGTGACTGGCACTGTAAGGATGGCTACAATACCTGCCTCCAGCTCCCTTCCACATTGGGATGAGCAAGAGCAGCAGCCAGTGTCACTTCTTAAGTCCCCAAAACAGTATTCTCCCCCTAACACCATCCTCAGCACTCCTTCCCTTCCCTGCTGTGCTCAGCAGTAAGTCCCATCTTCCCCACTCCATTTCCCCCTCTCCACATCCATCACTGCTGCTGTTGCTAAAGTCTCTGGAGACTCTGAGGGGCAGGGGGAAGCTTCAGAGCTGTACTCAGCTAGGCTTTTACCTCCCTCAGGGATTCAGGAAAAGGTCATGCCTTCTGTTCCCCTGGTGTGGTCTGAAAGTGAGGGTGCAACCATGCCATTGCATCCCCTCTGGATCTGCTCCTGCCTACATATACTAGTCCCTTTTTTCTCTCTCTCTTCTCAGTTTATAAGTCTTCCTACAAGTAGAGCACTTTTTTTTTCCTCTCAGGATCTCTTATTTTTATCTATCTCTTATTTTAAGGGTTAATCATGTCTCACAAAAGGAATTTAAGCTCCCTCTAGACACTCAGGTAAAGGCATAGCAGGAGGCATGATTGCAGGATCCAGCATCAGATCCAATCACACTTTACTGCCAGTCCCCTATGGACAGGACTCCCAGCTGCAGCAGCACCCCATGCATTGCCATATGGTCAATTAATGACATGATAAGGAGCCACAAAGTTATTATACATTTTTTTATGGAATAACTTTGTGACTTATTAATTGTTTTATTACACCATTAATTAAGTGAACGTGTTGCTGGGTCACAACTTAAAGCATGATTAACTGGTTAATCATATCTTAAGTGTAATGTGTAGATAGGGCCTAGAGTAGAGCACAGAAAATGTAATGGTTAGATTTTTGTCATGAAGACTGTAACAGGTGGCTGTGATGCCATTGGAGCCCCCTCAGGTCTTATCAACTTCATTCTCTGTTGCTTTCTCTGGGCAATCTCTCTTTCTCCTCACCTGCCACACCTTGATATTGTTTTGATTTCAGAAAATGGGAGGCTGCCCCAGGACTTCCCATGTGATATCACTCAATACCATGCAGGTGTCACCATCCATCACCTTAAAGGCTCCATCCTCCCCAATAATCAAACCCATGCCTCACAGATGTCATACATCCTGATCAAATCATAACCTGATCATAACTATAACCTGATCATTGTTGGCTTAGAAATGGTATTTAAAGGTTTGCTTTTTGGGAACTGGCTTATAGGCATAGATGGTTTAAGATGGATAGCAGGGGTTAATTGATTTCTAAGAAGCTGGGTCTCACACACAAAGTTTCTCCAGCCTTGGAAGCAGACAGGATGTCTTAACACAAGAAGGCCAACAAGAACGCACAGTTTGGAAAACAGTTTGGGAACCAAGGGAGTATGTACCATAGTGCCCATAACATAAGATCAAGTGACACCAGCTAATAAGGCCCTTTTAGTTCCCTCCTCTAAACACTTGAAACACTTCCTTTCCAGGCTTGATTCTTCTTTCCATGCAAGCAGAAGTAACTTACTAGTTACTGTATCCTCTTTGTGAGAATATTCACAATTTGGAAGTACAATATTTCCATCTATTGCAAAACGTCTTTCTCAGGAATTGTTTCAACTCATTAGAGCTCTATACAGCACAGACCTTTAAATGGAACAGCCAGGATTCTCAGGGGAAGCCAGCATTAACAACAGCTCACATTCATTTGTTCTGTGAGTGTAAACAAAGTCAGTTTATAAAGGAGAAAAGAAATGCAAACAATAAAATAAAATGAAATAGCTTTTCAGTACAAACCAGTCCAGAGAAAGCTAGAGATCTGATACCAGATATGACAGATGCAAAAAATGGAATATATCAGGAATAGGGAGACCATATCTGCATGCTTAGAGGAGACAAAAAGCAGCAGAGTGGAATTGGGGTATCTCAGCCTCTGAGAACATTTTAAATACAAGGAAGTTACTGATCAACTCAAGCTTCTGACAGGAATATCACAAGTGTTAGCTTGATATGCTAATACTTGTTCTTATTCATAGATTCATAGATGTTAGGGTCAGAAGGGACCTCTATAGATCATCGAGTCCAACCCCCTGCAGAGGCAGGAAAGAGGGCTGGGTCTAGATGACCCCAGCTAGATACTCCTCTAACCTCCTCTTGAAGACCCCCAGGGTAGGGGAGAGCACCACCTCCCTTGTGAGCCCATGCCAGACCTTGGCCACTCGAACTGTGAAGAAGTTCTTCCTAATGTCCAGTCTAAATCTGCTCTCTGCTAGCTTGTGGCCATTATTTCTTGTAACCCCCGGGGGCGCCTTGGTGAATAAAAGGCCCTTAACCATACGAGTGGGCCTTCTCTGGACCCTCTCCAGGTTATCCACATCCCTCTTGAAGTGAGGCGCCCAGAATTGCACGCAGTACTCCAACTGCGGTCTGACCAGTGCCCGATAGAGGGGAAGTATCACCGCCTTGGATCTATTCGTCATGCATCTGCTGATGCACGATAAAGTGCCATTAGCTTTTTTGATGGCTTTGTCACACTGCTGACTCATGTTCATCTTGGAGTCCACTAGGACTCCAAGATCCCTTTCCGCTTCCGTTCCACCAAGCAGGTCATTTCCTAGGCAGTAGGTATGCTGGATATTTTTCTTCCCTAGGTGCAGCACTTTGCATTTCTCCTTGTTGAATTGCATTCTGTTGTTTTCTGCCCACTTGTCCAACCTGTCCAGGTCTGCTTGCAGCTGTTCCCTGCCCTCCGGTGTGTCCACTTCTCCCCACAGTTTTGTGTCATCCGCAAACTTGGAAAGAGTACACTTCACTCCCTCGTCCAAGTCGCTGATGAAGACATTGAAGAGTATCGGTCCAAGGACCGAGCCCTGCAGGACCCCACTGTCCACACCTTTCCAGGTCGAAACTGACCCATCCACTACGACTCTCTGGGTGCGACCCTCTAGCCAATTCGCCACCCACAGGACTGTGTAGTCGTCCAAGTCACAGCCTCTTAACTTGTTCACCAGTATGGGGTGGAATAGCGTATCGAAGGCCTTCCTGAAGTCTAAGTATATGACATCCACCCCTACTCCTGCGTCCAGGCATTTTGTAACCTGGTCATAAAAAGAGACTAGATTAGTCAGAGATGAGACTGACTGGCCTATAGTTGCCCGGGTCCTTACTGCATGGGTGATCCACACATGCAAGCACATGTGCTTGCAGCAGCTCAAATAGAAGAAGTGCAAATTTGAGCCAGGGCTTTTTGCCTCAGAGCATGTGCTCGGACATTTTGTTGTGGAGCAAATTGTGCCAGTGTCTCTATCATAATAATGAAGTGAACTCTAAATACATGTTTCATGAATTCATGACTACATGAATATATATTTTGCTGCCCTCCCCATAGCTCTTCCTCCTCCTCTAGCCCCACTCCTGACCACTTACTTACCAGCACTGGAGCCCTGCTGCTGGTAGGGGTGGCCTGCCTGCATGTATGCCCAACTCTGATGCCTCCAGTGACACATCACCGGAGGAGGTTCCCTTGGGCCTTCAGTGCCCCACCCCATTCTCTTCCTGTGCTGCATCCGGTAGGAGCCTGGGGAGATCTGGCCAGTGGCTGCCTTGTCCTTGGCCCAATCCCACACCTCACCATGAGGAGTGGCTGGCCACACCAAGTGCACTAACTTTAGTTCCAAGTCCCTGCATGTGTAGACACCTGCCAAAAAAATGCTTAATGCACATTAGCTTAATGCACATAAAACTTACTTGCACTTATTTGCACATGTAGATGCACCTCATGACTATGAAACTAATCCTAAACCCCTTGAAGTCAATAGCACCTTTACCAATAACTTCATTAAACTTTTGGCTATCCTCCAAAATGGTAAGATTTTCTTATCCTGAAATAAAATAAAATAAACAAATCATCTTATAATTTTCTTGTTGTATTTTACCATGTTAATAATCACCTGACTAAGGTGGTACCAGTCACCCATGCTGCTGCTCCTAAGCTCCAGCTGTGCTGCTTAGTGGTAATGGCAGCCAAAGGCAAGTCTGAGGATGGGTGCTCCCTCTGTGTGTTGTGCACTCCCATGCATAGGGGGGCTGGCTGTGTTGCTGCTAGACAGCTAAGTGAGCCAGACAGCAAACTTGTCAGTCCTAGCTACTCCCCTGCTTGCCCACCCTCTAGATGCAGGTCAGAGCTATGCATATGATAGAGGTTTTTAACCCCAAACATACAACTGCTTGCACCATGAGCTAATTTTAAAAATAATTTAAGATTCCTTAAAGCTAGCACACACTAAGAGCAATGTGTAAGCACACTCTATATTCATGCTGCAGAAGTAACATACACCAAAAACATAATTATTTTTTTTAAGAATACAAATCACAAAGCATTTAAATATTTTAAAAAACACAATGTTTTGGTTTTGACTTTGAAGCTTTGTCTGAACTACTGTAGCATCTGGCAAACACACTCTACTGAAATGTGCCAAATAGCAACTCATACCTACTAAACAGAGGCATATGTTTCCTTTTTCAGTCAATACATTATTAATCCATTTAGCTATATTTTCCAGGTAAAAGGCTTTTCAATAGAATTTTTCCCCACTTCTGCAGCAGCAATTTACCACAAAATATAACCTAGTTGTCATCCTGATGGGTTCTAACAACAAAGATAGTCTCTCTCTCATCTCCTGGCATCCTGCTTTTCTGTTCACTCCAAATGTCACCCATTATTGATAGTATTCTCTTAACAGCTGCATTAATGCTTGTGTAAGCTGTGAAAATAAATTTAACTATGAAGGTATTTCGAAGCCACTTACTATATGAAGATGGTTGAAAAAGTATTTCACTAGTTTCAAATAAATTCACATTTTGATCCATATCATTATTGCAACAAAACAACTGTTTTAGACTGCTTGATTCAACAACACCCAGGAAAATTATTTTCATGAATTAGCTGATCATTCAAGCACACCAAGTATATTATAAACACAAAAATGCCAGGCTCCCTATTCTGTTTGTAGCTGTTTTATCTTTTATAGACTCCTCAGTACATACAACTGAAGAAGGCCACCCCAAACCAGCACCCTGGGATGGCTTGAGACTTGCTCTTTGCTACCTTCTCCCATGCCTAGGTAATAATAAATTCTATCGAAGCATCAATATCCTAGCGCCTTCTGGAAGGCCGTGGAAAGCCAGAGTAAAGATTAGAGCAACCTTTAAGCTTCATTAAATAATACTGTGGGCCGAATATAAAATGATGTCATTTGAATATTAACCATTTAATGCACCCAGCAAAGTGTAAGAGCCAATGAAGGCTATGAAGGCTAAGAATTTAAAAACAAGGCAAAGTAGAAGATATATATACACATCCACCCACCCACACACACACACATATATATTCATAATTTTCTATTGGCTTCTTCCAAAGCTTATGATATAAATAGTTTTGCCTTTATATATTCTGAAACCATATTCTAAGTCTTTGGTATCTGCTGCCATGCTTCCGAATACTTATGAAATGTGTTTTCAACTTTTTGAAACCTTATAACTTTTTTTAAGCAACAGTATTTAACATTTGGAGAATTTTCCAAGGTGGAACAGCTCTACTCAACTGGTCTTAGTACGATGAGATTTCAACCTTAATTATATACATAGCATACTGTAGTCCATCTACTATATAATAACTTAAAATCAGTAATAGTAATTTCTACCATGAAGATACATAATGCATTATGAAAAGAGTAATCTCATGATCAAAACAACAAATTTAGGGAGACGAGTCTCGCACATTCTATGTTTAGAAGGGGCAGTACAGAGTGGAATTTGGTTTGCCTCTCTTTACATTAGACTGCAGAACAGAGCACCTTGCACCACTGGGGAGCATTAAGAAATTTACTGAAGAGCCAAAATTAAACATTAGGGGTGATATATTTTTAAACAGATGGTAAAAAAAAATAAAAATAGAGAGAGATATAAAGCAGAATTTGTGAATGAGCTAATGCTGAAGGGGCAGAATTGAAATTGTGAAGTCATGCTTCTAAAAGGTTCTTTAAAAAGCCTGATGGAACCAGTTGTGTTGTATAAACCACTTGGCTTTATGTGATCTCTGGAGTGTCCTAAAGAAGAATGTATTGCATCAGTTCAAGGGATGAAGAACTTACATACTACTACTTTATAAGAAATATGTAAGTTTTTCATCCCTACCCTGCAGGTGTTTTTACTTTGGCAGGGGGCATAAACATTCCCTTTCATTGCCTTTGTGCCACCATAAAAAAATAATGACAGTACTAAGCCAAGCAAACTTACATCCGTACCCCTTGTCACATCACAAATAATGGCCTTGAGGAAGTTGGTATCAATATATGCCACAGTTTAGTGGTGGACATCTGTTTATTTTATTTTTCTTGCATTCTCCAGCTCCAAGGTGCTCCAGGGGCTTGAGGGCGTTGATCCTGCATACCCTAAATGTTCCCTCACAGGATTGGGCCCCTCAAGCCTTGGGAGCACCTGCTTAGCTTTCAAATCCCAGCTTTCCCTGCTTATGGAGACGTGCCCTGGAGATCCCAGAGGAGCATCTCAGTAAGTGGCAAAGGCCAAGCAGGCAGTCCCAGGGTTTGAAGGGCACGATTATGCACAGGAACTCCCAGGAATTGCAGGACTATGCCCCTCAAGCCCTAGGGGAATGCGTTGCTCATTGTCCCACAACATTATCCATGGGACAACAGGAAATGCATCTTGCCCAATGAAGCAGATCAGCTGTGTTGAGACACATCCCAGCACATCTGATCTGCTTAGCAATGTTGGTTTCTAGCCTGTGAGAGGACTGAGGAGGGAAAATCTCTCACTCACCCTTAGTCACCAAAATAATTTACCACAAAACTCTGTGTTGAATAGGATGCAGACTTCCCAATCATTCCTTTCACCTCACAAAAAAAACACAGGCAGGACCTTAAACCCCAGAGCTTTTAAAAAAATGTATTTATCATAAATATTTAATGTTTATATTTATTATATCTATTTTTAAATATATTTATCAAATCCTTTTATCTTGGCTAGACCCAATAATAGAGCTTGTTACATAATTCTTAGGCAAAATGGTAACGGGTTGCAGCTGGTTAACTTTAAAAGCAGCATTTAAAGCCTGAAAAATAAGGAACAATTCTTTCTCTGACAGGTAGCAACGTGAACAGGATGTATGCTTAGATATGCTTTTGAAAGTGGTGTTAGCCAGCTTTCAGAAAGTTTCTTGGCCTTTTCTTTCTGGGTAAGTATAAAAGGAACTGTCAACTTTTCAATAGATCCATGAATTTATATAGCACAGCTAATTTAAACTAGACTGAATTCCAATACTCCAACATGCCACGACCCAGCAAAGTGTCATTACGTTCTTGACCTCTCACATCCCTTGAGCAGTAATTTATAAGCTCCTAAGCCTTGCATAGTATTATGCACTCTATTTTTTCTACCTTCAAACCAAGGCAGAACACCTCAACACATCAGAAAACTCACTATCAAAGCCAATATGTTATCAGTTATATTCATATTTAATTGTACAACTTGATAAATGGTGTGAACAAAAGATGTTTAATTGAGCTTTACACAACATAAAGAAACATAGTACACTGTTTAGATTCCTTTAAGGCTAGAAACATGAAAGACTCAGACTTGGCATTTCCTTGGTTATTTTGGTTATTTTGTTATTTCTCTAGGTAGACCAGGGGTGTATTCATCTAGCAATAATCATTATTTTGGTATCGATTTAACTTAACCTGTGAGAGATCTTGAGTCCTGCACACAAAACAAGGACAACATTTGCTGTCTTTAGATGTCTGTAGAGTAGAAGAGAACCCACTGGAATAGGACCATCTCACACTATTAAAAAGCCTACTTAAGAGGCCCGAGAAACTAGATTTCGGGGACCACAAATAAAGCATATCTGTGGTACATTTATACTTCAGAAGTCTTGCAATGAAAAACTTTGCTGGGTGCAATAACCAATACATGTGACACCACTCAGGCACTTTTAATTAACGCGGCTCATTAATTGAATCACCCCCTCCCCGCCTCCTGCGGCACATCTATAAATGTCCTAGGATTTTAAGCCTATTATGATGTGTGTATCTCTATGAAATGGAGCCAACGGGACCTCTCAGGTAAGCATGTAAAAAGTATGACCGTGACCAGGATCCAGGTAAGAAAACAGGTGGTTGAAACAAGCTTTTTGGAAAGAGGACAATAAGAGGAAAATAAATGTGTAAAATTAGCTGTGCACTTTATCCTCTATCATTTCCCTAGATGATATCAACAGCAGTGCTCTGTATCTACTACAGTAGAGCGCTATAGAGAATAGGTTTCCAAAAACATTTTTTTTGGGGGGGGGGGGGGGGAAACTCGGATCAACTATTGGGGTAGAGAAAAACCACAAAAAACCCTAGATCAAATAATAGTGGCCCAAACTAAATATTTTGAGAGGTTTGAAGAAAATAAAAGAAGCAACTTCATTGAACTTTATTCACATATATCTCTACACTTTCTGATTTATCCAAATCAAAGCAGATGAATGTTATTTAAAGAATAGTCTGTTCAGTCAAGGAGACCCTGCACCTCTTCACAGAGAGTTCTGACAGAACCAGTTGCCAAACACACTCAAACCTAGTTGCTAAGGTAATGTTTTTCCCCTGGACTTGAGTGGTACACATAGCAAAGCCACTAGCCACCTCCATTTTCCCAGCAAGCATGATTGAAAAGCAGTTTGAAATATTCTCTTCTACAATATGAGTGGGTTATATAGACACATATCAGGAACAACAAGCATTGAAACGTTTGAACTTGTCTTGGGTATGTAGCTCCCACCAAAGTCAATAGGAGTACAGTATATATAGAGAATATTAAATTTAAAAAGTTTCATCTGCAGCCTGATATTCTTGGATTTTTACAGCTATTAATTTAGGAGCATAATGCACACAGAATTTTTGTCTTTTTAGAATGAGGACTGCGAAAACTTAATATTGGTTTAGTTTTACACTGGCTATAATTTTAGGTGAATAAACACAGTACTTGACAAGCTTGGCCTAATGAATCATTAGTATGCTCTCTGTTATCATGACTTCTGTTTTAGTTTATTGTGTTAATTATTCTAGCTGTATAAACACTCCATAGTTTTATCTCAACTATTTTTTCTCAGTCAAGAAACATAACAGAATGACACCAAAATGTATATTCTCTTTGGGTCTTTTTCATGAATGCTGATAACACATGCAAAGAAAATGTCCTTGCTACTATCTCTCTCTCTCTGTGTCATAAATCCTCCTTCTGAGTCTGTTAAGAAGGAAATCCCCTCTTTTGTATGCTGGTTGACACAAAGAACCACTACCATCATTCACCTGGAGACCAGATTATTCTTACCATAATCCTCCAAGCAGGAATATTTTGTTTCCTTTTGATAAATAAATATGTACTAACAATCTGTTCAGGTGGAGGAAAACCAATGTTACCCAAGGATGAGTACATATACACGATTCTAAAATTTTAAGGGATACAGTCTATGGCAAAATTGTGATCTATGTATAAGTTGCCTTGAACTGCTCAACTTGCATCATCATTGCCCTGATACTGGCACTGAATTCTCTCTTGCTGTAATATAATTGTTTCTATTATATCCATCTTTATTTGGCCATCGTACAGGTTGTTGCTGGGGTCATCTGTTCTTAAATAACCTCTTACTGCTGGAACATTCTCTTGGTGCTATTGTCTCTTACCATATAACACAGCAGGCTTTAGGTATTAGTTCAATACTAAACTTGTCTGGAGTAGGAAAATCAAAAATCATATTGGCGCTCCAACTTGCAAGTAGTACTAAATACACTTAATTCCTAACTCAGGTACTATTCCTAACTAAGGTACTGTTCCTCCCTTTTTACTGTTTCAAATATGTGCTAGCCAAAAGAATGACTAATAAAAGTGATAAAATCATAACTTTTTATGGAAACAGGTAAATGTAAGCCATATCAGGCTATCTTTCCAGCTGTATTAATTGTACAGATGGAGGAAATAAATGATATTATGACATGGCCCAGAGGTTCTTCAAAGAATGAGGGCATTTGCATTCAGGGTCTGTAACTTGGCTGAACACAAAAATTTTTGATTTTCAAAAGCAGCTATTAGGCTGTATGGCACAGGCACTCATCCTGGTCTGCCACCTCTTCACTAGAGTATTGGTGTAGTAACAGGTGGTCAGAACCCTCCAGCTGGGCCTAGTAACATACTCTGTAGGACTAAGCGAAGCTTTGGTCCCTGAATTGATTCAGCAGAGATTCATCCCGATTTGGTGGTTGAATCTCTGAATCCGAATCAAATCAGAGAAGCCTTTAATCTCTCCAAATAGGTTCAGAGAGATTCAGCAATTCAGACATAGACACAGCTTTAAATGTTTTTTCCACATACCTTTAGGTAGCAAGTAGCTCGTGAGTGCTGTGATGCTGGGGTGCATGGAATGCTCCACAGAAGCGCGGGTGGGGGGTCCCAAGTGAGCAGACCTGGAAGTGGACCACAAGCACTTCTGGTCCACTTCTGGGTCTACGGGGAGCATGCAGGGGGGCCCCCCTGCATCCCCCTGGCTTGGCAACTGGTGACCCCTGGGTTGGAGGGGCACCCCAGGGGGTGCGGATAGGACCCAGAAGTAGACCAGAAGTACTTCCGGTCCACTTCCCAGTTCACCGCCAAACACATGGTGTATCCCCCTGCGCTCCTGTGGGAGCTCCATCTGCCCCAGCATTGCAGCATTCACAAGCCACACTGGTACCTCAAGGTGTGTAGAAAATACATTTAAAGCTGTGTCTGTGTCCAAATTGCTGATTCTCTGAATTAGCATCAAATCTTCAGATTTGGATTCAGACGAACTGAATTGGGGACTGTGACCCAAATCAACAAATCACATCAATGTCCCTGATTCGGGCCAAATCCAAATCTGAATCAAATAGGGCCTGCTTTGCACACCCCTAATACCCTGCCATCAGAATGGCCAGCCAGGGTAAGCTGACCCCTTACCCCTTCCAATATAAGCCCCTGACCTGGAAGAAGAAGTGTCTGGACAACACGGTTTAAGCTTGTATCCAAGCTGCTTCACTCTTAGCTTGTGCTGCTCCTGACTTCTTAACAGACTCCAGATACCTGATCTAGCTAATCCATGGACCCCAAGTTTGGCTTGACACTTGGAATACCTTACCCAATTCTGGTTTGATTTCCTAGATACCTGATCTGGCTAGCTAGCTGACCTTCTAGATCTGACTTTGTTCTCCAGACAGATCTTTTGGCTTCTGGCTTCCCTAC
>NW_005841965.1:1638163-1654519 GCF_000455745.1 Alligator sinensis
ATTCCCCTCTGATTTTGCTGCTTCTCCAGACCCTCAGGTAACCCCTCAGACCTGGCTGCCCTTAACCTGGTATGACAGCAGCTGCTGATCTCGGATGTTCACCCCTCAAAGTGAAACAATAGGTGTTCAGTCTGTTGAAAAAGAATGCCCAACATATTTGAAATCGGGCACCAAAAACTTGAGACACCTGAAATTAGATGGCTACTTTGCATATTTTGGCCAAAGAGCATATCTTTCTTTTTTCAAACCTTAGATGCATCAGATACCACATTGGATTTAGGACCAAATGATAATTAATACCAGAAGCAAAAACAGACCACAGAAAAACAAACTGAACAACATGACACCTGTTGAGGCTTTGCTATGGTACTGTATAAGTATGTCTAATTACACCAGGTGAAATAAAATGTTCATTTTGATAAAACACTTGAATAGGTGTTAGAAAATAGAATTAAATGCATTAAATCAATCATTAGTGATTTAGGTTCCAATTCATTGCACTCAGTAGATCCAGCTAGCATTCATTTAAAGTGTTTTGTTGAACTGGGACCTTAGTCATGAATAAAGCTCTGTGAGAAAAATTGATTCTATGCTACCAGGCATTCTGAGGTGAGTATTCCTCAATAGCTCCTGATGCTGTTCCATTTTGTATAACATGCTTAAATATTTGTTGACTTGGAGAAAGGGAGAACAAGCAAGAGTGCCGGAGAGATCCTGAAGTCTCATAGGCCACCAAGTTCCCTAAGTTTGCTTGCTTTAATGATTATGCACAATCACCAGTCACCACCCAATAGCACTATTTCAAAATCGCATTAGAAAGCATAGTACCTAAAACACACCTATAGCATGCTATACATAAAAGCAGGGGAGACAAGGGCACTGCCAATGCTCTGCTGATTCAGTGACTGAAAAGTAGTTGTTCAGTAGATCATCAAAAAAGAAACCCTCCCACTGCTGCACAACACATAATCCATGCCAGTCTAGGGGAAACAAATTCCTTCCTGACTCCATTTAGACAGTTAGTGTGACCCAAACAGAAGAGTAAGACCTGGTACCTGGGGACTTCTACTCACAAAAGCATCAGAGCATTCAATTCAACCCCCCAAACCTGTGACCAACAACCCAATGCCACTGAGGAAGGTGAATTGCCCCCTACCCCTGCCTCCTTCCCTCTTCCCCTTCCCCTCTCAAGAGGCCGATAGTATTCATTATTGGGGGAAGTTCTTTCTGGCCAAAAACTGGCAACAAACAAAAGCCTTGAGGCATGGGATTATCAGAGCCTCTTCATACTACAAGAGCCACCCTTATACTCCAAACGGGACTACAAACAACAACTCCATATGTCACAGGTTTATTGTTAAACCAGAACTCTTTGTCCTATAATACCATACCTGCCTGGAGTTTGATTTTAAAGCAATTCAAGTTCCTTGTCCTCACCACTTTGCTTGGAAGACCATTCCAACACTTCACCTATTTAACAGAAAATCTTAGTCTTCTTGTCAGTGATCTTGTGCCAATGAGTTTGTTTGTTTGTTTTCTTTAAGCCAAAAAGCTTTTCTTTTTCCTAATATTAAATCCAAAAATCTACCTGTCAAGACAGATCATATACCCTTCTCAATCTCTATTTTGCTAAGCTGTCTATAGCCTGATGGCTATGGCACTGAGGGAAGTAAGGGATTTTCATTCAAATTCTCTTACGCTGACGAGGTCATAGAACCTGGGTTTTTCAGGTAAGTACCAGAACCAACTACACTATCAAACAAAAATACAACTCCTCTCCCATTATGACGAACTCAAAACACTTCCCAGGCAAGCCTATTAGGTACATTAAATGAGAATTTTAAAATAGCTTCGGAATAACTGAAAAGGCATTTTTGGGTGAATCTACTATTAGTAGAAAAAAATGCCCACCCTACCCATGAATTTGGAACTTAAGTATCTGTAATTTCAGGAAGAAGAAATCATGCATTATACTGAATATTTTTCAATCTCAGTAAACAGAACAGGCTGCCTGAAGACACTTGAGAAGCTTCTTACATTTGTAAAATTAAGCACAAGTAAATTTTTTTTATAGGAAATGGGACTGAACGTAAAAGTTCTTTGGGCCAGATGTTTTGATATATTTGTTAATGACACATACGTTATTCTATCTGGCTACTGAAAAATACTTTAGTATTCTCATTATGTAGATTTTTAGCTTAAGAAGACAGACATGTGCAATGCTTAAACTGAACTTATTTTATTTATCTATCTGCTCCACATTTATTAACTGTATGTTTCCTTTGTATAACATGATTTGGTCATATTTAATGTTCTTTTGGATGCTTCATTAGAGAAACAATCCATTTATTTGAAAGGAAGCCGGGGTGGAAGAATATGACCTCTGGTAAGGGTCCAGGGAGAAAGAGTGACCCAGAATCACCAAATGATGTACTCAACATTCAAGACAGTGGCCACATCTACAAGAGACATTTACTGCACAGTTGACTCATTATCTGAGCAGTAAATATCTCAGTGTCTACATGTGTACCTATTAGAGTGCACACAACTAATACACTGCACAGTAGGGTAGTACCTGTAGATACAAGTACTATCTTGCTGCAGAGTTTTTTTTATGCACAGCAGTGAGTGCACGTGTAGACACTGAGCTGGATGGCTGGGGTATAAGGGTGTTTCAGTGTGGGACTGCCTGTTGGCTGGCTGGCTGGCTCTGCACTGAAGCACCCTTGTGCTCCAGCCAGCCCCCCCGCAGCACATTGAGCCCAGTTGGAGTAGCCCCAGGATGCTGTGACCCAGCTCAGTATGCTGCAGTTTGGGTCCAACATAAACCACACATCTGGCAGCTTTCCAGAAGCAATCAACTGCAGAGCAATAAGCTTTTCAGTTTTTTGCTACTCCCTAATGGCAATGTAGATGTACCAGTGAGAGGAAGGTACTCTTGATAAGGTGCTGCTGATACTGAGACCACAGTTAAAATCAGAGAATGGAGAAACATCTACATGACCTTTGACATTCAATGTAAAACTCCACAGACTAAAATTTATCAATCTTATTATCAAAATGCACTTGTCAATAAGTATCTCCACGTATCTACTCTGAGGGTTCTAACTCATCATCTCCATCTTGTATAATAGCTCTGTAGAGTTCCAGGTTCTGCAAATTAAAACTTTGACAAACCAAAAGTTATGATATATTCCTCACTGCTCATGATGTTCCAAATGAGTAATTTGTGTGTTCATTGTCACATACAGAATTCAGGTTTAGATTTCTAGTTTTCCCACAAATACAGAGTAGCTAAGATACAATTACCTGCTCCTACAACATGCAAAGGAAACCAGTATTTTTACTCTGTAGTAGCCAGTGTCGTACATGTCTCGAGATATCCTTCACAGGTGAAGTGTTATTTCATGAGCCATGCTGAAAATCATGCTAATATCAGCCCTAATCAAACAGAACAACAGCAACAACAACAAAGCAACAGCAACAAACATCAAACTTTATTAAATTTGATTTGAAGTGCTTGAAAAAAAGAAAAACAGAACATAGAATTAAGCCTAGAAATATTTGCTAATTGTGACCACTGGCCAGGCTGGAATACAGAGAAATTCCACAAAGAACTACATTGTTATAGTTGTTATTCTTCCTGTAGGATCATATATGAAACTAGTGAGATTACCAAGTGATACAGAATATCTCACAAACCAAAATATTTCCTCAAGGAGAGAAGAGTGAGGTATTTCAGTTTGAAAAGTAAAAATAATTTATTCTGTAAAATAGCAATAAATTATATATATTTTCTGTAGCATTCATTTGGTATTATGTTGAATCACTGCAAAAAGCTGGTATTATTTCCAAGTGTGTTCAAGAACCCATAATAACCAGGGACATCTTGGTATACAAAGTGCTACAAAATTGATTGGACTCTGCACAGTCCCCATACTATTCAGAGGTTAAAATAAATAGTAGGGAATGCAGTGAGAATTTCAATGGTAGACTGTACACTTGCACAGTTGCCTCTTTTCAAATGTAAATGACTTGGGGCCTTTCCCAAAAGATAAAAACAAGAGCTGGCAACAGGCTTTGGGATTTGCATTGATTTTTTTTTTTTTTTTTTTTAAGTGTTCCGTATCTAGTCAAGCACTTTGCTGAAATGGAACAGTGTAATTTTGTTTTCATTCAGCTGAATCATAGCAGATAGCTCCACGTCTGCTCCAGCTGCAGGCAGCTCAAAAAATTGTGTTTTTTTTCTCCTCTTTTAGCAGTAAAAGAACTGTAGGATTCTAACTAACAAAGAAGGTAAACTTAATTAACTATAACCATGTGAGTGAAGTCAACAGGACTTCTCACATTCTTAAGGTTAAGCATGAATATTAATGCTTTGTTGGAATGGGGCCTAGGGCATGCACTTTAAAAGGGCGTGTCTACACTGCCGTATGGTGATGTTGCTATGGCACCGTGCTTCTCTAAACCACAGTGCAGTAACCACCTGTAGTGTGTCATGCACACTGCACAGTTACATGTCACTACTACATCACCGTAGTGGGACACCCAAAAGAATATCTTAAAGGTAAAAATAATACATTTATCAAAAGTGGTAAAGCAAGCACAAATGACAACTGAGGACGCTACTAATTAGAAGCACTTTATGGAAAGGATTGCAAGATTGTTCCCTGTCCCAGCACTGCTTCAGTTCTGGTTATGGACTGGCTCTATACCCATAACATTTTGCTGAAGGCAACATGCACTCTTTGTTAAGAACATGCATATCAAACATTATCTTCTTAAAAATGATATTGATTCCATAGAAAATCAGAAAAGGTAACCATAAATGTTGAGAGGTTCTTAGCCATTGCTGCCTCTGCATAGGTTAGAAAATACCTACCCTACTAACCATCTCTGCTGTAAGGCATTCTTTGTGATTTGTTGTATACATGTCCCTGTAACAGGGAACCCTTCCCCTCTTACTGGTGGAAGGCTACAAGGTCAGCAGGACCTTTCAAGAGCAGGCCTTTGTGTCCCAGAGAAAGGGAACTCACAGGAGAAAAAAAGCAGTGACAATGGCATCCTGGGAGAAACCCTGGGTGGCTATCAGCTAAAGAGATAAGGTCCCTGCAATGGCCAGTAGGTCTGCCCTGGGGAGTGCTGAAGTGATTGTAGCCAAAGGGCAGGCAGCTCACAGGGCTGCAGATAAGCAACCGCTGAACTCAAGCCAGGCAATAGGTCTTGCTGGCCAGGAGGGGAGGACCTCGAGGGAACAAGAAGCCTTACCCACAAGCTAGAGGGGCATTCTAGCAATGGCTGGGGAGACTCCTACTTGGATCCTGGCAATACCCAGAAGCTCAGTAAGAGGAGCTCTGGTGTGTTTGTTTGTTTGTTTGAATTTCCCCACCTTTTCCCCCCTGCTCCAAGATCCAGAAGGAATTGAAATTCATGTTGGTTTTGTCGGTGAGTGCCTGGTAGAAAGGTACTAAAAAGTATTTCTCAGTAACCAAATAGAATAATGTATGTGTCATTAACAAATATAACAAAACATCTGGCCCAAAGAACTTTTACAACCAGTCACATTTCCTTATAACATTTTTTACTCATGCTTAATTTTACAAATGTAAGAAACTTCTCAAGTGTCTTCAGGTAGCCCATTCTGTTTACTGAGATTGAAAAATATTCAGTACAATGCATGCTTTTTTCCTCCTGAAATTACCGTGGGGGGGGTGGGCATTTTTTTTCCAATGAGGGCGGGGGGGGGGGGGCAGGGCAGGGAGGAAGTGTTATTTTAAAGCAGTTGTTAGCATTTCTTTTCTGTTCAAGCAGAGGATTTGATATGGCTTTAGTAGCCCTGCACTAAGAGTGTCAGGGTCTAGATAAGTACCAAGGGAAGACACCAATCCCAGGCTCAGGATGCCTCCCAAATAATCAGTTATTCCCTCTATGTTTGGCAAGTGAGGCACAAGGTGGTGGAGCTGGAGTGGGGATATGCTAGCCAGCCACTGTGGGGTGCTTCTTCCCAGCAAGACTAGTCCTGCCACAGTCCCTATTGATACTATTTGATTATACTCCTTCAAATATCCAACAAATAGAATGTCAACATGTTTTTGGTTACCTGTAGCCATTTAGACATGTATCTAAATGTGTTTTTATTCCATACATCTAATATTCTCAACCTGTTCAAGCATGGAGCCAATTTTTTTTCAAGGGTAAAACTCTTTTTTTAAGAGTGATATTCAAGAGAGTGATGCCAGAGGTATTTCCCCACTGTCCCTTTAATAGTATTGTGCATAGAAAAGTAGGTGAACTGCCCCTCCAAACCTGGTGCCCCTCCTACATTGCAGTACATAGTAGTGTAACCCAACCAGATATCTCAACTTAGCCTGAGTTAAGCAACTAGATATACTTGTACAGTAACCTGGTCTTCATTTGAGGTTTCAATCCTGAAAGGTATTTGGTTTTGCAAAATGACATCTTGGAAAATGAGGTAAGGTATAGAAGTAACATAGCATTTCCTTGAGAATATTTACAGTGCCAAAACTTAAATAATAAATGCCTTCAATTTTGTTGAGATGATTTCCGATCTTGATTTTGAAGATGCATTTTTATTGCTATCTCAAGTCAGTTTAACATCAGCATCAGACTGGTGACTATAACTAAAGGTTAAAGTTATCTTCTGGGATAAATGGGCAAAACTCCACTACAGTCAACAGAACAGCACTCTAAGCAGAGAATTTGTCAGAAAATGGCTCATTTAAGGTTATGCATTGAACTTTAGAAGGAAAATACAGTACGGTAAGAATATATCAAGAAAGGTAACAGAATAATATATTATTTAATACTACATGTGTTCAGAATTTCTCTGAATGCTCCTGAGACCACCTGACTCACTCTTCATACAACACATACAGTGATTAAAAAGTGTGCTGTTGGAATACTGAGTTGAGTGAATGAATAGATTAATGTTGATATAAATACCAAGAAGTCATTCTATGCAGTTCAGAAAAAATCCTATGTAGTTCAGAGAAATAAAAGAATATCCAGTATGAGTTGTCATATTCGAGAAAAAACCTTCATTTCTCTGGCCTGATATTCTTCTAGCAATGATCTATTTCTGAGTCTTCAGAAAAAAGTAGAAACTCGATATCAAAAAGTCTATCGTCTGCAGGGCTATTTCATACAATTCATTGGCATCTAGCACTTTGTTCAGTCACATTTTCAGTTTATCAAGGGATTGGGTTTCCTCCTCTTGTAAAATTACCATGTAATCCTAAAGATCACACTTACTATTCTTAGGTGTATACACATATACACACACAACACAAAAAGTTGAAAAAACCCAGAAATTATTGTTCTATTCTACTCTATAGAGTTAACACTATTTTTAAATATAAAAATTAATTAATATATTCAGAAGGAGAACACCACAAATGTTTATTGTGTTGAAGGATGATACTGGTTGCAAAGAATCCATGTCCCACTATGTTCTGCACTTATGCTGTTCTCCCAACAATCTTCAAACATGCTATGTGATGGGCTTTAGAAGAAAACAACTTAAAAACACTAGCTTGCAAAGGACAGAGAGACACTTCAATATGGTATCCCCCAGAACACCAAAAATAATAATGTCTTGAATAAACCCTTCTGATTTGACTTTCTATGTGTTTCTATTTACAATAACTCCTTAATGCTGTGGACTGTTTCCAAGCCAGAGGAGAAGCAATTAGTGAGAAAAGTGAATAACTGGCTGCAATTTTCATTATTTTAGATTTAGGACAAACTGGGTGCATCTACATGAAACATGTGCTGTGCTGTGCATTAGTGTGTCATAGCAAAAAACTGTATTAATAGCCTACTGCGCAGTGTTATTAGGCTAATGTTCAGTAAGCATCACTAAATAACCATGTGCCGGTGCTACTGTGCAGTAACTCTAGGTACTGTGCATTTAGTTAGTACATTATTAAGGCAGTACTAAACTAAATGTGCAGTACCTAAGGCATTTTAATGAATGTGTAAACATTGTGTTTATGCTGATCTATGGAGGGGAAGGATGGAGGAAACATTATAATTTCAGTTGGAACAGGTTTCACTGGGGACAAGATCAAACTTCTGTCGGGACATTCCAGGACACAATTTTGCCATCTGGACTATAAAGTGAATTGGGAATCTTAGCACAACACATGAGTTCTTCAGAAGGATCAGTCCCCTACTGAGCAAGGGTATTGAATGAGTATACGAAAATAATGTGTGCATTTACCCATTGCTTGCTTTTAACAAACAGGTCAGATCCCATCTTAGGTACTCAAGTCATTTACTGCTGTACTTTTCTATTTTCATAAATACTGGACAGTCTCTTTTGAAACGATTGGCTTATTTTGTGGTTGAGAATTGCATAGTCTTAGATGTCCAGGGGTGTTCTGAAATTGAATCTAGATAACCCAGGCTTCTTACTAAAAGGATTCTCTTGTCTGATCTAAGCAGTGAACACTGGCAATTGATAGTATTGCTTGTAGTAGTGAAATCTATTGCTGGCCTCCATTCTGCCTTTTTATAAGACTCATGGAAATATGATTATTAAACAGTCTTTATTTTTTCATCTAAGCACAGAAATCAATAGTTTCTATGGAGGATTTTGAAGTATTGATTTATGTTCTCTTTTATTCCTTTTATACCACTGTAATTCTCTTTTAAGTGTTCTTTCCACTGGGTAGTTTCAACACCTTCCATCTCTGGAAAACTTTCCTGCTTTCTCCTTACCAGGGGCAAACAAGATCAGCCTTTTCTTCTTCTCCTGTGTGGCAGAATTTACTTTGGCTTCCAATGAAGTCCTGCATTGATCTTAAAATATCATTTACAGTTAAAGTTCTATGTGGCTTGGTTTCAAGCTACTATGCTATCAAGATTGGAAAGGCTGGGGAGCAGGGGAAGTCTGATTTGAATAACACTGATTTACAGAACCTCAGTACAAGTTCAAAAAACACCCCACAGTCTAATTAGGCTCCATGCTGACTTCATGGCTTGATGAAACAGCAACATCAGTGGGAGCTAGGTACATGCAAAGAAGACAATATATTTCTCTCACAATTAAGCACTGGTATATCAGATCAGTGTCCTTACTTCATTTTGCTGAAACTTTACTTGCAGGATATATATACTAGTCTCATTCTGCATAAATTTCTGCGTGAAGTTTATTATTGATAAGTTAGGTAGCCCCCCCCCCCTACATTTTACAGATATTGTGCAATTAATTGATTATAAACCAGCTATAAAGTTAGACCTTGAAATATGCATCAACTTTATAGCTGGTTGGTATCCCACTTTAACATGCATGTGTAGCAGGGTCTGCCTTTGTGGCTAGGAGCCCTGTCAACTGACAGAGCTTCCAGCTGCAGGGTTGCACCATGAGTAGCTGAGGCCAGGAGTCCCACAGCTAAGGGGATTATCCTTCCTGGTGATGCCCCATGGTGCTGGAACAGAGAGCCGCCCAGCTGCAGTCTTTGTCCTGGTGCTACCCCACAGCTGCTGGGAGGCAGAGTACCACACTCTCAGCCCCAGCAGTCATGGGCCACTGCCACAGCTGTGAGTCCCATCAGCTATAGGTCTTGCAGCTGTGGGAATGTTTTACTTGCCAGTACAGGAGAAGCCCAGGATGGCAATCCTGGGCTCCCCCTCTACCAGCAATAAAGTGACAGGATCTACCTCGATCCCACAGTCATGCCTCCTGCCATGCATGTGTGGCATGGCAGGAGGTGCAATTTTGTGGATCATGTTTCAGACCCTATCACACCTTTATCTGAACATCTAGAAGGTTGCTTTAATCATATTTGAAAAACAAGGACAGACTGGAAGTATTTAGCATTTCCCTACCCATTACAGCTTATAAAATATTATCTGATACTTCTATACAAATGTACTGAGTTAGCAGACAATAAAGTGTGATAGTTTCAGTCTGCATTTCAAGATTACTATTAATCAAATAATTTCAATACATCACCTACTCCAGAAAAGAAGGAATAAGATCAAAATACATAAATATTTTTATACATTTTAAGAAGGCCTAAAAAAAATATAGCAAGATTGCCTTCAGGCCACAATGAGAGAATGTAGAATGCCTGATAAAATTATTATAATGACTAAACTGTGTGTTTGCAGTGTGAATAGGGAGCAAAAACTTCTGTTTCACCTGATAACAAAAGATTAAGCCAAGGAAAACTATAATCTCCAGTACTTTTTAATGTGGCGATGTAAAAAGTGTGAAATGATTTGGACAGGGTGATTTTAAACAACCTGTACTGATCTTTTGGATACATTTCATCATCACAGAACTGATCGAAAATCATGTACAAAGGTTTGTGGGAGACAACGTTTGCAGTAAGAAAAATGGCACTGACATAGCTAAAAGCCATGAAAGGCCTTGGACAAATTTATGTAATATTCAAGAGCCATTGATATCAACAAGTTAAGCAGCTTAACTACCTTGGAATACCTTTAGGTTAAAATAATTACTGAGAAAGACCAAGTTTAATATACACAGAACCATTAGTGTTTATGTGGATGAGACCTGAACACTTAATAAAAAATAAAATTAAATACCTTAAAAATAATATATTATTACATGTTGTGGTCAGTTAGGGAGAATATGTGGGAAAAACAAGGGTGTAATAAAAAATTGTAAGTGGTCCCTGAAGAACAAGATAAGATAAGCATCTCCTGGAAGGCCATTTCTGTAGCTAACCAGGCTGAAGGTGAAAAATTAGTAAAATGAGCAATACTTAAGATCTCTTTAATGTAAATTAGCAGCAACAGGAAAAATATACTCTTGAGACCAGTACATATAGGATCAAGGAGATCATAAAATAACTTTCAAAATTCAGTCTTCTTGTTAGCACGTAATATATTGAAGGGTCTTCTACACAGCTGTTGACATGAACTGTATATATTTCTGGATTCAGTAGAATTTGCTGACTATCTTGTATAAACTGCAACATAGTATTTCACACTAATAATTATTTTAAATGATTCAAATTTATTTTTCTCTCTTTTGCATTTACTTTTAGTATAAATTATAAATTGAACATGAAGTCTTATTTTCAAATACCAATTGAAAGTAGTATAACTAGGACATATAATGTGAATTGCAAACTTTACACTAGAATACAGGATCTAAAATGCAAATGGTTTGTCTCCAGTTACTTAATTCTTAGAGTGACAAAGCACAAATTTGACCTGACAGGTAAATGACCATCAGCACACATTTTAGAAGTTGGAATGAACTGTTTATAAACTTTTATAGATCAAGAATTATTTGCTTACGTGAATAAAGAACACAGTTGTGGTTTTGACTAATCCTTTGACAGAATCACAACCCATGGTGATATGTATGTTTTTAAGGCATTCTTTGCTGATAAAGATATGGATTAGAAAACTATCACCTACAGAACTTAATACAAGTTTTACCTGGGATGCAGTTTGTCTGCACAAAAATAAATTTCACCCTCAAAGCATAATTAAAGCCCAGAAGATAATTTTGCCCAGAAAGAAAAATGTTAGTAACTGCAATATGCCCCGGTATGGAACAGTGTCAGCATACAGGCCCAAAGCCTTAAAATTTAACCTATGCATCACAAAAAGAGTGCCATTCTCCCCATAATTCAATGTAATTCAATATAATTCATCCTTCAGGGCATGAAATTCCCTGTAGATCAGGTGGAAAGTACCATGACTGTTGCTTTTATTAGTATAGCTAAGCACAGGGAGATTGGAGAGAACAGTGTTTTAGGATGATTTACTTGACACTAAAGCTATAACCATATGAATGGAACAAAAATACTGTTTACATGGTAGTTTCTTTAGAACCAAGGTTAAAAAAAAAGAACAAAAATTACTGGGTGCTACAGTCTAATTCATTTTCCATCTTTCGTTTACTTTGTGTTGCCTGACTATAATACATCCTTTATGAAATATATATTCTTCTCTACTCCTACCAAAGACAAAAACAAAAAACATTTTCTTGCTGCTGATCATCCTACAGAGCATGTGGACGCGTTGAAGGATTGTTGGAAGGAGAATCTATAAAGAAACCGACAAATATTAACACAGAGATTCTTAAAGATATAAATAACAATACCTGAAAATAATGCAGGTAGTGAATTGTTTTTCCCCCTCAATTAATAATTTCCAGACCCTATCAGATGGCTTGTATCAGTACCATGTAAACTTTCTTTAATGCCTATATGAGGTCATATCATACAATTTGTCATACTCTGAGGTAATGTGATGCAAAATAAATGTATAGTGTAATGTAGCATAAATATTATTCTGATCTTTCATTGTGAATAAAGAAGATTATTTTCAGGTAGCCTTCAGGTAGATTTCAGGTTGAGCAATCTCAAGAAAATGGTAGATAAATGCTCACCCTCTAAGGTACTTAACATTATTTAAGAGTGGGGTTTTTTATAGCATTGTCAATAGGAAATGAACTGGGAATTAACAAAATGCAGAATAGAAAACTTCTGCTTTTATGGGTTGATCCATCATTTAAGTGTACCCAGAAGTGCAGCCAAGAAATTCAATTTTGTACACAAAATAGCTATTGCCAACCCTCTCTCCCTCTGATACCACTGTAAAATATTTTTAAAATAAAATACTTCTTATGCATTTTGATGCAGTAGGCTGTTTTTGACACCATGCCGAGATATGGTATTGCCAGACAGTAGTTGTGCACAGGGATCTGTACAACTGCCAATAAGGAACTGACAGGTTAGAATACCATGTAATACTGTAAAAGTAATGCAGTAGAATCCAGATACTTCACAGAGTTGTGTTCCTAACCTCTCTGCAAAAATATGGGTTTGCAAAGTGACTAGGGGTAAAGATAAACAGTAAGCAGCTATTTGTGACCCCTAAGAAAAAAGAAAAACTGGTGCCATCGTGAATTAAAAGTAAACAGCTGAGTAGCTCAACCTTAGTTTGGCAACCGTCTGCTAATTAAGTGGGCTGCAACCACCTGGATACAAATAATCCAGGCTCTACTGTAATAGATCATCTTTCTCCAAGGATCTCACTATCTGTTATGCATACTGCATTTTGTCTTAGAGAATTTTAATTTTGGGGTTCTCATTTGATCTATTCATGGTTTATTAATGCTTTCTGAATGTATTTCTATATCTATAAAATAGTCCTCAGCTTTTTACTAGCTTTGTTGGTTATCGAGACTGCAACCTTTTCTTTCTCAAGCATTATGACAGTTAATCCATTTCTGGGTCACCTCTCAGTGAGACTATTCTTGTGTGTTCTGTATTAGGGATATTCCAGTAGACTTTGTTGAAATGGTTTGCTAGTACAGAAGGTAGTCACCATCTCTTTTTTTGAGCAGTATTTTGTTCCCGTATAAGTGCAATATTCTGCCCCCTACATTAGGTTCCATTGAATGTCAGTGAACATGTTAAGGAGTCAGTTATTACAAAGCCTTGACTAGCCTGCAAATGTGTTTTCTGTGACAAGTACTCTCATATGTTCCATCACAGAAGCTGCATTAATTGGAAGTCTTTTGCTGTTTGTCCTTGAGCTTGGTATGAGCAGGAGATGCTTCCAGTCTCTGTGAGGCTTGGACTTAAGACCTGTATTTTAGTTTCCAAAATCCTTAAGTTTATGAGTGCTTTGACCATGGAGCTGCTAAGAAATTTGGTCTCATTCAACTTTTCTTACTGGAGTTGTTTCACTTTGAACAGATAAATATTAATTGGCCCATGGAATGTGAGAGAGAGACTTCATAGCTCCGTGGCAGGGCATTCATCTTGGATGTGGGAGAAAAATATTCAAGTCCAAGTTCTACACGATTCAAGAAGTGAACGCCAATTTCCCTCTCTCCAGGGAGTCCACAGATAGGTTCATTTTTTCATAAATGGGCATTTTGTGATAAAAAACATTTCATAACAACATTTATGACCAAAGCTAGTAAAGAGTGTTCAAGTGATGAACTTTGTCATGAGCTGTCCAGTGATACCTTTTTGGAATTCATCATTTGATTTATCATATTATTTTCTCATACAGGTTTCCCTCGCTTTATGTTGTACATGTGTTCCTGGAAAATGGGGCATAACTCAAATAGGCATAAAGGGGACCCACTTTACAATGTAAAAATTGGGATACATTCCAAGACCTCGATTGTACTGACCCCCAAACCCATTTCTACCATTGATGGACCAGGGAGAGGGGTAGGAGTGTAGCAGAAAACCCCTTTTGTACATTTCCCTTCTGGACATGGATATCACAGAAGCCCCTTCTTGCGTGCACCCCCACCCCCATTTTGTGCATTTATTTTCCTACTAAGTATTGGCAGAGACCTAGCACACACATTGCATGGGTGTGGCAAGGCTCAGAGCAAGCCAGAAAGCTGAAGTAGCTTTCTGTAGGAGAAACCTAGAAACTACATCTACATATCAATTAAGCTCAGTGTCACTAAAGAAAGCAAAATAAGTAAAATATCCACTGGAAAGACTGTAAATATATCCTGTGCTAACCTAACTCACTTACTGTCCCCAGCAGCCTTTGATCCTCACTACCTCATGTTGCATTTTAATATATTTCTCACAGTGCATTTTCATATTTCATCTGTCTCATCTTTACCATGGCATTTTGTATGTTATATTTTATACTTTTAAACTCTTAAGGAATGTACTCCCTGTAGAATGAAGTTACATCCTGGACCATTGCTAAAACTGCACTGAAATTGTAATTGTAAAGTGATAAAAACTGTTGAGTGAGTGTGAGTGAATGATGATCACCAGTAGACAATAGCCTAAACAAAGGAACTCCATTTTAAGCTAATCAAGCTAAACAACTGATTCCTGGAACTGAGCACTCACCCTATGGACTATTCCTGTAACCCATGACAATACAGCCATTATGTCAATGAGTCAAAGGTGGACTCCCAAAATTTCAGGTACCAGCAGGCAGAGACCCTCGTGACTAACAGCTGCCAGGTACTACTCAAGACCCACGTGGGACAGCGACCTCCGGATTGGGTAGACAAGATGATGCCAGGGGATCCCACAAGTCTGCCAGAAAGGGATAAAAGGCAGCGAAGCATGACCCTCAGGGGCACCTTCTCATTTAGTACCTGACCTACTGAGACAGAAGGACAAGCAGGCGACCCCCTTCTGGAGAAGACATCACGTTGAAGGAAGCTGACCATCAACAGCAGACTCCAGGGCCTTGGATAGGTAGATATACTGACACTAGTGTTCAAAATCACTACAGCAGCCACTACACACTAAACTACGTGGATTTGAATGAGTGAGTGCATGTGTGTGTGTGTGTATGTGCTAAAGTGACCAGTACCACCCATAATACAAAGTTTGCATTTATGATTTTATTGGTAACTTCACATCCCGTCCAATAAACTAGAATGTATTATGATCCTGTGAGTTGGTCCTTTGTAGCTAACAGGAGATAAGCTAGCGGGATACTTAAAAGCCATAATGGGGATGGCAACTACAGAAACACACATCACAGACAATGAGCAAGGAGCACAGATCCACAGAGGAGACTATATTTTGGTGTGCGTCACTCCCACAGTGCACCACACAAAGCAGCTGACTGTGGGTTTCTACCACACCGATCGCATAAGAGTGAATTTACCTCACATATAATGAATTTTTGGTATAAAAAGGGTCATTGCATAAGAGTGAATTTGCACATTCAGAACCCACGTAAAGCAAGGGAAACCTGTATTTATATGGAATTGAATATATTTTCCACAAATATCCCTACTACTGAATTCCAACAGTACTGTGTTTATAGGTAGTATGAGGGAAGGGGGAGAAAGGTAGGATCAAAACATCCCTCAAGCAAATTTCACTCTCATTTAAAGGACTAAAGATTATCAAAATTAGCATCGAGTATTCTAATACTCCAAGCACATCACAAACAGGATATGGCACCTAAGAAGCAAGCTTGGTTTTATTTTGTCCTAGGACAGTTTTTCATTTTGATCAAAAAAGACTCATTGACTTCAATAAATTTTAATTTAGACCAGAAGTTTTCAACCTTTTTGCATTTGCACACCCCTAAAAAATTCTGAATGGAAGTGTAGACCTCCCTTGAATTGTAAGTGTGGGTATTCACATACTTTTTTGATTGATCACTGTCATATTTTGCAGATACCTTAGATATAGTCTGTGGACCACCATGGGTACACAAACCACAAGTTGAATACCATTGGTTTAGACCACTTACAGACATATGGGCCTGAAAAAAAGATCTCTGTTGGGTAGATATTACTCATTCCATTTTACATAGGAGTAGCTTGATGACCAGAGAAGAGAAATAATTTTACCAAGGACAATTAATTAATTGTTGGCCTGAGGG
>NW_005841965.1:1654550-1669857 GCF_000455745.1 Alligator sinensis
CCATTAGGCCCTGCTGCCTACTTTTAACTTAAAATATAACCTTAAATCCTTCTTCCTGAAATACCTGGACATTTTCTAGTATCTATATATATTTTCATAGCTCCAGGCTCAAAAAAAACCATCAAGCCATGTGATCAGTTGGAAAATGAAAATATTTCAGAAGATGTGTTGCAATTAAAATAAACAAAAACCCATACCACTTACATATATTTTAAGGTGAATGTGTGTGTGCATGCGTAAAGAGAGAGACAAGGAAATGAAAGAGAGATTACATCAACTAATGGAAGAAATATCAACACTTATAATATTTCATTTTTCATCTTTTTTTTATTTTTTTTACTATATCTCATTGCTGTTTTATTGATGTGGCTGTGCAATGTTTGTTGTTTGGAATTAATTTATCCTCTATCACATTTTAAGCAAATTTCAAAATCTGATACACTAAATTTTATTTCATGTTTCGTACCCCTCCTTTGCTCCACATTATATTATCTCTCCCCCTAATATATGCCACTGTAATATGCTCCTTCCATAAGATTTAAACTTTTTATTACCATTTTGAACTTGAAACATTTGAGGGGCTATAGATAAACAACATGAAGTTCTGAAAAGTTCTGCCCTTTCATTTGGAGCATTTAAAATGTATTTTGCTTTTTTCTCTTGAAGGGAATTCCTCCACTTTTACATCATTTTATTTATTATGATCTGACAGGACAGAAAAAAAACAATTATTTGCATTTTGATTCTGCAACTTAGTTATGCAGTGCTTGGTGTGTGTATTTAAGGAATTATGTGGCTGCTCTTTCTAAATAATTCCAAGGACATGTCAGTGATACTAAACCCCAACATATTCTCCACACACTACTGAAGTTTTTTTTGAGGAGTATTGTTAAAAATGTTGGAACTAAAATATTTTTTGTCTGTTGCTGAGATATTTTCTGCTTTTCTCTGTCCCAAATATTAATTTTTAGTCTATTTGTTTCTCCATCTTTAAGCTATCTCTGCAGATTTTTTCTCTCTCATGCTTATTTTCCAGTGCTCCTGAAGCAACACATACATATTTGGGACTAAACAAATCCCCCTGCTACTATACCTCAGTACTGTGCATTCATAGAGGGCTCAAGCACCTGGTAACAGAATGACTCAGAGCAGCTTAGCATGCTTATATTATCAGCCTCCTGTCCTAGTAAATAGCTGTAATACAGCAATTACTACATTGCCCAAATATCCTAGTGAGAATTAAGAAGCCAGTCCCACTCGCTCAAGAATTTAGGGTCTAGGTAATTACGTCTATTCCTGTACAGATATTTGTCTCGAGTCAGCACTTTCAATCTGATGTTTGTAAATGTTTTATAAACGTTAACATATCAATGCTAACAGCACTCTACTGTTTCCATTATGGTTACACTTGGAGGTTCTGCCAAGAATATGGGTGCATTCTGTAAGGTACTATGTAATTGCAACATAGAAGATAATCCCTTTTATGAAAAATTTATGATCTAAACCAGTAGTGCTCAATCTCCAGTGAGCACTACTTTGTGGGCTGGATTCAGCCCACAAAGCCATATCATTTTGCCAGTGGGGCTCCCAATGGGTACGGAAAATTGGTGGGAAGGAAGCAGTGGCATTACCCCCAAATTTCCATATCCACGGGGATCCCCAATAACTTAACTAAGGGCAGGTAACTGGGACAGCACCCTACATTAGCACCTTTGTCAGGAGGTACAAAAATAGCCCCTGTCACGGCAACAGCTGACTATGTAGGTCCTAGGGCTTCCCTGGGAGGAAAAGTGTCGTGCCATGCCTCTTGAGAGCTCCATGAGCCAAAAGACATGGCCCCACATGCTAGATCAGGTGGATGCATGGCATCAGACCACAGCCGGAACTGGCATGTGGGGCCAGCCCATATGCCAGCCTGTGAGCTGGCTCCATAGCATTAATCAGGCCTGTGGGGCCAGATAGGTTGGCCACCACTGGTTTAAACAAAGACGACAGGTCTACACAGCAGTTTAGCAGCTGGGTAAGGCATAGGACCCAAGTTTCCTGAGCTTGCATCCACTGCCGTCTTCAGTGGATTATCCTGCTGCTTGGAGGATATTAGTGATTCAAATCAATCCCTAGTGTAACTGCTGATACAATAAAGCAGTACTGCATCTGACATACCATTACTAACTTATAACTACAAAACCTGAAACACAGATTGATTTTTATTTGTATAGTATTTACAATGTCTTAATTCTGTGGGTGTAATAGACCAGGACATGGGTGGTCAAGGTAGGTCATCTGTTGCCAGGGCACAAGTCAAGATTAAGCACCAGAATCAGGTCTGGGACTTCCCAAGAGGCCATGGGTACAGAAAGACAGTTTCTTCCCTAGGCAGCTTGCTGCTCTGTGCTCTGATAGTATAAGGCCAGTTTAGGTGAGGCCTTCCTGAAAGATTACTTTGCTCATTTCCCTGATTACTTCCAACCAGGACCTAGGACTGGATTTGCCTCAGTTCAGCATAGGCTCATTACAGTGGACATCCAGCCCGAAATACCTGAGGCATGATTTTTCATGGCTCAACACCGGCCATGAAATTTTCACTGGAATTGGGAGGTGTTTATCCATATGCTCCAGGAGTGTTGCAGGGGGCTCTGAGCCACTCTACTTAAGGCACCTGGAGCATCTTGTGTATCAGTGTCCACATGTGGAAAAATGATGGCAGGGTTGCTTTAACTAAAGCTCATCAAACAAGCTTAATTAAAGTGCCCCCACCGCCAGTTTTCAGCAGAGGGTCACTAATACATACGATGCTGGAGTCTGCTGGACCACAGTAATTACCACACTCCAGCAGACTCTATTAATCAAGTTTGCTCTGACATCCTGTAATTACAGGGCATCAGAGCAGCCTCACTGCACATGTATAGGCACCTAGAGTTACTAAACCATTCTGAAGACCATGTTCTTTGTGACTCACATTTGGAAATATTAAAGTTGTGGATTTCTATGTTGGAAGATTCTTAGAAAAGATGCATGCAGCATGAGGTGTCTAAGACATCTGTAACAGAGAGACAGATAAACCCTAACCTCCCAATGCTGTGCCCAGTGATCTCTAAGTGTGATAATAACACTCCACTTCAGAATTACTCCTCTTGGTCATAGCACAAATGGGAAGCCCAAATGCCTCTGGTTACAAAAGAAAAAAAATCCTCAAAACTAAATTCCCTAAAAACAGTAAGTATTAAAAGAGGGCTTGAACCCCAACATCTGCCATCTTCCAATACAACGTTAATGATCTATATAGGAAAGACATGTTTAAACTAGCTGTTGTGTTAATCAGATATATTGATGAAGTATTTATTTTTGTGTGTTATGAGCAAGATCCTTGTATGACTGGTAGATGGGAACAGACAAGAATAATAACACGATATATTAGAAAAGGCAGATTTAATTTTGAAGCATTGGAATAACCAAAGGTCAAAAAGAGGAGAGCAGTGCCTATTTCAACTTCAGATATGACATTGTAATTGAGGATATGCCCTAAATAATAAAGGACCCTATGATGAGGACAAGGCTCAATCTTCTCTTGGGCTCCTACTCTTAAAGCATTTTGAAATTCAGAAAAAAAGATTCTGGAGGTACTAGCACTTGTCACCCATGAAACCCTATTGAGAATTTGGAGACCGACACATTAAACAAAGGTTTATTCTTGGTGCATGGGTTAGAATACAAATGGAAGAAATTATTTCAAGCAAATAATAAATTCAATGATAAATGAAGTTCTGAAAGCAATTGAACTATTTAGACATTAGAGCCAAAGTGTTTCAATCAAAAACATAGGAGGTAACAATATTGAAAATGTCAAAACTTTAGTCTCTTTTTAAAATTGTCTTAAATTTAAGAGACGTTTCAACCCCCAAACAACAACATTTTTATTTTATTTTGTTTTGGAAGTTGAAAACAATGCTTTGCATTGATATAAAATGAATCTCTATCCCCGCACCCCCCATCCCAGTTTACTGTCAGGTGATCCTACACTACAGGGGTTTTTTTTATATTTTTCTGATGCTTCAGTATGGCAACTGAAATGAAAAATATATTATTGACTTCATGTAAGTGGGATTACACGTGTCCTTATTTACACCACATAATGGTATTGCACATAAAGACCAGAATTTTGTTAAGAGGTTCTTTTGAAAGACAAGCTGTCTTAATGCCAATAAACATGAAGTTAACACTTTATGTTTAGACCATGCTAAGGGCATGTAAAACACATTAAAGCTCATTAACTCATGCTTGTAGAATCACTATTTGTTTTCTGTCACTTGTGTGGATGAAGAAAAAATTGGCAGAGAGCCAAAGTAATAACCAAATACTATGACATTCAAAAAAAGCTTCAACTATGCAGGTAGCCCTTACCATCACGACTCTAGGTACAGAGAGCCTATCTGGATATGAGTGGAAGAGGTAGAGAAGCTGGACTTTCCACAGTCCTCACTTCAGTAGAGCCAGAACACGTGACTCCAAGTAGATGGAAGGTGAAGTTACACATTATACTTAGAGCAGGGGTTGTGAACCAGGGGTACGTGTACCCCAAGGGGTACTTTGAAAGGTCCAGGGCGCGCACAGGGGTGGGTGGGGATAGAGTGCTACCACCCTAAGCTGCTGCCTCAGGAGCAGGGATGGGGTAGGGCAAGAGCAGGGCCACACAGATGCCACCCTCCCGCTCCATGTCTGGCCACTTGCCACCCCTCCCCCTCACTCCGTGTCCGGCCATTTGCCACCTACCCCCTGGGGTACATTTATTAAAAAGGGGGCTACTGGAGGTACATTTATTTTAAAAGGTTGAAAACCCCTGACTTAGACCATACTAAGGGCACATAAAATGAGAGTGTCTGCATGCTAAAGCTTAACTTGGGGCAATTTTGAAATGCACTTGGCACACTTCAAGCAAGGTTAACTGAGGGCTGTGCTACCTAACTTGATTTTGGGTAACTTCAGTCTGGTCCATGAAGATACAAGAAGCAATTTGCAGTCCTCTAGCATCCCAGAATGCACCATTCCCAGCCCCCTTCCCATCTCCTGAGTAGAGACAGAACCCAGGTGTCCTGCCTCTTAGCCATGCCTCGCCTGCTTGGCAGCCCTCTAGTAACAAGTCAGAGTTGCACAGGCAAGAAACTGTATTTACCTTTAATGTGCAACTTCTCACAGCATGTTTTAACTTTAACACTACTTAGTTTTCCATGCTCTAAGTGTAAAGTGCAATTTCACCCTTTAAGATGTAACCTTTTAAAAAATTATTACCCCTAATTCAGTACCCAACAGAATAACATGGTTTTGTCTAAGAGCAGTAGACAAGATTCAAGAAAATTTAGGCAACCATTATGATTTTCAACATTGTTTTGGCTATGAATGCCTTGTTTAATACCATTCCAAGTCTTCAACTATGATGTAAGAAAACCATTCTAAGAAACAGATTGTGTTTCTTTATTACTTAAACCCTATGGCCGTGTCCAGCAAATAAAGCAGGGCAAGGTAGCAGCAGCAGCTTGGACCCTGGTAAGTAGGGACTTGGGGGTAGGAGAGATTGTGAGGTTTCTTGGGGGGTTGTGGGTGTAAGATTCATGGATGTGTGTAGGGGGGTGGGGTTTGTGGGAGGACCAAGGTGCCATTTGAGACTCGGGGGCTGCACATGGCGAATAGAGCCAGCCCACTGCAAGCCAGCCCAGCCTGGTGGCGTGTACCTTTGCACAGGACCAGGATGGCTCCTTCTGTGACCCAGGGCTCCTGACACAGCACTCAGAGGCCATGTGCCATTGGGATGGGCCAGGCTTCCATGTACCCAGCCCGATGGCATACAGCTTCTGTGTACAGTGCCTGGAGCCCCATTTCATTGCAGGAGCCATCCTGGTGTTGACCAAAGGCTCACATCAGTACACTGGGCTGGGCTAGCTCTGTTTGCCATGTTCAGCTGCCGGGTCTCAGGCAGTGCCATGCTGCTGCAGGGCTGTGCCTGCAGCAGGTCATAAGTCCTCCAATGCCCTGCTGGCTGCTGCTGCCAGTGCCAGGGGCTATGCACCATAGGGGGTTGGGGGTGGCAGCCCCTTCAAACCCCTCCCACAAAACCCACACCCCAAATTCCTCCACATGAACCCCACACCCACAACCCCCACAACATCCTCATACTCCCTCACAAACCCCACATATCCCCCACACACCTACCCACACACCCACCCTAGAACCCCATACCCACAACCCCAAACCCCTTCCCACCACCTCACGCAAACCTCACATCCCCCACACATCACACACCATGCATGCCCAGTCACCATAGAGGATGGGACCTGCTGGTGGGAACTGTGGCTGCAGGGGCAGCTGTCCCCACATCCTGATTAGCAAAAGGGGCAGGGAGAGCTTTGATTGTTCTATGATAACACAACCAGAAGCAAACACCAAAGCATCTAAATATTTAATGATGATAGAGGCACTGGTAGGCTTCCAAACTGCTTTAAAATTGTAAATATATCAATAAAGCATTGCCCAACTGATCTCTCTTTGTATATATATCTATATACAAGGGTGACTGGTGCCACCTGGGTCAGGGGTGGCACATGCCCCCCCAGCGATCAGTGAGCAACTGGATGGGGGGTTCCACCGTGGCTGATCGCACTGACGAGGAAACAGTGCTCCTGGAAGTGACCACAGTGCTCCTGGAAGTGCCAGTGGCACTCCCTCCTGCCTCCCCTCTGCCTGTCACCTAAGTGGGGAGCATAGCCTGTCAGGGGTGCACCAGCACTCTCAGGTCAAGGGGTGCATGTGCACCCCTGTGCACCATCTACGCATCACCACTCTCTATATCTATCTATAGAGATAGATATACATAGTGATCTAGATATAGTGGTGTACCATTTTAATCATGGAAGAACATGGATTTTTGGGTATTTTAATGAGTGAATTTGAGACTTTTTTTTATCAGAGAATTTGTTGTTTTAAAACAGGGAACACCAGGATTTCTGCTAGTGAGGCAAGTGTCAGGACCCAGGAAGAGAAGCCAGCCCAGGGTTGGCAGTGGAGACCCAGCTCGAGGGCAGAAGAGGTGGCTGACCTCTCGGTCATTTCCTGCAGTGCCCATACCAGAGCCCAGGTGGCTGTGTGGTCTGTGTCCAGGTCTGGTAGGCATGTAGACATGGGGCTGCAGGTCCAAGGGGCCAGATGGTGTCACAGGTGGCAGCAGGTCAAAGCCAGTTAGCAGCCTCTACTGCCAGACTGCTGCAGTGGTTAGAGGGTGCATGGGCTACTCTTGGTCAGGATTACTGCAGTAGTCCAGCTAGCACAGGGGGCTAGTGTCCCCCTATATCCACTGGCTAGACCTCAGAAGCTCTTGAAGGCAAGTAGCCCTGAGAAGCTCACCAGGCAGCTTTTCATACTGCTTCCAGCTCCCCCTTGCTATAATTCTAAAAGGACCTGGGCAGGGTCAATTTGCCCCAAGTAGCACAATTTGCTCCAACCCAAAGTGCATATTCAGGCATGTGTGCTGAGGTACAAATCTCTGGCACAAATTTGAGCTGCTGTGAGTACATGTGCCTGCATGTGTGGACATGGCCTATGAGGTTTATCAATAGTATCATCTGACCCTTCTGTAAAGATTGTGATATAGTTTTGAAGTTAGTGGCATTTAATGCCCTTAGGATATGATTCTCCACTTGCCTGAAGATTGCAAAATCATTGATACTTTAGCAGAGTGGATACAAAAGGCTAACATAAATGTAAGTAGATAACTCTGATATGGTAGCATTTATCATCCACCTTTCATAGATGAGCCTACAAATTTCACTTCATAAATTTACTGGATATAAAAAAATCATGGACTAAATATAGACATTGGACTTATGACACATTACAACCTGCCTGACATCTGATTTACCAGGTACCTGCCAGACCTGACCTTTTACATTTCTCTTCCCCACCCCTTCTTCCCCTCCCCTCCTTTTCTATCCTTTGTCTTCCTAATTTCCAGTTATTTACTTTTTCACAGACATCCTCTTTTCTACCCTGGAAAATTACTACAGCAGTCTTCCTTACTTACCTTTGGCTTCCCACCCACCCCTTATTTCTGCCCCTCCCTTCCTTTCTCTACTTTTTGTTTTCCTAATTTCCACCTATTTACCTTCTCACTGACATCCTGTCACATTTTTAGCTTCTTTTATTCCTTGGAGATCTCAGAATGGCAGACTCCCTATACCTGAAGAAGGGTGTTTGCATCAGAAAGCATGCAAAGAACTTTTTTCCAACTACTCAGTTGGTCTAATAAAAGATATCACATCTACCCAAAGAACCTGGCCTGCTCATCATCCACTCTGCACTTTTGGAAATGACTACACATTGAGCAAAACAGTGAAGAATCAGGCGCTTGGATAGCTTTACATTTATTTTGTACATTGCATATGTGCAGAAAAATGGCTGCACAAAGACAAATTGTTAGACTAAAGGAATATGTCTGTAGGAAAATGTGCAAAGTCCTTAGAAATGAAGAAACAAAGGTGAAGGCCAGCATGGTCCTATCAACTTAACATTTTTACGAAGTACTAAGAAGCATAAGAAAGTTTTAGAGTCAAGACACTGTGCAACCTTTGCATATCAGATGCAAGAGGCTCAGAATCAGGACAGGTAGCCTCATAAGCTGTGGAACATGGAGTATGAAAGACGATTGCATAATATCATTCAATGTTTCAGAACTGTCATGAAACTCCTTATAAGGAGGAAAATAATCAAGGAATATTACCATGCCCATCAAGTGTGACTAAAATAACACTGACAGTTTGAATCTATTTTACATACTTTAGGTCTCTATTAGCAAAAATAAAAAGCTGAGCAGCAGAGCTAAGAAAAGAACCCACACATTCTGACTAGAGCTAAGAAAAATGTTTGAATACATATTTTTTGCTTGAAAAATATTGTAGATGATGGCCTTGAAACTTTGAAATGTTCCAAAAACTGATTTCAGTTTTGATGAAGTTGGAGATAACAAAGAGTCTACACATTTTAGAAAATATGTTTTTGACATTTTCAAATTACATTTTTGATTCTACTTGCAGCAACTTTTTGAAATTTCCTTCAATTTATTTATTTTTTAAATCTTTAAAAATGCTTTGAATTTTGGAGGCTTAAGCTCATTATGGGCTCATTTGCTATGGCTATATATATAGAGAGAGAGAGAGAGAGAGAGAGAGAGAAAGAGAGAGCCTATATATCTATAGATATCTATCAATCTCTATATATAGCCTATATAGATATATATAGAGAGAGAGAGAGAGAGAGAGAGAGAGAGCCTATATATCTATATCTATAGATATCTATATATAGCCTATATATCTATATCTATCTATATATATATAGAAAGAGAGAGAGAGCCTATCAATCGCTATATATAGCCTATATAGATATATAGAGATAGCCTATCTATCTATCTATCTAGAGAGAAAGAGAGAGAGCGAGCCTATATATCTATATCTATAGATATCTATCAATCTCTATATTGCCTATATAGATATAGATATATTGTCTATATATAAAGCTATATCTATATCTATACTGGCTATAGATATAGATATATATAGATAGAGATATATAGGCTACCTATATATAGATATATATAGACATATCTAGATATAGATATATAAGCTATATATATATATATTATATAAATAAGGTGTTCTTATATCCCCTGAAAATTGTGTATGGTTTACTTATCTTTCTTTATGCTCTTAAGTGTGAATATATATATAAAACTTCAAAAAAACGCAGGTCCAAACTGAGATTTACCAGATATCAGCACACTTTTTTCTCAATGTTCAGTTGAGCTGCCATATAGAGCCCTATCCATAAGTTCATGGGCTGTACTTTCTAACACTAACATTATTTTCAAAGCATTTTGCATGGATAAAGTACACACATTTTTTCCTGAAGTCCCCTAAGATACAGTCTAGCATTATTCCCAGCCTAAAAAGATAGGGAAAAGACCAGTTGGAAAGTGAAATTGTCTCACAAGTGTCAGTGAATGACAAATGCTCCCACCAAGTTAATGTAAGCTAATATTAACTTGAAGTCATCATCTTTAAGCTAGTTACAACCAAAACTTCATACAGGTTTTAGAACTGTAAATACTGAGCAGTGCTAAAATAATACGTGAAAAAGTATTCCAAGTCAGTCAAAATTGGCTTATTGTTTCCTTCTTGTAATACTAATTTTACAACACAATAAGGAACTGCAAGAATAGTTATATTAGCAATAGTCATAAGGTCTAGCCTAAAGCTAGCAATACATAAATATCATTCCCATATCCTATCCTATTCTGTCTAGGATCTTGTATCATAACACTGTGCCGTCCAGCAGTCAATCAAATTCTGCCACAAGTGGCTCTCCTCCTCCTCATTCTGGTCACTAAGATGATATGCAATGTTTTCATAGTCCTGTTTTAGATTTAATGAGCATGACCATAAAATGTTTTGGTAAACTTTACACAGAAATTTTTTAAATGTGAGTATTTAGTTCTATATGATTTTCTGCAAGACAAAATAGAAGTGGTGTATCTTGCATTTGTGATCAACATTTGATCACTTAACAGAGTGAAGAGAGTAAAGTATTTAATGTTTGATTAGCCTCTTTTCCCTGTGTAAATCAATCCAACACCACAATTAAAGGTAAAGATACAATGTCTTTAAAAAAGATATACATTAATCTTAACTATGTGTCTCTTTAATTGAAATTGAAATTAGCAATTGTCAAAGCAAGCGTACAGAGAAATCTCTTTACATTGCTGACATAGTAGCCTCAGAAATGTCATTAACACTGTCACAAATGTACTGTTTATTGTTCTTTCAACCTATTTATTTTTAAAAAATCATACTTTTAAAACCTTAAACTAAGCCTTTATATTAACATTTTTAAAATATGGAAATGAAATAACTTGGAATTCACTCTGCATTGAAAGAATAAAATGAATATATGTTAGAATAGTTGGTATAATATTTTGATTATATATAGATAGATAAATCACACATTAGATCAAATTGTGCATTTAACTGCACATGTAGAGGGGGCAAATGTATTAGAATAGTGGCTACTATATTCCACTCTAATATACTTCTAGATCTATATATATATCTATAGACCTATATATAGATAGATATAGATCTATAGATCTAGATATATATTAGAGTGGAATATAGTAGCCACTATTCTAATACATTTGCTCCACTTTACATGTGCAGGTAAATGCACAATTTGATCTAATATGTGATCGACACAATCACACATTCAGCCTTGCCACACTTGCACTGGCATGTGCAATTGCAGGTGCAATTGTGGGATTGTACATTAGTTCTAATTGTGCCTTATTGCTGGTGCAGGGGGAGCCTAATTCTGGGCTCCCGCTGCACTGGCAAGAAGCAGGCTCCCAAAAATGAGAGCCTCCTTTGCTGAGGGGGTTTCCAAACCATGAGGGTCATACATAGAGGGACATGAGACACTGTGGAATTGATGGGGCTCCTGGTCCTACCTGTGCCTCATGCACAGCCTGGACCAAGAGCCATAGCAGCTGACAAGCGAGGCACATCCAGGACCAAGAACCCTGTGCGGTCAGGGGTTTCATGTTGGGCAAGGTGCACCCCTGCAATTAGGAGCCCTGTCAGTTGATGGGGCTCCCAGCCACAGGGGAGACCCTATTACATGTGTAAATTCTTGTTCAGTTGCAACCAGATATAAAGTTAGTGCACATTTTCAAGGTCTAAATTCATAGCTAGTTGGAGCTTGTACTGTGTGATAGCTACTACGGACTTGTAGTTGGTCTTAAGGTAATTGCACGAATAACCAGTTAATTGTGCAATACCTATAACAAATAGAGGGGACCTTAGTGACATCTGCCTTTCTTCTTTTATCCCTTAGTACTTCGATTTAAAAAACAAAACAAAACAGTAGTTCCTGTGTGCACTGATAGTTTTGCAGTCCTTTACCCCAAATTAAGGAAAGTATCACTATTCAAGACAGTGCTTAAGCATGGGCTTAAGTCTGCTTCTACAATGGGCTCAAAGGTTATAAAATACTACACTATACAAGGAAGGATAAACTGGCATACACAAGTTTGAGAACAAAGGCAAAAAGACAAAGAGGTACATGGATTATTTCAGGGGTAGGCAAAGTCCAGCCATATTCAGCTGGCAGTGGACTCCATTTCCCAGCAGCCCTGTCCATGTGGCCAGGGCCAGTTTCCCTGAAGACCCAGCAGCAGCCACATTGCCATAGTGCAGTGCTGGCAGGCAGTGGTAGCACCAGGCTCTTCCTGATGTAGGGACTGAGGGAAGCTGATTCGGGGCCATGCTGCAGGCAGGAGTGGGCCACCACCTGTGTAGGGTAGGCAGTAGTGCCACAGGGAGGGGTGGCTATGGGGGGGGGTATGGGGAATTTGGAGGTGACTAACCCCCTCCTTAGTGCCACCCCTGCTAGCAGGGCACACAGAAGGGTGCGGGAGTGCTCCAGAGCCTGGCTGGGATTTTGCCGTGGTAGCAGTATGATCTGCAGCCTGCACGCTCTAGGCAGGGGCACGCAGGCAGCGAATTGCAGCCTGGCCCTGGCTCCAGACTGTGCTGTGACCACTGCAAGGAGCTGGGGCAGAGCTATATCCATTGCCTGCATATCCCTGCCTGGAGCACGCAGGCTGCAGATCATGGCTCTACCTTGGCTCTGGACCATGCTGTCACTGCCACAAGATCTGAGCCAGGCTCCAAAGCAGCTCTGCACTCTGCCATGTGCCCTGCTGGCACCTAGTCTCCAAGGAAAACCTATCCTCATGACTGCTGCTGGGGTTTCCAAGGAAACCAGCCCTAGCCACACGTGCTGGGGCTGTTGGGAAATGGAGTCCAGCCGCCAGTTGGATGTGCCATTTGCCCACCCCTGGGTGAGCTGCTGTCCGCTGGTGCAATGTACCGGATTTAACATTTTAATCTATTATTTTTTGTTGCTATTGTCCAACCCCTGCCCATCCCCCTCCCCCATTCACCCTTGCTTTCAGGAATCTAAAGCAAAGTAAGGAAATAAGGCCTTAATTCAAGATAGCAGTTCAGCATATGTCCATAAGAGATGAAATTTTAAACTAGGTCCTAAAATAATAAGTAATTTACAACCAAGACATGTATTCACATGAAAGATACAGTCTTTATTTGCAAGGCTTTTATGATGAAATCTTGGCTCTACTAAAATCATTGGATGTTTTGCTTCTAAACTAAATATTTGATGTCTTTTTTTTTCTTAAGCAACAAGAATGTGATGTCTTTTTTTTTTAAGCTATATTTTGGATGGTAAATTCTTTACATGGTTTGAAAGTCTAGACCATCCTATCTTTATTACAGCATTTCAAATAGAATGTTGGATTAAAATAATTAACATAGTATTTTCAATAAAAAGATTGTATCTTTATCTTGCCTATACTTTGCAAGATAAACTACTATACAGTAACATAACCTTTACTAATTACTAGGGCTGTGTGATGCTTTGGGTTTCAATATGTGTGATTCAATATGGAGGAGATTCGGCCCAATTCAGCGGCCGAATTTTCAAATCTGAATCGAATCAGGAGACCAACAAAAAGGTCCGAATTGATTTGAAGCTCTCCAAATTGATTCAGAGAGCTTCAGCAATTCGAGCAGTCCCTGCTTGCTGCTGCAGGAAGCTGGACCCATACTCCGTGTCAGTAACTAGGAGGCGGTGGAGGGGGCTTCCGAATCCAAAGCAAATGCTAGCCACTTCACACAGGCTTACTAATTACTACAGGTTATGCATGTAGAGTTTCCTGGGGGTAAAATGTGTAGCAAAAACCCTAGTTTTTCTTTCTTTTTTAATTTTGAAATGCATTCCCTCCCTTCTCCAACTATTTCTGACTTTTTCTCTCCCTCTCTATTCCCTATAGATAAGTATGAGTAAGCTAAGACATGGGATAAGCTTTAGCATTTTTGTAGCAGGTATTTTTTTTCTTCTCTCTCCTTCTTTGATCCACTGTTTTATATTATATAATTATTATGTTTATATTAATTTTTACTGTTTGATTACTGTTTTACTGATTTTTACTCTTTTTTCTATTGATACTATATGATATAGGCCTACACGTGTAAGTTAGCATAAGAAATGTCAAGTATATGTCAAGTTTCCATTTTGTATGTCAAGCCTTCATCTTGTGTCCTCTGCCCGGGTGTAACCTATGACTCATGTCTAACCAGTCTCATGTAAATTGGTTCCTGAATGAATCGGGATGAATGAGGGTGCTTGAGATACAATGGTAGCAGGACTCTACTGAATAATCAATTCAATGACTGCACCATCAGCTCAATGACTGGACAATTGCCTTCCATTGACTCACCCAGAAACAGAACAGAAACCCAGCATTTGGAAGACAAAGAGCCTACAGAAATCAGCCAATCCACTATTGCAACATAGATACCTGGAACTGCATGTCCTTGCCCGGAGTGCACATGCTCAGTACACCAGGGCTGACCCTTGCCTGGGCATCACCCTGCCACTAAGGTCATACAAGGTCTGCACCTATAAAAAGGGGTAGTGAAGACAGACCCAGTGGGATGCCCTCTCCATCTGGACCAGCACCATGCCACACCACCTATCCACCCAGAGGCCCTGCCAGTGACCCCCTCTGGACAACACCTTGATGGAGAAGACCCCGACTAGCCATCAAGGATCAACTCACAGCTCAGGACAGGTAGCTATTACCCACCTTCCTTCCCCAAGCAAAGGACCTGGACTCTGTCCCTATAGACCTTGACTTCAATCCCTCCATCAAGCCTTTTTATCTCCTGCTACCTCTGTCTGTCTCTGTGTGTGTGTGTGTGTGTGTGTGTGTGCGTGTGCGCGAGAGAGAGAGAGAGAGAGAGAGTGGGTGGGCAAATATATATATATAATTGTGTGCGTGGTATACAAATTAGTAATCCATGTATGTGTATTGGGTGTGCGGATATTGACAATTGATTTTTGTCTAACTTTTAGTGTGTACAGTATCTCGGTGCTTGAATTGGTGATAGGTATGCACGTGCTTAGACTGGTAATCTTGCATGTGCACGTGCCTGAGTTGGTAGTGTGTGTATGCGCCTAGTGCGTGTATGTGCCTAATTGGGGTGCGTGTGCAATTGTGTCACACCCTCCCATCTAACAGTGCAATTTTGAGATCCTGAGAGTTGGCCTGGCCCCACAGGACAACAAGTGCATTATGCCAAATAGACAATGTTCAAAAAAATCAATCCAGACAACCAGAGAATTGAACCTGCCT
>NW_005841965.1:1669867-1676090 GCF_000455745.1 Alligator sinensis
AAGTCATTGTGCTACATGATTTTATCCTCCAGGCATGGTTGCAACCAATGAATCCATGAAGCACCTTAAAAGCAGCAGTCTTAATTCTAGCTCATCCATAAGCCTCTTTCATATGATTGTGGAGAACATTGTTATAGATGTTAACTCAAATGAATGGCTGCATCCATCAGCATGAGTACTTAGTCATAAATAGTGACACTGTGAAAAGTCTGCTTATTAGGCTTTTTATAGCCAGAAAGCTGGTAGTCAGAATTTTATGCTAAAGTATATTTGGCAATAGACTACATCATTTACTGAATGAAAAGGTTTGATTCATACAAAAATATCACAGAAATAAATCAGATCACTTAGAACAGTCTACCAATCAGTGCAAGATATCATAAGTATTATAAAATGCTTTGTACGGTTGAATTTTGATTATATAAACTATGATATCCCTGTTCTGACAGAATATTCCCCACTATACCTTCAATCTCACTCTTGGGAAATGTTAAGCTATATTCATTTTAAATTTCTCTAGTTTTTTGCTCCTTTTGCTCCTCTGGAGTTCCCTACACAATTTCTCTGGCACCTTGATACTTACACTCTCCTAATTCTTGTAGACAGTTACTTCCACTTTTGCATTTTGAAAACCAAATAGCCTTGCTTCTGTTGTATGGTACCATAGTCCTTGAAGCAGTCAATGTCAGTGGAGCAAACTGTTAAAGTACTTACTACTACACTTGAGTAAAAGTATCCAAACCTTTTCCTTAAAAAGTGTTTTGATGACTCCATTTTAAACATTTTCCTATCCCAAGTGAATAACACATGATATTAGCTGTATTCAAGAAGATATTTAATAAATATATTATGAGGTACTTTTAATCTACTTTCTGGCTAGATTTTTAAGCTTTCATCTTTGTAATGCAACTAGAGCAATGCAGCACCACATTTGCAACTATAGTTTATTTTTATTATTCCATTTCTAAAAATGAGGTATATCATCAGCTGTAACAATCTTATCTCTTTAAAGGAAAGAGAACTTTACTTTGGAATTTGAGATGGGTGGTGATACAGTATGCAGTTAAATCAAATTATTATGACCCTGAACATGAATTCTGTACTACTATATACAAAAACCAAGCCAACTAACAAGCAAAACAAATTTTAAAACAACTACAGCCAAATAGCAAATCTCAGAAATAAGAACCATTGTTTCACATTGCCATTTCAATTTATTATCTTAAAAAAAACAAAAAACAAAACACTGTTTCATTTTATGGATGCATTTACATTTTTCAACTGTCAGTGAAAGCTTCATTCTCCACCAGCCAGCCATATGTTCCAATTTTGGAGAAAAGTTATAATCTCCTTCATTGTAAGTGCTGTGGGAAATTTCCAGTCCTTTCTCTATCCCTATCAGTCTGGCTACATGCATTTAGCCAAAATGAACATCTGAGTGGAAGGGAAAAAAAAGTACCAAGGCTATATAATTGAACATGGTTCATCCATTTTCAGAATATACTGAATGCTGGTTGCTTGATTTAAGAAGAACTGGTGTGGAATTTATTATGAAGACATAGACAAATCCACAATAAGCTTTGTTTTCTTCTCAGTGTTCTCTTTTCATCTCATCTCTGGGTCTCCTATGCTATTTTTTTATGCTCAAGCAATGGTATTGATTACTGTTAAACAGGGATACAGTTGTTCCATTCCCCATGGAAAAACAGAGAAAAATGTTTATTTTCCCTTTTAACAGAGAAAAAGGAAGATTTTTCTTTTAACGTAGAAACATGTGGATTTTCCACTTTTGCCAAGAGCTCTCTGCACATCTTGCAAAAAGGGCAAACCCTAAGCCCTGTCCTGAGGGAGAGGGAGGGGGGAAGAGGCAGAGCCTGAGACTCTCAAGTCAGCCAGAGCTTGGTTCAGGCTCACTTTCCCTCTTGGAGCCTTTGGGATAAGTGGGACTTACAGGGAGCTGGGTGCCAGATGGGTGCCCCCTCTGGGGGTGCTGGGGGAGTGGTTAGAGGCTGTAGGTTGGGTATGGGGGCACCAGCAAGTCCCCTGTTGGTCAGGTGTGAGAGTTGGTGATTGCCAGGGCTGGGGGGGGGGGGGGGGGGGTTCCAGTGGGAAGCCACACATGGAGGCACAGAGCCCGTCCACCCCGATGGTGCACAGCTCCCACCTGCAGTGCCACGATGCATGTGCTGGCATGGAGCAGTCTGATGCAAAGGCATGCATCAGTGGGCCAGGCCAACTCTCTGCCAATGTGTACAGGCCCTGGGTCTCAGCCTGAGGCACATGCTACTGGGGGCTCTGCCTGATGTGGCCATGAGTGCCTTGAGGGCCCACCACCTGCTGTTGCTTAGCCACCGGAGGTGGGGGTTGTATACCACAAACCCCATACACAGACCCCTGCACAAACCCCACATACTCCCATACCCCCATCTCCCATAAACCCCACACCTCTACCCCACTGCATCCTGGTGCATGGGGGGAGCTGCTGCCAGGAGGGAGGGAGTGGTGGGGCAGGCAGGGAGTGAGGGGCACTGGCAGGGCTGGGGGGTTTGTGGCTTGAGAGTGAGGGGCAAAACAATATCAGGACTTCTCAGCACCATAAAGCATTTCAACCACAGCTGGACCCATGTGCGTTGGGCAGCAGGAGCTCTGTTTTTTTCATGTTGAAAAACCCAAAATCAAATGCCAAAATATACAGGTATTTAGAATTTATTTTAGTACAGTGATTGAGGTACTGGTAGGTTTCCAAACTGCTTTAAAACTGTAATATATCAATAAAACATAGTATTCAACTGATACCTATATCTATAGATATAGTGGCTTTTCATTTTAATCATGTATTTTGAGGTTTTAATTAGAGAATTTGTGATTTTTAAACAAGAAAACCAGGATCCCTGCTAATGAATGATACACAACATTGAACCATCAACCCTGGTGAAAACCTTAGCTTGTCCACAATATCTGGCCCAAGCTTTTGGGGTTCTTTATGAATTGAGCCTCAAATGATGTAGGCTTGCAGGTAAGCTCTGCTTGCTGGTATAAAATGTAGACAATCCACACTGTTTTCCATCACAACCTGTACTTATCTGAATAAGATATAGGCTAAAAAGCTACAATAAAATTTGAGCTTCAAATATTTTTAAATGTTCTAATTTCATTTTGATGACAGCTTTTGTGTTTCAATATTAGTTTACATTTGTTTTTTCACTGTTGTGTACTCTGAAATAACACCACTAGGATGAAAAGTTGTCTCTGAAACTGAATGATGTTGTACCTTACAAATTTTGAAAATCTTGAAAGTTCCTAATTCCAGAACAGTAAAATAAACCTGAGAAACTATAATTTTATTGTAAATACACTGAGCATTTGCTCTTTATTGGTTTCACAATTTTATCTCATGGAACAAACTGAAGTCTGCTTTAAAATGCAATTTAAAATATTTTGCTGAGAATCAAATACACCTCTACCTCATTCTGGAGGTCTCTGATCATTTTGCTCTTCCTCTCCATTTCTGTCTTCAGAAAATTTATCTGGAAATTAAAAAAAAAATACAGCCCAATGTGAATTTTTAAAGTATGGTACAAATGCAACATCATTTAATTGCCATTGTTAGTTTTATTTTCTCCTTCAACATTTTCTTAGGCAATGTGAAAAAGCCACTAGTCATACTTTTTCTTAGAAGAAAGATATAGCCATGAAACTATAGGCTGTTCACAGATCACAGTTTTGTATCTGTTGAATAATCTGTAATAAAGTGCATCTACAATCTACAAGTAGCTAGATAATTTTCTAAAAAGCCAGGTTAAAAAAAGCTTATTATATATGAAACACTTTAGAGTTCTAGTTTTGTATTTTTTGTAGTGCATACAGGACTTTTGTTTTTTACAGTGAAGTTGAGGGTGATCTTCAGAGAAATAGAGTTTTGGAACAATAAATTACCTGATTTTATAATCTTGCACCTGTTCAGAACTCTCCTGTATGCCATCTCCTGCATATTAATACATCTGTTGCAGCCACATTCTAGTAACCTACTATGAATCTGACAACACTGAAGCCAAGGTTCTGATGTCACTAGGACACTTCATGCAACAAAGTGTAGTATAAATGAAAGTATCTGAAGTTAGTCTATAGTTTATGAGAATTTCAAGTTCATCTTGCATAACTAGGTGTTTGAGTCTGAGTTTCTAGGATGCATGCAATTAAAAAAAAAGATTAATTGCTTTATAAAAGTCAATTTGTAATGGTTTTAAAGGAGTTGGATTGTATGCGATTCCTTTCAGGGTCAGATTGCTAACAGAGGCATGTATTTAGAATATAGTGGTACCTTTTTAGACTCAAACTACCCCTTGTTAGACTCAAAGACACATTAGGCTCAAAGCACCTCTCAGAAAAATGCCAGTTTTTAATCTTTCACATTTTTTTGACTACAGAATAACCAAAAAGTAATTCTTCTGTTACAAAGAACTAAAAAAAGACCACAACAGGTTAGAGTGTTTTTAACCCTATAGATTCCTATTTCAAATCTCTGGCCTTAGCTTGTGAATCATGTATAAATGTTCACAAACCTAAGAGTATTTACATTGAGCAGCAACTCTAAAAAGGATCTCCTGGCACCCCAGTTCAGAGTCACCGATTTAGAACAATTATACATGAATAAATCCTTTTTTACAAGCACGATAGTTATTCACATATTTGAAAATAGAACATCTCTCTTTGCTCTCTAAAACAGCTGCCTTCAGAGAACACTTTTAATTTCACTTTTAATTTAATTTTAATTATTCAGAAAACAGTACTTATAAATTAATTGTGGCAAAACTGGCTGCCTTAAGCACCAGCTAATAGCATATAGAGTCTTCCACACCTTAATCAAGGGCCTGAATGTTATTCAGATCAGAAAGTGACAGAAAGTCCTTACGATATGACAGTTACACTCACTGGGTTGTGTCCACTTCCAAGTAGACAGATGTCAGTAATTTAAAAACCATCACCAGACTTGGCATTGTTAACAAGGCCAGCAGAGAAGCCAATTAACTATCTTATTACTTAATGGGTAAAAGGGGAGAGGCATGTCAGATCAGGGTTGATTGGCAGTCACATAAGGAACCATTGCTGTACAATTCTGTGCCTGAAGGGCTTGATAGTGGAAAATGCTGACTACCTTTATACTCATTGATTTTAATAGGAGTTGAAGACTTTCAGCAACTCACTGATAATTAGAGTATTCAAACACAGAATTTTAATCTACAAGACATTCAGCCAGATATTTTTGGACACCACTAAATTACTTCAGAAAGTCACCCTGACTCTGTATGTGTAAGAGGATAAAAGTGGCTGTTTAGATGCAGCGTGTTATCTGTTCAAAGGATAGTTAAGAGTGACAAAAAAGATGATTTCCATTGACATCAGCTCTATTTTTTAGTCATTATCCTCAAAAGAAAATCCTTGGGCTTTGGTTTGGGTTGGTTTTTTTTGCCCTCCCCCCCCAGTCATTTCTAGTGTTGAAATGTCTAAAATAATGACACATGGTAATGAAAATGCTCTCCTATGTTATCTCTATTTCTGGCTTTCTCTGTCAGTTGAAATTTACATCACAGATACCTTTGTACCTCTTTATAGGGGGTCATTTCACACATACCTAGTGGACTCCAAGATGAACATGAGTTGGCAGTGTGATGAAGCCATCACAAAAGCTAAGGGCACTTTATCATGCATCGGCAGATGTATGACGAATAGATCCAAAGAGGTGATTCTTCCCCTCTATCGGGCGCTGGTCAGACCGCAGTTGGAGTACTGCGTGCAGTTCTGGGCACCGCACTTCAAGAGGGATGCGGATAGCCTGGAGAGGGTCCAGAGAGGGGCCACTCATATGGTTAAGGGCTTGCAGACCAAGCCCTGTGAGGAGAGACTAGAGAGCCTGGACCTTTTCAGCCTCCACAAGAGAGGGTTGAGGGGCGACCTTGTGGCTGCCTGTAAGTTCATCACGGGGGCACAGAAGGGAATTGGTGAGTATTTGTTCACCAAGGCGCCCCCGGGGCTTACGAGAAATAATGGCCACAAGCTAGCAGAGAGCAGACTTAGACTGGACATTAGGAAGAACTTCTTCGCGGTTCGAGTGGCCAGGGTCTGGAGCGGGCTCCCAGGGGAGGTGGTGATCTCTCCTGCCCTGGGGGTCTTCAGGAGGAGGTTGGATGTGCGTCTGGCTGGGGTCATCTGGACCCAGCACTCT
>NW_005841965.1:1676170-1677529 GCF_000455745.1 Alligator sinensis
CCACCCCCCGCCCTGCCACTGATACAGGCATCATCAGATGTCCAAGGAGCTCACTAAAATAAGCATATTTAACTTTTTCCAGAAAAATGAAGAGAGTCTACTAAAAAATATTTTTGTTTCAAATTAATTGAATACTTGAATTGAATATTTTCCTTTCAGATTTTCCTTTCAAATTAATTGAAATATATTATTTGCATTCATATTGTAATTGGAATTCTAGGACTGTACTACTTAATCTCTAACAGCTGAAGAGCCTTTTAGTCATAAAACATAACTATGGAGACCCACAGACAATTGATTTATACCACTGGACACCAAAGGTAATATAGAGATAACCCATCTGTCCTTTCAGTATATCTGTCTGTATACTCAGTCTATTATTGTGCCCTAAGGCAGCTGCCTCAGTGTCAAGATAGCCTATAGGACTTTTACTCCAAGCCAAGGAGAAAGCAAAATGGAAGACTATGATGTGGTTCAAAAACTCTGAGTTGAATAACACTGCTTTGGGGCATGTAATAATGGTGCATGAATCATTTCTAAAGTGGGTGTAAAAACCCTGATTTTAGCCTTCTACATCCTAATACACCTTTTACTTTATACACAAAAATGGACAGTCAAGCTCTTTTTATTTAAATGAAAGTTGGAGCAATCACTCAAGAGTTTTCTGCATCTCTGGACACCTGGGATGCTTGTTCACTCTTCTCATAGTTTGACTTTCAATAGTCATCAAATATTGGCTGTCTTTAATTAATAACTAACAGTAATGAAAACAAGCATAATGAAAATATATTCAAGCTCCAAGACTGAACTTTTCAATGTTAAACAAGGACGGTGCTTCTGTGTCTCCAGGAGACAAGCACTCAAAATATTTGGAGTGTTCTGTGCTTCAGAGCTTACTACATTTATTAAAGACAACAGCTTCCATCCACTGGCCTTCAGTCTCAGCAGTTTCTGACCTTGAAATTTTCAAATTAGATTTCTCTCCATTGAAATACAAAATGCCTTAGCAGATGGTGATGATCTAAGAGTCAGACAATATTTAGTTATTTACCAGAGGTAAGGGATAGAAAAAAATCCCACCCATATATAATAATTATTGCAGAGTGATAGCTTGTCCTGGTATGCTTATTTACAAACCTTCATACTTGTTATGTCTCGCTTAGGACAGGTTAAGCCATGAACAAGTAACACTGTACTGAAATATAGTCTGCCCTAGAAGTTAATTGCTATGGCACCACAGGACACCCCTGCCACTGTCCACAGAACCATGGAACAGCAGCATATTAGTTATAATCCAATTCAAGATTTAATTTACCTGGGACTAAAAATAAGGCAAGCAGTGGTTTAGTTTGTTTTTTT
>NW_005841965.1:1677560-1677836 GCF_000455745.1 Alligator sinensis
ATTCTTTCGAAGTATTAAAAGGGAAAAAAAAAATCTCTCCTTTCCCATTGGCTTGGAAAAAACAGGAGCAGTATTTGGCCTCTAAAGCGAAACAGGAAGAACAACCACCTTAAAGCTTAGAAAGACCTGGACAGTATGCTGCAAAACCCATAAAATATATGCTACATTTGGGGGCTCAACTCTACAAACTGCTAGCAAACAGTCCCTGCCGCCCCTCCTCCTGCACCCCCAACTCTCCCTTAACTGCCATTAAAGCTAATGGAGCTGAAAGCATTT
>NW_005841965.1:1677846-1679906 GCF_000455745.1 Alligator sinensis
GGATGTATGACCACACCCTCAAAAAATAGATCCTTTCATTACACAAAGTATTTTATTTTGGTATCCAGGGTTTTCCATTAAGGGTTTTGTTATGCTTCTACTCCAAGCAAGACACTGATTGTTTAAATGAAGCAAAAGTGAAATACTTCTAGTATAGTTCGAGAATTTTGGGTGAAATCTTAGAAAGACAGAACTGAAAGGGGCGTCTTGGACCTTCAAATCCAGCATTTGATTGAGAGTGATAGCTAACTGCTTCAAATTGTTTTCAAATTGTTGGAGAGACTGGAGGCCCTGTGCCCCTGAAACTGTCTTGCTCTGGTGTCAGGAAAACCTTGACTCAACAAGGCCTCAGCATCTACCTGGCCTCCCTCCCCTTTCTCCTTAGTTTAATGAGGTCTAACTTCTCACCAGATGCCTAGTTTTCTGTCCCTTCTTGGGAGGTAACTAGGCTATGTTGGGTTGTCAAAAATATAATTAGAAGGGTATTTCAAGGCTTTTGCAGATCAGACCTGGAAGATGACAAGTCAAAGTAGTGAAATATGGGCGTCTGTGTAATAACTAGCGACTGGTTTTCTTACAAAGAGTGGCTTCTACAGTAATTCAATGCATAACAAAAGTATGAAAGATATAACTGTTTTATCACATTTTGGACACATACACTTCAACTCTGTCAGCTGATTTTAACAGCCAGTTGTCAATTATTTAAAAGCTTTCTAGCTCTACTTACTCTGTTACTTCTTTAACTTTAGTAAATACTGTGTGCAGCTAATCAGGGACAAAGCCAAACCATGTGCAGGCAGGGCCTGGTAAACCCAATCAACTAAAACCTCTTCTTCAGCTTTTAAGTTCCTTTGATTCTCCAACTATATCTGAATCTCTTCAATAGATGAAATCACTTGGGAAAATAAGGAGATGTCATAATCTTACCTGCCAATGATATACCAACTCAACTATATATAGAAATTCTCAAATAATGCAGCCAGTGCCACTGCTAAGATACTAGAATACCTATGAGGAATTAGCTCTTAAACAAAGAGGACTTGACTCAAGGTAAATCCAAAAAGTCAGAAATGATGTTGGTCAGAAAAGAACTAGCCAAGGCAGTCTTCACCTTCCACCGATGACAGAACCCTGTATTTGTCAAAATGGTACTAAACTTTCAGGTGTTGCTCGACTCTCACTAAACCTGGAAGAGCAGGAAGCGTTGGTTTCCAAAAATGCCTTTCTTCACTTCCAGCTGCTAGGAATTCTATCTGTTTTCACATGAGAATATAGTCAAAGTCTCCTCCAGGTTAGTTTATTTTAATTTAGCATATCTAAACCTGAACGTGAAGATGATACACAAACTCTAGCTGGTACAGAGTTGGGCCACTGGGTTTTAATATAGCCTGGGCTACTGTGAACACATGGATTGTGTGGTTGAATCTTTCCACCAGCTCTGTCTCAGCTTCTGATAAGGCAATTAAGCCAAAGCCACATCAAAGATGCAATTAAGACATATGAACTCCTGTGAGAGTTAGCCCTATATAACAATGCAAATGACCAAACCCAAAATGAGCAATAAGAGATTTAGGGACATGGTATTGCTGAAAAGAGATAGAACAACTTTGCAAAAGGGATTATCTAAACTCCTTCCAACAAGAGTCTGACAAGCTTTATAAATGCAATTTATAATTGTTCCCTGACAAAGTAGCACTTATAGACATATAGACATAATTACATTTCACACACACATTAGTGCAAAACTAATGCTTATTCAGCAGATGCAATTAATACACATAATTTGCCAACTGCTACCATTTAGTCATCACTTGCCTCATCTAAACAGAGATAAAGCCTGTAGCATTCTCAAATACCACCGTGTGTTAACTGTTTACAATTCTGAATGTTCATGTTGAACACTTGATGTCTAGTAAGATGAATTTCAAGGAGAGAACTAAATCCCCAGACCATGCTGACCCTGTATGCCTAGATCCAGCCCCCATGAAGTCCTGCAACTGAAGGATGGGTAGGAAGGGTGTGTGGGGGGGGGGGGGGGGGGGAAAAAGGAGGGGGACAGG
>NW_005841965.1:1679937-1708624 GCF_000455745.1 Alligator sinensis
GGGGGGGGGAGAGGAACAAGGAGCTGACAGGCAGCTGCAGGGCCCAGTCAGAGCTGGATCCAGATGTGCAGGGATGGCATAGGCTGCAGAGAAACTGGGAGTGGGCAGGGAGGAGGAACCCCTTCCCACACACCACACCTCTGTTGCCACTGCTCTCAGACTTATTGAGGTAGCAAAGCAGCAATGGGGATGGAGGGTCTGAGCTGGCAGTCAAGAGGGGATTCAGGGCCCAAGAGGAGGTAACCTGTGGGGCAGTAGGGGAGATCCAAGTAACGCAGAGGGGTCCCTTGCCTTCTCCTTCCCAGCATATAGCAGAGAGCCAGGAAGTAGGGCAATCACGGAGCAGACTAGCAGACTCTAGGCACATGCCTGCTCACCAGCCCTGTGGTGGTAGACCTCAACATTAGAGGGAGTATTAACTCTGAATGTGTAACTGATCGTTAGCACTGATTAACCTTAACACAGACTAAGATACTTAAGGGTTAGCACTTGCTAACTGTGATGTGTAATCTCACCCTTAGACTCAAACTAACTGGACATACTGGCATTAATCTTAATTATTAAGGTAGTTCAGCAAAATTAATGTCTGTTTAGTTAAGATTCAAAACACTTGTCATGAAGACAGCTCAACGGAAATAGTTTTCCTCCATGTAAGCTCCAAGGACCTGCCATTTGATCAGCAGGGTACATAATCTTTCACTTCTACTTCAACTTCACTAATCATCACTTGGGTATTATTGTCAAAATGTCTCTTTATTGGCTTATGTGAAGCGAGTAGGTAGTTTGAGTCCTGTTCTTGTGAACACATGCCCACATCAAAATAAATTATAAATTTGCCATATACAAACATGGCAGTACTTAGCTGAAGTTCTGAATTTTATGGTTCACTCCTATTTGCTTAATTTTACATTAAATATATATTTATCAATGGCTCCTAAGGGGTAATTAAATAATCAGTAGGTGTATTAATAAATACTAATCAAATATTACATTTTGTTACCTAATTCAATAAGCTTACAATATAGTTTATAACCACCTAGAACATCTTATACTGGTGTGCTTATAACAATGTTGGTTGGATTTCTCAAGCTTTATAAGCTATTTAATAAATACAGATTCATAGATGCTAGGGTCAGAAAGGACCTCAACAGATCATCGAGTCCAACCCCCTGCCTAGGCAGAAAAGAGTGCTGGGGTCAGATGACCTCAGCCAGATACCTTCTCTAAAAGACCCCCAAGGTAGGAGAGAACCATCTCCCTTGGAAGCACATTCTAGATTTTGGCCACCCTTAACATGAAGAAGCTTTTCCTGATATCTAGCTTAAATCTGCTCTCTGTCAGTTTGCAACCATTGTTCCTTGTTACCCCAAGAGGTGCCCTGGTGAGCAGAGCATCTTGCTGCACCCCGCTAATGAATTTGTAGGTGACCACAAGATCACCTCTCAGCCTTCTCTTGCGGAAGCTGAAGACGTCCAGGTCCCTCAGTCTCTCCTCATAGGGCTTGTCCTGTAAGCCCCTAACCATATAAGTGGCCCTCCTCTGGACCCTCTCGAGTCTATCAACATCCTTCTTGAAGTATGGCGCCCAAAAATGGACACAGTACTCCAACTGCGGTCTGACCAATGCCACATAGAGGGGAAGTATCACTTCCTTGGTTCTATTTGTCATGCATCTTCTGATGCTTGATAATGTGCATTTAGCTTTGCTGATGATTTCATCACACTGATAACTCATGTTCATCTTGAAGTCCACTATGACTCCGAGATCTCTTTCTGCTTCTGTGCTGCTGAGAGGGTCACTTCCCAGCCAGTAGGTGTGCTAGATATTTTTGCACCCTAGGTGCAGCACTCTGCACTTGTCCTTGCTGTGTAATACCCTTAACATATTAAGTGTGGTCCCTATTCTTATCCTTATATGCAGAAAGAGTCTGTATGCAAATCTTCTGTGGGAAAACAATGCCAAATCATAGAACAGTTCAAACCTGAACATGCAATTTGCACAATTAGAGTAAGCTAAAAAAAAAAATCCTTCATAAATGTTAATAGTTTGTAACTGTTTACTATTCTCTACACATGAAGCTGAAGTCTAGAACTTGAAGTAACTTTGCCTATGAGGTCTTTGCTTCTGCTCATACCAGGTATTGAGAAAGAGATATGCTACCATTAATGTCTTGAGATACTGATGCACTTAAAAGATGCAAGAGAGATGGAGTTGTAAAGTTAGAAGGAGAGACTATACTGTGGAGCAGCAAAGAACCAGGAAAAGTGAGGGACACATGACAACCTTTGGTAGTACTCAATTCAAATATACCAACCTGAGAATAGGCACAAAAAAATAATGGAAACTTTAAGCCTGCCTTACATCCTCCCAAATGCAGGCTTCTCTAACACTTAGATAACTATTTAAGCAGGGCCAGCATCTATAGCTTGCTCTAAACATATTGCTGTAGTGCTATATTTCTACTGCTGATTCCGATGCACCCATCCTATTTCCAAGCACACACCTTGTGTCCTGAATTTACTAAGGCTCCTTAGAAAGGGTCTTTATGGCTGCCCTCCTTAAGTTGACTCCTTAAGGGTTTTAGAATCCCTTTGCACTGCTTTGGCACTTTTACCTAATTTAACGGTGACAGAATAGGGGTCTTGCCACTGGTGTTTGGCAGGGAGAATGTGATAACTCTGGGGTCAGTTGTCCTTTGCTTTTATAGGGCTCTGAGAGATGTTATGCTGTTAAACACATGTAACAGGACCATGCCCTGTTACTAGGGGCTCAGGGGAGTATGAACAGCCCCATACTCCAGAAGCACCTCTGCATACCCACCCCAGACTGGGGAGAACTCACTGGAGCCTGGGGAACTATGGGAAATAGGTCCTGGGACATAGTGAGTCCTGCAGCAAGGGAGCTGACACAGGTGTGGGGAGTGAGAAAGGTTTAGCCATGTGAGCCCATAGTGGGAAAGATAAAAGACACTGAAAACAGCCTCAAGAGGCTGCACCTGGTGAGGGAGAAGGCTGCCTGGAGCAGGCACGGGGTTAAGCAGGCACGAGGAGAGCTTAGAGCAGGGCTCTTCTCTGTTTGTTTGTTTGCTTGCCTGATCATTTGCATTGTTACACAAGCCACAGGCTCTGCATTGCCTTTGAAAGACAAGACACAGCCAGGTGGTAAAGCTGGAAGAACCACTGGAAGACAGCTAAGTGCTAACTTATTTGTTTAACTTCCTTTTGTTTTGTTTTGCATTGCTAACAAGCTTGGGGTAGCTTCCAGGTGTTATCCACTAGTCTGACTGCAGCAGAGGCAAGGGCCCGGAACAGTGGGTCCTTGGCCAAAGTCCACATCAAAAGTAAAACTGGTCAGCTCAACTAGCTTGACCAAACATATCCTGCTATGATCTGCCCAGACTCTGCCCATAGCTGCCTACACCATGTTAACCATGTCATAACTTGTAACGTGCCTCAGGTTCAGCCACTTTATGGCATGATAAATTGGCAAACTAGCCACAAAGATGTTCCACATTAAATGAGGGCCTCTCTAAGGTGTCTGTGTATATTGTGCCTTAAATTGAATGTGTGGCATATATCACAGGCCCAGGGCTTCCCTTGAATTGATCCTGAGGCTCACCTGGGCTTCAGAACGGAGTATGGGCAGCACCAGAGCCTGGGACACAGTCTTTCCCCCTCTTTCCTCCTCCCCGGACAATGTCTCAGTCCACAAGGTCAGGCAAGGGATAGTCTTGGATCCCAAACTGGTAGGGACCGAGGGCTGTCCTGTGTCCCCCACTCTCAGTAAAGCCAAAGGAAATGTTCCCATTTTCTTTAGTGGGAGTATTACTAGTTAATAAACCCACATTTTATTCACCAAGGATATTCAAACCCGGTACAGGTATAAATAAGAGTAATATGACCTTTCATTCAAACCACATCTTGGCAATGGTTTACAAAATCATTTAACTTTTTTTTTTTATACTGTTCTTGAGTTGACCCCATTATTGTCTTGGAAGCCTAAAAATAAAACAATTAAGCAGAGCAAAAAGGAAAAAAAAGAAAAGAAAAGAAGGATGAAAATAGAAATTAATGGGAAATCTTGAAAGACAGCTTCAAAATTGCAGTAATACATCTTGTTACCTGGTGAACAACTGAAGGCAGATGAGTTAGCTATGTTCTGGATATTAAGGTACTGCCATCTATAGGCGATAATTCCTATTTACAACCTAGCACAAAAGCAAAGAAACAAGGAGATTCTAATTTTCTGTGAAATAGTAGTAGTCTAGGCCATTTAGTCTCAACGGGGTAACTGTAACAACCTAAGGTCAAACAAGTTGCCCCTCTTTAAATGAGTACAGAATTTAGCCAAAACCTATTACACACTGTAATGATTTACTTCCACACAACTTAATAAATTATCAAACTGCATTCCAATGCCTTTTGAAGTCAATAGTCCATGGATTTCAATGGGATAAAGGTTGGATTCTGATTCTGTTCCTAATGAAACTGTTGTAAATCAGGTATGATTGCAACAAAGTTAATTAACTTATGTCAGTACATAAGTATAAAAGGTAGGAAAAGGTCCTTGAATGCCTCTTCTTGGAGGAAAGATTAAAGCCAAAATCCTCAAAGATAGTTGGGCACCTAAATTCCCTTTGAGAATTTGGGACTAAGTCCTTTTTTCTCCACCTAGAAAAAGTATTAATATCCACTCAAATAATAAAAGTATTTTCATTCAAAGTTGTTATTTGCAATAATGAAAAATTCACAAGAGAGGAGGAGAGAAAAGACAGAAGAAGCAAACAAAAATAATGAAGGAAAGACAAAAAAACCCCACTCACAGTTGCCTGCTGCTTTTCTGCTTTCTCAGCTGCCTCATTAAGCTGCTTTTGAAAGGCCTCCTGGAGAGATTTCATTTCTTCCCTAGTTTGGTGAAAAGACACAACACAAACTCCATCACTACTGTCCATTAGGAAATATTTTTTGTTTACTTACGTTTCAAAAGGCCGCACGTTTAATTATACGGAGTAACAGACAGGTGTGCTGTGTCTATTTTTTGTCAATAAAGACTTAATGACCCGGTGAACTCTAGTGCTAATGCAAGAAGAAAATTATCGCTAATCGAAATTGGCTTCCTTTTGTATCTACTGTGTATCTTGCTGTGTAAAACACCTGCCAATGTAAAATTTCTAGTAAAAAAGAACTGGTATAATAATAGTGAAGAAAGTAAACCACTAAAGGCCCAATTAATTGAAAATATACTACTGTCATGGAGAGCTAGTCTATATTTTCCTTTAAAAAAATCTCAGCAGATACAACTAACCTAGTAGTTTTCTCTTTTGCTGGAAGCAAAATATATATAACTCCATAAAAGGTCTTGGCATATACTTGTTATGAAGACACAACAGTATAAATAATATTGATTGTGATGGTTTCTTTTTCATATTGTATTATTCATGCTAACAAACTGGACACTAATGCAGACAATTTTCCTGCTAGAGAACTGTCAAATCTAAACAGCATGTGGTCATCCCCTCAGCTCCCAGAATAGGGCACACACTAGAGAAACTGTACACAGAACATCTTCATGGTGACATATTTTGGATCAGCCCAACAACATTGTCAGGTCTGCCTCTGCTATAAACCAAACTTCAGGAAAATGCTGCTGCAACCAGTCCCCAGAAAACCCCTGCTGGCCTTAATCAGAGCTCAGGTGCAGAGGAGAATTTAGCCTATTGCCTACTTGATTGGTATAGAATGCATCTCGTACAAAAGGCCAGAAGTATATCATTTGCTGGCTCATCTTTTTATCTGCATCACTGTTCACTGAAAGTCCTGGTATACTAAAGATTTAATTGAAACAGTGCTGGAAACAGCTGGCAAAGGCAGAGGGCCATCAGCACTAGGACTCCCAATGTTGTTACAGCTTAAATCAAAGTCACTTTAAAGTGTTGACAGTTCCTTGAAATAATAGAACTTAAACAGTCACAGAAGCCTCCAAGATCTAGCACAGCATAAAAATGTAATTGAACAGAAGGTAAGAGATTCCAGTTATCTTTCTAATCATTAAACAGTAGATTCAGATCCTCAACTGATGTAAATCAGCAGTTTCACTGAGGTCCATGGAGCTATAGTAATTTACACCACCTGGCATTCTTCATTTTACTGCATCATGCATCACAGCATGGGAAGACAAAGTGCAGCCCATAAGCCAAATGTAGCTCACATTACTAGAGTGCAAACAATCTGTGGGTTTAATAAAGGGATCCAGTCCAGAAGGTCTTAACATGTTCATCTAAATGGTTTTATATTAAACATGAGGACAACTGCACTTTAGGTACAGGCTCAGACTCTTAATACATGAATCATATGACCCTCCACCGGGTGAGCTGAGAGAAGGATAAAAGTATGATCTACAATGAGGTTAAGACAGGTTGCTATTTTGATATATTGCTTATCGACTAGGAAGTGTTTCCTTTCAGTCTTTGACCTATAATTACTGGGAAAGATGCATAAAAGTGCAGGTACACAACACCCATTGAATTAATTATATGATTATTTCCTTTCGTTACTATATTGTAAATATGAACTTCAAAACTGGTCTTCCGTAACTGTTGTAGAACCAAAGTCCATCATGTAGTAGGAGAAAATAACAGAAATGTAGGGCTGGAAGGGACTTTAAGAAGTCATTTAGTCCAGTCCCCAGTGTGTAATTAGCAATCACTTGAGTACTCACAAGTGCTGTTTCTATGGCTTTAAGTGTATTATAAAAGACTGAAAGTTGAGAGGGATGGAGAGAAGAAGAAAAAAAATGAAGCTATTTACTAGTACACTGTAGACATCAAACTGTCTCTCTGGGAACTGTGATGCAGCAGTACATTCCTATATAAAAAATACTCAGTTTCATTGAAAACATAAACATCATTCAGTTTAGCTGTATTGTGATGCATTTTAGGGATGTCTTACACAAGAGAATGTGAAGAATAAATGCTAAGCTCCCATCAATGATGTGTTTTCTCCATCTCCTCCCAAGTTGTCTGGTAAGACTTTCCATAATTAACTTCTCAGCTTCTATCTGAATGCAAGCCACATGTCTGAAGGCCAAATTTTTCAAAGTGCCTAGTTATCTTGGAGGCTTAATTTTTTGGATGTTTAAAGACCCAGATTTCTCAAAACACTGATTACGTCCATCCTCTGAAAACTAGGACCTTTGGGTGAACTTCAGGTAGGATATAAAAAACAAACTGATGTACATTTATTCACACACATCACTTTTGAAGATGTAGATCCATAGTTTTATTGACTTAAGCAAAAATGATTCCAGGTTTGAACTATGCTGAAAAACCTAAACCTATCCTATGTGGTGTACATGTAGTTTAAATATTGCCTCTTGTTAAAATGATTAAGGGATAACTAAAAAATGAAGTGCATTCAGTGGCAACCACAATTTCATATGTGGCAGATGATGGCTAGAAAATGGTATTTAGTGGTTTTATTTTGGGAATTGTTTTGTAGGTAAAGTAGATATGCATTAGAACAATGATCCAGGGGAATGGTAAGGGTTGATTGATTTCTAAAAGCCTGTTTGTGACAAAGTTTCTTCAAAGCCCACTGTGTCTACACAGACAAGTAGCAAGCAGACACAGAGGCTGGGAAACTGAAGACATGTACGTCGCTGTTCCATAACATGAAAAATGTATCCAAACAGAGATAAGGGACTCTGACATGTTGGCCAGGTCACAGTGCCAAACTTCAGGGCCCTTGAGATTTCTGGCTTTTGGTAATGAGACCAAATTAGAAAAAGATTGGTAAAAGTCCAAATTAGGAGGTGTGCATGTGATGGTTTTGTGAAACAAAGGACTATGTTGACAGGAGAGAACGTGGACAGTGTGACAACCACAGGGAGAACAATCAATGATGCCCAGGGATAAAGAGTCATCAAAGGGGGAAAAAGAATACAAAAAAAGAGGGATTTCAGAGCAGAAAAGAGTCCCTGAGAAGAGAACCCAAAGCCACTATGGCATACTACCAGCCCATCTTACTCACTCCACCAGGGGGTGAGGGATGGGGCTCAGCCTTTGACTTCTAGGCTGCTGACATCTGACATTCAAGAGAGAACCTCAGAGTGAAGCTTGCATACTGGTCAGACAAACCTTGTTTCTGTGAACCCTGGGCCTGGTAGATATAGAATTCTTGACATTATTCTTACCTGCTATCACTGTGTATCAATAAAACGTGCCTATTATCAAATGGAGAGGTTGTGGTCAGTTTAAGGGTTTGGGTCTTCCTGGAACAATGTATCTGGGTCATAAATCCGGTGCCAAGAGCAGAAACTATCTTGCAATGGCATTCCCCCTTGCTTTTTTATTTGCCACAGTTGAGAGTGACTGAAAATAACTGCTCTGAGATGCTTACAAGTTTAAATAAAGGCAAGATTAAATGCTATGGTCTCATAGTTTTCAGTTTATAAACTTAAAGAAAGAAAGGAGGAGGTAGAGTCTTACCTTTGTTTTTGGCCCAGTTCCAGAAGTTTCTGCACATCACTTTTGGCAGATGCCTCATCATTTTTCAAAGACTGACAACAAAGGGGAGAAAGTATTACCAAAGATCCTTAATGCTACTCAACTGTGAAATGATTAACGGTGACCTCTTCTATAAACAACTCCCATTGAATAAACACATTTTATCATGTTTTAAGGAAAAGTACTGCTGTAACTCAGTTCTAACCACATACAGCTGTTCCAAATGCACATGTGGAGATTGAAGAATGTCCTAATAATATTGGCCATTGGCTCAGTATGTCCCATAAAAGTAGTACGTTTCTTTGCATAGTTCCTGCTCTCTGCTGAAGCAACTTAGAATATATTAAAGGATAATTTTTTGAGTACTGCTTTTGATTTATTTTGATTTTAATAAAGACAATTTTAAAGGAAGCTTATTAAGAAAGAGGGTAAGCATATTTCCTGTGTAAACTGGGAAGAAAAAAGAAGTAAGAGTGGCAGGAAAAAGTATATAGACTGAATGCTTTTAAAGTTTCACAATACTGCCCAAATAAGGTAGTATGATTCAAGTATGGATAAAGGAAGCACTCATTCCCTCATTAGTAACAATATTGCCCCAAGAGCTGTTCAGGGGAAATTAATTCTCAGGATTGTCTCCTAAATTTTGCAATGCACATGAATATACAGGACAACTAGTACAGGCTATTTAAGACAAATGAAGTTTTCCAAAAAGGGGTAAAATTGAGATAATTCAGATTGGTTATCAGCTGAATAGTTTTATCATCCCTGTTTTCATGAGGCCAGAACTGTTGCTCTCTTTTGGAAATAGGTGACAGCAGTTGTATATAAATCCGGGACAAGACTGTAAATCCTTTTTCCATACTGAGCAGTTGTCCTTATGGCAGAGTTAACTCAAGTATTGTCCTTAAGTTAAGTTCTTTCCATGCACAAAAACCTTTCCTTCAAGTGTGGTCATGTTTTTAGCTTACTTGACTAGCTAAAAGTTAAAGCTGAATAATGTAGCAAGTCTTAAAACAATTATTCTGTCCTTTTAAACAAATGACTTTGCAGTAATGCAGTATGTGCACTCTTGCTCACTCAGCCTCAGAGATATTAACTTGAGCGTAGATAATGTAAGTTGTTTCTGAAATGAAGACACAATTCGAACATGGCCGCAACTACTTCACTGAGCAAGTTTGCCTACATGAATAAAAGGGTATTTCTAGTAAGTCAATTAATTATTTTCTTCTCTCCTACCCCAGTATGTTCTGCTCCCTAATGATTTCTCCATAACCTCTTCAAATTACAAGCAAGTGCGATACAAAAGTAAACAGACATATTGTGACTTCATATGGTTAATACTTTACTTATCTGTAATGCTACCCATATTTTCCTAAAATTATATAATATTTAAAATCTGTACAAGCATCAAAAAACAAAGAGCAAGGGTCAGTAGTTACCAATTATTCATATGTTATAAATATCTTATTTATAACATAAATATTCAAATTCCAGTGAAATCAAGTGAGTAATACTATGTAATGGAGACAAGAATGGAAATCTAACCTGGAGATTTACTTTAATTCCCTCAAGTTCTTTTGATGTCTTTGACAGTTGACGGAGGATGTTGCTTCTTTCCTTAAAAACTTCTTTCAGTTGTCTTTCCAATTCTTCGTAGCCCTGTCTAACACAGAAAGTACAGGAATGAGGTACTCTGAACAGGCATTTGGTATCAGAAACATAATTCATCCAATTTCAGTCAGTCAGAAGCAGGATCCATTTCTACTTCACAAAAAGAGGCTTTGTTTTACTTTGGGTTCCCCCACCTTCTCCTCCTTTCTATGTAATCATTCTTAGCAAATGTCTTCCATTTTCCATATCAGGAACTGATATGTCTTATGACAAACTGTAAAATGCTATATCTGTGTGTACAAATCTTCAGATCATAGCACCGCCAGGAACCAATTGATAGTTTCATTGTGGAACAAAAGATGTTGTATCTTACACAAGTTGCAGGATGTTACAATATCCTTCTCCTTGCTTGTGTGGACCATTGACCTATGCAGCATATGAGGTTTTGCATGACAGTGCGGTTTGCAGAAAAGGTGGTTCAAAATTACTTGAATTTTCAATTTCACCCCCTTTGTATAAAATAAAGATGGAATTTTTTTCTGTCAGAGCAGAGGGAAACATTTACAAAAACGTGGCCCAAAGAGCCAAAAGGGACTATTTGTGAATTCATTCACAAATAATTTTAGCTGGAAAAAAGGCAGAACGTATTTTGAAATGGTTTTGAAGCTTACCCTAATATAAACAAATATTATCTTCAGCTTACTTTACCAACATTTTACAGATGTGGTTCTGGAAACAGTCTAAAAATATCTGATCTGCCATCTTTTTAACAACGATCATAATATCTGTAATTATCTCTAGCAACTGTGAAAAAAAACCTGAAGTTTTATTCCGTAATATAACAACTTGTTTACTTGTTTCCTGTAAATATGCATAGGTCACCTCTGTCCTACAGGTGACAAAATCTACTTTTCATACAAATGCCTCCAACTTGAACTTTCAAGCAGGTTTGTAGCAATAGCACCTTTATCTTCCATTTCCATGTATAAGATCAATAGTAAACAGCATTTCAGGCATTTTCAAAGGAGGAATAAAACCCCACTAATGTTTCCGGATCTAGAGCAAGGAAAAACCAAAATCTCAATATGGGCAGAGTAGAAGAAAATGTTTTTTAAAAATTCTGCAAAAAGGTTATAAAAAGGGATAAAAGTGGAGTCAATCCATATGGACTATAAACTGCTCTCTTTTTTCCCTGGGGAAAAAAAAAAATCACTGGCTGCTTTTGCTTCCAACTTTGTCCCTAATATTAGACCTGTCTGCTTTACACAAACCTTGAACACATAAGAGAGTATGGATGGTTATTCTTATTTTCAAAATGCAACAGATCCAGCTCAGTAGTTACTGAGAGCATGTAACTTCCTTTTGTGTGCTCAGATACTGCAATGACAGGCATCACTAGAAAACTGTAGCAGAGAGACAACATAAATTTCTTGAGAGCTGCTTCTCTTTGTGTGATGGCCTATATGAAATTAGTTTGTCATCTCAGGTCAGTTGGTATACAGCGCAAAAATCAGCACCGAGGACACTAGTTGACAATCTCATTTGATAGGTCAAGGACTGAATGTCTATGGAGACTGAGCTACCCTTCTCAGTATAAATGGTAATTCCTTGTCAGGTAAGAATCAAGGTGCATTAGTTGGAGGACATTGTATAAACTGTCATGACAACTGCCCTGCTTGTTTTTAATCTGAGGTTAAAACTGGGTCTTTAGTTAGAAGGCTGCCAATCCAGCACCTTTTGCAAGGACCACAATTCACTTGAAATATTATTTAAAGAATAAGAAAAGCCTTATCAAAATAAAAAAGATGGTGCTTAAAGCCATGCTTACAGCAATGGGATTGCCTGAAAGTGTGACAGAGAGAGAGGGAAAGACAGAGAGGGACTGAGTGTGGGAGAACATCCATTTATATGCCAGATGGTATCAGTGACAGCAACTGAGAGAGTGGGAGGTTAAGAATAGGCTGTAAAGACATTGTTAGGAAAATGTATCTTTACTGCATCTGCTCTGGTGTCTGGGAGAGGAGAATGCCCTCTGGAACCAGCAATCCCATCAGTAGGATACGAGTGACAGAAACAAAACGAACAAAAATTATATGTATAGTGTACAGGCAGCATTTGAAGTAAATATTAACCTTGAAGTAAACTTCCCCTAGCTGATATACCTGATGGTATACCATCAGGTCAGCACAGGTCCATTGTAGCTAATCTTTGCAGAAAGCTGAGGATGTGTACGCACTAATTCGCAGACAAAATTCAAGCTGAGACGATATCTATAGAGTGGAGGGGGCCTGAGAAATTCCATCAATCTAGAACAAAATGATATGAAAAACTTGAGAGGCTAAGGACAATGTACAGAATACAGAAATAAAATGCAACTGAAAAAAAAAAACAACTACTGAGACATAGCTGGATTTTCTGGGGAGGGGAGAGAAAGGGATGGGAGAACCAAGGTTGCTTGGTTTTTTGGAAATTTTTTATTTTCATGGAAATTTTTTACTGTTTGTTTAAAAAAAAACAAAACACCTGACTGCCTGAAACATTAAATTCTGAATGAAAACCAAAAGAAGCAAATAAAAAATAAATAAATGACATTTTTAAAATAGTGAACTGGAAATGCTGCTCTTGTGCCTCAGATTTGTGGTTTGGATGTGTCGTCATTACATGGATGCTTCTACCTCCGTGGCCCCTCTTTCCATTCTGAGTGAAGACCCCGGAAGTTGCCTGTCCTTGCTTGTCTGGGCAGTGGAATCTCATAAGTCTTTCACTCTTAGATAGGGACCTGGTACAACACCTCGATTCTTCCAGCTCCTTGTAACTACATGTCTGACCAAACCCATGCATTACCTCTCTTGTGGTCCCTGTGACTAGTTATATGATGATAAAAAGACTTCATAAAACGAGTATGTTTATTTTAAAAAGGAAATATATTACAGACATTTGTTCAAAAGCAAAAAGCTAGCCCACAGGTATATGTGGGCTCTTTTATTTGGTGCCTCACTACAAGCTAAGGCTGCTCAGCTTCCCTCTGGAGTTACAGGAAGAGAAAAGAGCCAAGCAACTTTCTGTTAGAAATTCTTTTGAGACCTGGAAAGCATCAGTTTCTCAGTGACTGCTCTCCCATATCTTTTATTTCAGAGCCCAGCTCTGGAGGCTTCTTCTTGTTATTCAACCTGGTTTCCAGCTTGGAAGGCTTCTTATTCTTATTCAGACCAGTTTCCCCATTTGCATATCCAGGCCATCTAAGAACAGGCTTCTCTTGCAGGGCAGATCCAGAGGGAAATACAGTGGCATGGCTGCACCCTGCTTTCAGATTAGACTGCCACTGGAGCCTCTGGGACTTATTAAAAATCCCCAAAGCAGGTGAGAATCACCCCTCCCTTCCCCTCAGTGCTCGGAGGCATGTCCCTTCTCCCTGTCTCCCCACCCCTGTTCCTTGCCTGGCCTTGCTGCTTTCCTCACTCTCCCAGGGGAGGGGGAAACTTCAGGGCTGCTCCTGCCCACTCCAGGTGGGCTGCCTGGCACCTAGGTTTGGACGCTTCCCCTGGCACACCAGGGGAAGCAGAAGTAGTGAACAGGGGAAGGAGGGGAGGGAAAAGGACATGTCTAAGCTCTGAGGGGAAAGTAAAGGAATTCTTAGCTGGTTTTTGGTCTTTAAAAAGTCCCCATAGGCTCCCAGGGTACAGACTGCCTGCACTGGTTTGGGGGCAGAGAGGAGGTGCAGCCATCACTGCAGTATGGGGTAGTGCATCCAAGCCCCCTTTGCCAAATCCTGGATCTGTGCTGGCTGCACTATGGACAACATACACCCCAGGTACCACTCGCATTCATCACAGATGGACCTACACTTCTAGTCTTCTCTAAGGAGAAAGGTTCTGCAGCTGACATATACGCATCCTATTTCATATAGGGTCTAGGGGTGCCAACACTGTTTGAATCTGTTCCAGGAGGTTTCTGGAATGCCAAGATGCCCGTGATAGATGACGTAAATGTGCCCGCATGCTTGCGTATATCAGTTATGGGTTACAGTGTGTAGACTGTATATCAGAAAGGCAAATGCACACTACTGATACATTTTTAAAACCCACTGGACTCCTGTATAAATTGGTTTCAACATTTAATATTTATTTTAATGAATACCCTATCATTTATCCCCTGGGTGACTCTCAGCAATCTCCTGGAGATTTATTATCTAATTCTTAGAGACTCCTGGGCAATCCTGGAGGGTTGGCAACTCTAATAGGGTCTACACTCAGAAAAAGGCAAGACTAGGAGAGATCAGCCAAGGAGCTTAGGCCACTGAGGAGAATGGGAACATAATGTACTTAAACTACAATGTCTATGAGGTGCCTTAGCATCAATTCTGGATAGATTTTTTTTTTCAGTGTAAGTTCTGTTTCTTGCCAAAGGAAAAATGGCACATTTTCAAACCAGTTCTTGTACAAATGTTATTTTCTATTAATAAGTTTTAACTCTCAGATAAAAACCCATCTTCATAGTCACTATCACAGACTTTAGCAAGATATTTTATTCCTTTTTAGTTTTGATTTAATTTGAGTTTCCTCTGAAGCTGTGGGTGAACCTTGTTTAATTTAAAATACTTCTGGTTTCAGGTTGATGGTGGGAGCTTCAGTATGAACCAACCACAGCAGGGTTAAAAAAGATTTAGATCAAGTGAGCACTCTGTGCAAGACACTCTGTCTATAAAAAGGTGAGAAGACAGAGGTCAGACACAAGCCTTATTCACACAAATAATCCTATTATCTTTACCAGGATAAAACATATTGGCAAATGCTGATCACAAATATGGGCCAGAGTCAGACACATCATAGGTTTAAACTGCAACATTCACACTTGAATGTTTTAAATCCCCAGTTCACCAATGGTCAAATCTGGGAATCTGGTTCAGATTTTTCCTGAAATTACTTCAGAAAATATTCTAGGTAGTAATTTACTTGCTGAATACTAGTGTTCAAAGGTAAATGCAAAAAATAAATAAATAAATAAGTCAATTTCCCTGCATTTACATTCTATGGAAAAAAAATCTCTCCTTTAAGTGGCTATCACAACTACATGCAATTTTTTAACAAGGTGTGCAATGCTATTAAATAGCTGGGTGACCTAGGAACATTGTGTATAATCAACCTGACCAGCTTCAAAGGATGCAGCCTACTATAATTTGTGGAGCAGCAGTCAGCAGCACATTTCCTTCTACTTACAGCCACTGGTTAGTTTAATCAAGGAGACTATTGCTTTCAGTCCTTTTTAAGCATCAGAAACAACATATTAGACTTGATGGTGTCTCCTGGCACCCAAAGTCATGACCCTATTTACAGTGAAAAAACTACAAAAAGGACAAACTGCAGAAGGTAATCCCCTGTCTTAAACAATCACTATAAAGTATCCTATGAGATTTCTCATACAATTTTGTTCAATGTTTAGTTAATGACCATCTGTACTAGGTAGCAAATTACATTATTCCCGCAATGGTAAATTCACTGTATTGTCTTTTGTGTTCTGATATTCACCCATATAAATGAATCAGGATCTCTAACTAAAACTATTCTTGCTCATTTGTTTCCCTCTTCCAGTATATCAAAAAATGCTCCACAGTAAAAATCAATTTCTTCCAGGAATCAACCTGCCAAGCAGTCACAGAATGAACTGAGTCCTGCTTCTCATGGGAAAAGGACACGTAGCTTTCCAGCACTGATTGGCAGGGGTGGCTGACTACGCACTGTATGTAGGACTCTGATGGAATATATTTTTGTTTGGTAGAATGAATATTGACAGACAGGAGGTGTGGGGGGCAGGGGGAAGGGAAGAAGATAACATTGTTTGAAAAACCTGGGATTAAGGAGAAAAATGTAACAATAATTCCTGAGATATTTGTTAAGATTCTGAAAATTAAGGCTGAAAATATGTCCACGCAAGTGCAATGCAAAGGAAAAGAGAACTGAGCTCAAAAGGGGAGAATTACTTTTACCCTGGTGCTTCTACAATTAACACATTCATGGTTTCTACAATGAACATACTCATGGCTTCCTGCCTTTTAAGAGTGAAAACGAGTACAAAAAAGGTTTAACCAGTAAGATAGCTACTGTAGTGTGTTGCTACAGATCACCAAAGAGTGGAGCAGGATTGAAGCTGATAGGCCTCTAGCTAGGACTGTGACTTCTAGTCACATGAAAAGAGAGTAGAATGTTGTGTCTTCTTAAACCAAAAAATGTATAATTTCTAGGCTTTCTAATTATGAAGAAAAGATTGGAAATGTGATTCAAGTGTAATAGTTGCAGCAAGTCTGAAGACAACCTGAAACAACCACCCTTATGGTAAAAACTCCCCTGTACATCTAAAAAAAAGTGGCAGCATTTCCATCTCAGAAGACTCCTACCAGCACTATACCAATGGGTAGCTTAATGCAACAAAAAAAGACTCTTGTAGATATGACCCATCCATCCTAGAAGACATACTCCAGATACAGGGGCACCTCCCTTCCTACTTAAGAGGGAGGAAAAGCCTTGTCATCACCACTATTGTTTCCAAGGTGAAAAAACACCCTCCCCACTATCCTCTGCCAACACATCCAACTTACACTCCAGGTGCTAAGCTATAGATGGTGTTACTATTGGGAACTCTGCAGGGTGAAGTGCCTAAAACTATTGGTTACCTTTTATGGGAGAACATTACCTCCAGTGTACCCAAATGCTTATTCTGGGCTATATCAAACAAAGTTTCTGAGTATTCCAGTTGAATGATACATCTAGCCATCCACACATCTGGCTACATCTGCAGTACAGTGCAGAAACACAGTCTAGTTTATTCTGAGCTGATTTTAATTACTGAAAGCAATACACGTTAATACAGTGATCTCCCCAGGCTAGAAAATCTTGCTGCTGTGAACAAGCTGAGTTGTCCAATGCTAATATTGAGCCTTAAAAATGCATCCTTCCATCAAAAATGCTTCTCTCCCCTCTATGAGAGGAAGACCATTGACTTCATACCCCCATTTATAAAGTCTAAAGAAAACTCCTAATTTATCAAATACAGTTCTCCCATTCAGCAATTAAGAACAGATCATGGTTTCCACAAATGTACTAGTTTTCAAAATTATTCCACAACATTTTCATAAAAGCTGCTGTCTTAATGGACCATAGTTAGGAATTTCAGCTGTTACTACTTTGAAACTTGTCACAAATAATTTTGTATCATTTTTGTTCCCTGATTAACTGAAACTCTTAGAATTCTTGATTAGATAAAGCATGTCTTCTCTTGCTTAAATTGGAAGAGATGCATAAAGACATAAGCACTTGCTTAAACACACTTTCCTGAGGTGTTTAAAGGGGGGCACAATTACTGGATGAAAGTAACTGCAGAAAATGAATGTAAAATATATCTTTTGGAAGGAATGAAAAGAATAAGATTAAAATTCATTTTCAAGCACAGGTTTATGCTACTAAAAGTCAATTGCTTGATTCTTTTCAAAAAAACGAATTGAAAAGGAGAATGAATATGTCTAAAATTAATTCAATAACTATCCAAATGTATATTTTCATATTTATTTCATTTTACCATTGTAGTATTAGCCAAGCTATAATAAATAGCTTCTGAGCACTTTTGGAAACTAAGGGTAGAAACAGACAGCTTTTGTCACCTTTCTGGCCCCATATTTTTTTTTTTTTTACGCGACGCAAAGCAAAGTCAAATATATGTCCATACTCTGTTGCACCGCAAATACCTAGCATCACGAACAGGATTCGAACCTGTGCGGGGAAACCCCATTGGATTTCGAATCCTGTTCGTGATGCCATGTCGAGAATCAGAGCAGCCGCCAGCAGCTGCTTTCTGACTCCCACTGAAGTGTTTAGATTTTTGACTTGACAGGTGGGTAATTAATGGATGGAGTGAAATTAACCAGGCACAGATGCGTGTTGGTTGCAGGAAATTGTTTACTTACGCCGCCTCAGGATGAAATACGACGCAGGTAGCAGACTTGCTTTAGTTACAGCCAAGCGTACGTATCAGCGAGTGTGACGAACCAGGCGCCGTGAACGAACGAGTTATCGAGCCTGCAGGGGGATTTTGGTTATGTTGGGACAGTCGATGACGGGGAGTTATTGGTGGGTGATCAAACCACCAAGTTACTCTGCTGCGTGTGTTCAGAGTTCTCCGATTTGGGCGGAAGTGCAAGCTGGTTTTGTTTGTGTTATAACCAATTGATTTATGCCATGTCATCTGGTTTGTGTTAGAATCACCAATTATACAGCAGTTTTCACCAGGGTTTTATTGCAGGGATATCCCCTTTCACTCTGACCAATCATAATTCATGGGCTTAAGTTTCGTTTCTTGTTAGTGACATGGGCATAATTTTTTTTTTCTTGCTTGTGACATGGGCATAGTTGTTTTTAGTTATGACAATACCCAAAATTGTGGTTGCAATAAAGGGTAGTAATAATTTTTGCCCTTTTCCTTGTGGCAAACATCTATTAGCTTTATAGTGGGACAGCATGGGCAACCTGGAGTTTCCTGCATTCTCCAGCCACCCTGGGAGCACCTATCCACATTTCCCTGATTCCAGAGATCTCCAAGGCATGGCTCTGGAAGCAGGAAACCCCTGCTTTCTCCACTTCCAGAGATGTGATCTGGAGATTGCTGGAGGTGCATCCCTGGAAGTGGGGGTCTCTGACTTTCCCCATTTCCAGAGATATGCCCTGGTAATTGCTAGGGGCACATCCATGGAAGTAGGAAGCATGTCACCCATTGTTCCACAAGATCAATGGGTGGGAGAAAAGGCAATCTTTGTTTCACCAAAGAAGTGGATCAGCTGTGGTGGGACACATTCCAGCACAACTGTTCAGATTGATGTGGTAACATCTATTTCCAACCTAAGTAACTAATTTAACTTGAAGAAAGAACATTTGCAGTCACAGTTAAAAAAATGCATAAATACAGTTATCAATAGCTAATGAGAAAATACTGTAATAAGTGATTCCTTGGGATGACAGTTTTCTAAAGATCAGCCCCACAAAAATTGAAAGAAAGAAAGAAACACATAAAAGGAAGAGCAGTTAGAAATATTTGAGTCAAAGGAAAGTTGCAGCTAGTGCCATTGTTTATTAATAGCACCACCTAATAGTGCCACACGCATAGACAGTGCAGAGCTAATTAGCTCAGCAGTAAAGCATCTCATGTAGATGCACCCACTGAGTCCCCTCAACTCCTACTAATACCCCTAAGACATTAGAAAGTAAGTAATTCTCAGGATCCTCTCTTCACATCTGGCAAGATAATTTTGAAGCACAATAAGCTAATTCCAGTAAATCTTTAAATTCTTTTATAATGTATGGAGGTATACCACTGTTGACTCTGGCTCCCTGAATGTCCACTTACTCCATTCTGCAAAATAAACCTACATTATCAGGATATGTACTATGCAGCTGGCATAAGCCATTTAGGCAGGCACATGTCATTTAAGAAATAGCTAAAGTTCTGTACTTGAATGACTTGCCAAGGCTTTTAATTCAATTATTCACCCAGTCTTACAGCCTGCTTGTGGATTTTTTTCTTTAGCATGATACAGAAGTTTCATTAATGAATCGGAATCTCAATTTATAGCTGTTAAAATTAGTAAGACAAGTATGAAGACATAAAATATCACTTTGCAATGGTCTGACTACCATACAGAATTTATATTAATGAAGGGAAACACAGCAATGACATTTGGCAGTATTCCAATAGGGGGAGGTCATTTGTAACCTTGTAATTGCAGTTGTTTAGTTTGTCCTTGATTTATCGATCTGGGGTCTGTGTAAATCTAAATGTCATCTTGTCATGGAATGTTGTTCTCAGATAGTTTTAAACTTGGCACAGCTGTTTTGACTTTTCTTTTATTCTTACTGCTGTGTCCAAACAAATATACTTCAAAATTTCTACAGTTTCTAACATTCAGTAGGTAGTGGAGACAGGTACCTTGTAACTAGAGACGCTTGTGTCCCTGGAGATCACTCTACCTCTGACTGTTATTTTCTTAAATTTTATAAGCTGGACTTTAGTTTTTAAAATCAGGATTCGATTTGCTTCCTACTGAATAATGTGAATGGTGTTAGGACAAAGGAAAATTGATTTTGTTTCTCCACTGGGATTAAAATACCTGTCTTTGAAATATGCCTTCTATAACCTTTTTTCTTTCTTGGGGGGGTGTATAAACTGAGTGCAACGCAAACAAGTACAGTAGAAAATTGAAGTGTAATTTCAAGGCCATTAGACTCTATACCTCTATGAGACAATTAAGACTCAGCTGGATGCTTATTTCAACAAATAGTAATGTTCTTTTGGAGAAGAATTTAGTGGTGACAGCTACATTTGACACACAAGCTAAACCCATGATTTTTTTTTCTTTCAAAACCTGTGTGCGCAAATTATATTCTAAAAGTTGACTTCTCTTCTGAAAAAATACTATGAAAAATGGCTCCTTCTTGATCAATAGATCGGCTCTCTATATGTATTCAAAATTATAACTGCTGACTTCAAGATTTGTTTGGTTTTTTTTATTGTTATTAAAGAAGAGCCAACTGAGTTAAATTCAGAATGGGCTCTATCCCTGTTTGTGTATTGTGAAAAGAATTGTTTCTAAACTCTGACATTTTAGACTTGAAAGCCATAGGATTGCAGAACTGTCACCAGGGCAATCATTTGAAGATGTTTTTGGTTACAGAGATATATATGTGAACATAGTCTGGCTTGAAGATTTTTCTTTTATATGTTGAGATATAGGAACAAAAGAATTCTGCTTGATTCTGAATTCCCAGGCTGAATTGACAAGGCTGGCTATTAAGCAAAACCAGCATTTTAATTTTAAAATGAGCACCTTTGATATGAAAAGCACAAAGAATGTCTTACATTTTAAAGCTTGTCTAACTTTGTCACAACTACCAATAAACGATACCACCCTAAGAAATCCTTGCCCCTCACATAATTTCTGGAGCATCAATGGCTACAGCATCACTCTTACACTACTAAAAAGAGATAATGTCATTCAGTGGATTATGAGGTTTCTCCCAGCTGCATTTACTTCTGAAATGACATAACACCTGCAATATCACGGAGGCCCTAATTTAAGATAGCCCATAAGCACCAGTTTAAACCCATTCCTTATGTAGGACAATATAGAAAACATATTTAAATACGACCTTCCTAATTTATTACTATTTTGGTAAAGTAGAGGTGACTATAGAGTGCATATGCATGCAGCAGTCCAAAGGTATAATAGTTACACAGTACACACACCTATGCCAGCTAATCCAATCAGATCAGCTAACAATAGCATTAAAAAATGTAGCATTGTAGGCCTCAGCACATTGTAGGCCTCAGCCTGGGAAACCTCCTGGGAATTTTGGACTTGTCTTGTGGTCTCATGAAGCCTGTGCTGCTACATCTTCATTGCTATTAACTGTGTTAACTAAATTAAATCTAGTACCCATGTGGATACCTTTAAGAGTTTTAGGTATAAGTTGTTACATTGACCTGGGGAAGGAAGGGAGAGAACAGCAGATGAGGGGGCTAAAAGGGCTCTCTGAATAAACAAGCTTTATCATCCTATAATCTTAACTCCTTTGTCTTTTGAGAACAACACAGCACTGACCACCTAACCCTATTCCAATTGCATCTTTGTATTACTGTCTAGGTTTCCAATGCACTATAAGGCAATAGAGAATTATGATCACTGTAGTTATTTTGTATGGATTTTTCTTGTAACACTAATTATTTTTGCTACTAAAAGCAATGACAGGGTCATGTTCATATGTTTTCACTGTGTAAAATCCACCTGTATTCACCAAAACAAGTGATGACTGACACCCTTTCAGTGAGAAATACACTAAAACAACTAAGTTTTAAAAAAGCTCCCAGGGGATTTGTAGCATTCACATTAAAATTAAATTAAACATTAAACTTAATTTAAAATTAAAAATTTATTTGCCTTAACATTAATTAAACATCCTCACCCCAAAGAGGTTTTGAAAAATCTCAGCCTAAAGGACCAAGTAGTTAATCACACCTGCTAAGAAGCAAATGTGTCTTCATACTGTACAATATGCTATTTAAGGCTCCCCCTTCTTCCTTTAGCTGTACATGCACTAGTGTCCTAGCCTACTGTTTTTTAAAGGTTAGTCTTGAAACTGAGGATATTAAACATCTGTACAAAAATCCTAGAGCTTTTTCTGATTTTTAAATATGGGCTAAGAAAAAATTGAATCCCCTGCACATAAGGGCAAAATAGATGTCTCACTGCTGCTGTGAAAGATTTTGTCTTCAATCTGAAATCTCTTACAGAAACATCTAAAAGATGGCACTACTCTATCTCACTCCGCTAATCTTCATTATTTATACATACAAGACCCTGCATCTCTTCTGGTTTCCTATTGTATACGTAAAGAAGCTTTTAACCGTGACCTCTATCTCCCAGCCTTTGATTTGTAAAAGCATGGCTGTGTTATTCTGCTTAGATCAACTAGTCATGCTTTTTTCCTGTTTGTTTGTTTCTATACAGTCAGGTACAATATTACTGTTGGTCTCTGGTTGTTACATAATTTAAAGTCATTGATGTCTTTGGAATTTTTACATCAAATTTTTCTATTAACATAAATAGACCTATCCAGCTAATGGCATCTGTGGAAATTTTCCCCTTTTCTTACTATCAAAGTAAGTTGCTAACTTAATTTACATAAAATTTAAAAGTCGAACTGATAAAAGGGTCATGGGCCTTCATGAAAGCTTGTTCCATTGCTTAATAATTTAGAGTTGGTATCATAAAATAGTACTCACTGATCAATGAATCTGTACTACAAGAGGCAGACAGTAATGCTGTAGGAATGGAAGTAGAAACAACCTTTAAAATTATAAAAAACAACCAAAAGAAGCAACATGAGATCTCAGAAGCTCAGATACCATCTCAGTCCTAGCCATGCTTATAGATGGTCAAAAATCATCCTGCAAAAATAGGAAAGGCCCTACAAGGTAGAGTACTCAGACCAGGACACGGATTCATCACCAAATACATTACCCTTAAACTCATGTTTGCACTGGATGAAAGAGCATCCATTTTCAAATTTAAACCTAGTAAATGTCCACAAAGAAATGTAGGTGTTTATTTGCTACTTTAGGTACCGCTGTGGTGCTGAAAATCCTCTCTAACCACATGGGTGTTAAGAATGTCTTGGTATCTACATGACCACAGGTTGTGACTCTCACAACCACCAAATTCCCAACACTACCAGGGTGCCTCAGATCACTGGAATAAAAAGAGAGCAAAAAAGCAAGATGGGCAGGTTGATCCTTTATGTGGATCTAGGATTAGACCACAGTGAGGGTGAGGTATGACTGAGCCTCCAGGCCTGTAGGAGACACTGGGGAGCTGGGTAGGAAGCAAGTGCAGGAAGGGGGACCTGCTTGCAATTGCTCCTGCAGTCCCCAACTGACCCAGCCTTGCGGGGAACCCCATAGCTATTCCTGTCCTGCTCCAGGCTGAAAGAGTGGCTGCATGGGCTCAGCCAGAGGCATGTAAATGAGTAAAATGCATAGACACTTGGTGAGAGGGCAGCAGAACAGGCCCTACGAGCAGAGACGGAGGGACCTGAACCTGTTCAGCCTCAGCAAGAGGACGCTGAGGGGGGACCTGGTGACTGCCTACAAACTCATCAGGGGAGATCAACAGCAAATAGGTAGAGCCCTTTTCTCCCCAGCACCACCTGGGGTGATGAGGAACAGTGGTAATAAGCTGATGGAGAATAGTTTAGGTTAGAGATCAGAAGGCAATATTTTACAGTTAGGGTGGCCAAAATCTGGAACCAACTTCCCAAGGAAGTGGTCCTCGCCCCTACCTTGGGCAAATTCAAGAGGAGGTTGGATGATCACCTGTCTGGGGTCTTGTGAACCCAGCATTCGTTCCTGCCTGTGGCAGGGGATCAGGCTGAATGATCTGTTCAGGTCGCTCCTGACCCTAGCTACTCAGGGGTAGTATCCTCAATGTCTCAGCTGCATGCTCAGCCAGAGGAAGTGGTGGCACTGCCCTCATTCCTTCAACTGTTCCCTATCTTCCTCCCTTTGGGTTCCTCTGACTGGACAAATAATTTATGCAAAGCTTCCATAGAGACAGGCTGTATTCAAAATACTGAGTGGCCTGGAGCTTATGGCACTCCCCTAATACGTTGGACAACTAGGCACAGATTAAGGATTTTAAAACATAACTACTAAACTATTAGGTAAAAAGAGTAATTCTCTCTGCTTTTTCATTAGGAAAGGCTGACCTGACTTAGGCACCCAACTCTAGGAGAATAACTATAGGTCAGAATCCTAAACTGAGATGCCTATTTATGAGGAGGAGGACTTATGCCCCATCCCTGGATCAGGGTTTCCTACTGGCTAATTCTGTCAGTTCAATTTACTTTGTTGAATTATCTGGATGCATCCCCACATGCAGGGGGTGTCTACTAGCAGCTGCAAAAATGTGTTGGCACAAATTTGTGCCGCTACTTTTTGTCACTGTGCATGCCCTTGCATGTGTGCTTTGGTGCAGGGCAACATGCCCCGCTTTAGGGAAACTGCTGTTTCCCCACTGGCTCCCAGCATGCTGAAAGAGCCAGGCCAGAACTAAAGGCAGGGGGAGACACTCTGGACAGCAGCCAGAGCATCTCCCAGGAGGACTGAGACTTTTAAATGCTCCTGTGGTGTGTGCCACGTCGCTTTTTTTTTGCAATTTTTTTTTTTGCTTCTGGGATTTCCCAGTAGCAATATTTTCCCCTGCACTTTAGCATGGAACACATTTTGCTCCCAAATATGCAAGGTGGGGCACTGGACATGAAGTTTGTGGTGTCACAAAGAGGTTTGCAGTGCCACAAACCACATATGCCTCCACATCTGGATTCAGCCTGAATCCAGAACCATTGTATAAGTAAGCACAGAGAATCACTATACTCCCCTTCATATATTAAATTATGGATCAAATGTATTCCACCTCACAGTTATTCTGTCTGTGTGAAGGATTTACAACAGAGGGTGAAGATGAGAATCCTCATCTGCATTATGGAACTGTTCTCCTGATGTTATTTCAGTCACTGGTTGCCAAGCAATGCCTCTTTTCCCTCCCCCCCTCACCACCCCTCATAGCCTATGTTCCCCATCTGTACAGAATGGGTCTACAAAGTAGTGTAGCTCAGTGCCCACCCTCAAAAAAACACTCCTGGGGGCTGAAACCCTATACGTCTTTTATGAAGTAGTTTCCAATACATAACAGTCTCCCATATAGATCCCCCAAAGCATGTCCCTGATAATTCTCCTGTAGCCAGGCTCCTTTATAGTAGAGGAAGGTTGTAATCTCACTTAAATTATTAAACAATCTACATTCTTTGGTTATAGAATTTGGCTGCCTACTATCAGAAATCAAATTTTGTTATTAGAGTTTTATGTTGTTATAATAATAACCATATCATTTCCACAATCAGCATTGCTAGACCCCGACTCCATGTGGCACCCAATGACTAGGGAGACAATGATCCAATTGTCCATGGGTCCTGTTACTCATTAGCCAGAGTAAGCAGGGAGCAAACACCAGCACACATTGCTTGCAACAGCTATATTCAGAATGGAGACAGATTCGGACTAGCTCCCAAAAAACCACAAACCGGGGAGCCGCCCTAAACGATATTTTTTTTCCACATTTATACACTTCGGTTTATACTCATTAACATTCATTCCACCTCTGTTCCTCCTTTTGTTCCACCCATTTCTCCTCCCATCTTAAGCTCCACCTCTGTTTACTGTTTGCTTCATTAGCATGGAATTTTTTCATAGTTTCATAGTAGCTAGGGTCAGGAGCGACCTGAACAGATCATCTAGCCTGATCCCCTGCCACAGGCAGGAACGAATGCTGGGTTCACAAGACCCCAGACAGGTGATCATCCAACCTCCTCTTGAATTTGCCCAAGGTAGGGGCGAGGACCACTTCCTTGGGAAGTTGGTTCCAGATTTTGGCCACCCTAACTGTAAAATATTGCCTTCTGATCTCTAACCTAAACTATTCTCCATCAGCTTATTACCACTGTTCCTCATCACCCCAGGTGGTGCTGGGGAGAAAAGGGCTCTACCTATTTGCTGTTGATCTCCCCTGATGAGTTTGTAGGCAGTCACCAGGTCCCCCCTCAGCGTCCTCTTGCTGAGGCTGAACAGGTTCAGGTCCCTCCGTCTCTCCTCATAGGGCCTGTTCTGCTGCCCTCTCACCAAGTGTCTATGCATTTTACTCATTTACATGTCTTTTTGCTATGAGCGCATGTCTAAGACCTTGACTTCTCTTCTTCGGTCAATGGGAGGACTTTGGCCAAAACCTGGAAGCTTCTGGAGGCTTCTTCACCAATCACCATTGACCTTTTTGTATATGTTCATCTCAGGTCCTGTTACCAATTATGTGTTGTTTTGCACATTCCAATCTGTTTTTCTATCCTAGGTTGTACCATCTTCCACATTCCTGAAGCTTCACCTCATTCACAGCACACAGACTCACACAGTCTTACTTGCTGCTTTTTACAGAAAATTGTTAACACAATTAAGATGGTTACTTAGCACAAGCAAATGGCTGGCTTCGCTATCATTCTGCCTTGTAGTTAACAGCTTTTGCTAAAGCCTTTTATTCAGCTGCAAATCCAGTGCTCCCTCAGATCCAAATATTGTTACCCTAACAAATATAATAAATGTTCATCTCATAAAGGAAAACTGATATACACAGCTATCAATAAAGTGTGGTATAGATTGTTTGTCCCTATAGGAATTGGTGTGCATGAATCATACAGTATGCCATCATGGGTTTGTTCTCACTGAACAGTCTCTAGAATAACTCCCTGCTACTTATTATTGGGAAAACATCTTTAAGCAGTAGAGTGTGTGCATGCGTGTGCGTGCGTGCGTGCATGCGTGTGTGTGTAAACCTAAGGCACATGACCCTTTTATCAGTTAGACTTTTTAAAATTTTATGTGAATTAAATTAGCAATTTACTTTGTTATTAAGTGAAGAGGAAATTTCCCACAGATGCCATTACCTGGGTAGGTCTATTTACGTTAACAGAATAATTTGATGTAAAAATTTCAAAGACATCAATGACATTAATTATGTAACAACCAGGGACCAACAGAAATATTGGGCCTGACTGTTCACAAACAAACAACAGGAAAAAAAGCATGACTAGTTGATCTAAGCAGAATAACACAGCTGTGCTTTTACAAATCAAAGGCTGGGACATAAGAGGTCACAGTTAAAAGCTTCTTTAGGTATACAGTAGGAAAGCAGATGAGATGCAGGGTCTTGTATCTATAAATAATGAAGACTAGCAGAAACATATATATTTAAAGGATTTAATATATGTAAGTATTCACATTGGACTTTGATAATTGTCATTTTTATATTGTGAATTTTGTCATGTGTGAAAGGAAAGCAGGTAACTTATGGGTAGCTTAACAGAACAATTAAGTTACTTGTTTCATGGAGAGCTATAAATAAGCTGTTAGAAGAAAGAAGAGTTTTCCATTTTCCACTGTGATTCCCTAACTATTTAAAACCTTTCCATTGTGAAATATGATTAGATTAGGTTTGTCCTGTACCAGCTAATTTCCTGAATGCTTAAAACTGCTGTAGTATGTTAATTTCTACAATACTTTTGCCTGGAATTGAATGGAACAATCTGTTCTATATAATTGTTACTCTCTTGTTTCTTTCACATGCTCTAGTGCTAAAATGATTTACCCTTGACTATTACAAAAAGAGGATATTCAGCTGAGGATGTAAAACCTGTATTTGATTAAAATGATTGTAGACATTTTTATAGAAATTTAGAAGTTAGAGACAGAAAAGGCTTATCAAATCATCTAGTCCATCTCCCTGCCAGGGCCAGATTGTTCCCTGCTGTATATTTTATAGCATTTCAGTCATTTAAATTTCATAATATCTCAAGCAATGGAGCATCTACCATTGCCTTTGGGAGAATTTTCCACAGTCTACTGGATTGTAATACTAGGAAACTTTTTTTTCCCTGATACTCAGCCTATATTTATCTTTTCTTCTTTCTCTTCACTTTATAAACAGTTGGGCTAGCAAAACTGTCCTCCATCACTGTACTGTTGCTTGACCCTTTTTCCTCTTGCTTAGTGACCTAAAATAACCCTTTAAAAGGACCCAGTCACAGTTGGTCATTACCCAATTATCCTTTTTTCCCCCTCTAATCTGTACATGTCATGAAAACCTGGTCATTGTCTTTATTCAAGCAAGTATCTCACGCTGGGTGCATCCACATGTGTGCTTAACTCTGCATAAACTAATTTGCTGCAGTGTAAAGCATCACATCCTACACATGATGCTATTAGACTGCACCAAATTAATTTTCACCACCATAACGGATAACGGAGACCTGGTAGGACTCCACCCATGACTGGACCATGGGTATAGATGGCTATACCCTGTACAGGAGGGATCGTGTAGATAAAAGGGGCAGGGGTGTAGCTCTCTATGTTAAGGAAAGCTACACGTCCCTGCAAGCC
>NW_005841965.1:1710543-1719153 GCF_000455745.1 Alligator sinensis
CTCAAGCAAATCTCGGGACGTCATTCTCCCCCTGTACTCGGCCTTAGTGAGGCCACAGCTGGAGTACTGCTTCCAGTTTTGGGCTCCACAATTCAAAAAGGATGTGGAGAAGCTTGAGAGAGTCCAGAGAAGAGCCACGCTCATGATCAGAGGTCAGGGAAGCAGACCCTACGATGACAGGCTGAGAGCCCTGATGCTCTTTAGCCTGGAAAAGCGCAGGCTCAGGGGTGATCTGATGGCCACCTATAAGTTTATCAGGGGTGACTACCAGTATCTGGGGGAACGTTTGTTCACCAGAGCGCCCCAAGGGATGACAAGGTCGAATGGTTATAAACTCCTGCAAGACCGTTTCAGGTTGGACATAAGGAAGAATTTCTTTACTGTCCGAGCCCCCAAGGTCTGGAACAGCCTGCCACCGAAGGTGGTTCAAGTGCCTACATTGAACACCTTCAAGAGCAAACTGGATGCTTATCTTGCTGGGATCCTATGACCCCAGCTGACTTCCTGCCCTTTGGGCAGGGGGCTGGACTCGATGATCTTCCGAGGTCCCTTCCAGCCCTAATGTCTATGAAATCTATAAGAAAGTACTGAAGGGGACAGTACTATCTTAGGGCAGGAAAAAATAATTGTGCCTAAATGCACATGTAAATATTGACTTGTGCATACATTGCACCCGCTCAGCCCAGGCAACAGGAAGCCAGATCCCTGCCTACCATCTAGCCAGAGGGCTCCACATGCTGGGGCACTCCCATGGGTCAAGCAGCCCCGCCACTGCTTGATGCCGCCTCCCAGAACCTGGGGCTGACCCCTCTCCACCCCGTCAGGTCCCATGCCAGCCTGGGGCTGCTATGCCCGAGCTTAAACTGCTGTGGCCCAGGGATAATCAGTCTGATCATCTACATGTGCCATTAAGGCTCCATGATAAACTCCAGCCCAAATTGCACCATTTTATCATGTCACCTTAATGGCATGTGCAGATGCATCCACTATATAACAGAATTATAACAATAAATGGGAGAAGCAGCTGTATATTATATTGTTTGGGTAAAGTGGCATAATTTACTTGGAAATGGCATATATACTGGTGACACTGTAACCAACACTGATTTTATTCTTGTTGGTTTTCACAATTTTCTAGAGAAGTCAGGAAAATATAACAAACTTAGTAACCATCCAACAATAGCATGGCAAGTGAAATAGTCAGACTGTAGGTCTAGGTGGCAGATAGCCCCATTGCCATTGGCCTTGTTTTACTTTCAGATGTTCAAGGTTTAAATCATTTTTCCTTGCTGGTTTCACATCAGTCTCTCCATTTCCAAGTAGAAAGTAATATACTGCAGTGTTATTTGAGTGACTGTCCATATAGAATTCACTTTATTGTGCAAATGCCCTATGTATTCAAGATCAACTACATTGGGACCTGTCCTGGGCACAAATGGCAGAGACAAATTCCTTGTCCAGTTTCCAATTTCTGGCTAAGGCAGAGAGATTCATGAATGGTCTGCTTATTCTTCTTAATGTGAAACAAAAACTTTTTATAGTAGGGTACGGGATACCCCTTTATACTGTATCTGTAGCTGGAGTGACTGAAACAAAGCCTTCAGTATTTAAAACTTGTCCCTCTTATGATGCTGCTAACTGCCTTGGTAATGGGAATTCTGTTGTCTCTATTGCCTCAGTGAGTTCAAATCCTCATAATGCAGCCCATCAGCTATTAAAGCCAACAAAGCAGTAATGGTCTCCTCTACTCCGTCATCATAAGAAATGTCATAGGAAAGAGCACTACTTTCAGAGTGAGCAAAAGCAGAATTCACCGTATTTGGTACCAGGAAAAAAAGATCTGTTATGTCTTTTCTTAACTTATGCCCCTCAGCTGAAAGTCAGGTCAGGTCCTGCTAACAGTTTGGCACCATCTGGCTGCTAAATACCCATGATATCACCTAAAACTATAGTCCTTATTCCCTCCAGGACCCTCTCCATGCTGCTTGTAACGGTAATGTCAAACTCCATAGTGTACAAGTTTCTCCACCCCTATTTCCTGGTTCTCAAATCCTCTTGGTGACTACATAACCTAAGTTAACTTTGCTCTCCTTATCAGCTATCCAAAATACTGTTGCAATAATAGTAGTACTAGTAGGCCTTCCTATTCAATCTGGAAATGTAATTTGAGACATCCCTAAAATACCAGACAGGAGAGTTCCCCCAAAATATGCATCAACTCTTCTGGTAATGGAACTATTTCTTTACTATCCACATCAATTTTGATCTTCCTTTTGAATGTAGTGCTAAAAATCCCCACAACTGACTGAATATTTTACAACCTTGCATGTCTGTAAGATTGCCATCCTTACCAATATAGGCTTTTTGGAACTAGCTAAGGATCTGCTGTAGACTCTAGCATCCATGGCATGAATGTACAAAAAGAGTCATTTAAGAAAACACAGCATTCAGGTGTACCAATACCTGGACTAATCCAAGGAAAAATCTATCTAGTGACCAGCTACATTAATATAATCCTAGAATTCTGTTACAAAAAATTCAATGATAATAAAGAAAAATTATACTTTTGCTGAACCAAACTACAGCATTGATTGGGGATAGATTAGATTCAAGGATACTAAGAACTCATGGAGAGAATCCAGGCCACAGAGCTTTTTACTGACAATCTACGGGGTTAACCCAGAAATGTCTGTAAGACAAGCAGGTGGTTGAAATCAGTGCATCTATCCAGAAGGTTCTGCATAGACATGAATGCCAGATTCAAAAAGAAAACTTCCATCATGCTCCATGTTTGAAACTGAGTACCTTTTTCTGCCCTGACCCAAGATGCTGGGATACCTTTCTCTAGTGAAAATGACTGTTTCTGCAAACCTCAATGCCACGGTTATTTATTGTTGATACAGCAACAAAAATTATGGGAAACAAACTCCCGAATGAAACATAGTTAACTGGTGTGAAACTGAGTGAAGCCCCTAAAAACAAAGGAGATATGAGAGGTGTGTCATGGAGCTTGAATATTCTACAGGTTCTGAAGAACAGCATGTGTGTGTGTGTGTGTGTGTGTGTGTGTGTGTGTGTGTGTGTGTGTGTAAAGTAAAATCTTTGCTGCTGAATGCCATTTTCACCTGGAGAACAGGAGATCCTTAACAAGAAAGGCGGAATTGTAAGAAGCCAGGACTTTGTATCTTTACTTCTAAATGAAACTGCCCTTATGTCTGTTTTTTTGAAAAGCACCATTACTTAGAACATTCTATCAGTACATCTCACTCTGATGTATTGCTCTGATGTGCCAACACATCACACAACCAAATTATCATTTTCATGATATATTAACGCGATAAATCATCTGATGGTTACACACAGATCATATCTTTTTAAAGTGAGAACATTTTCTGGGGTGGGGGATGCTGAGGTACATTAGATTGCACTGAATTACAAAGATAAGAATTTTAAACAATATATTGAGACTATGAAATGTGTTTGTCAAATTCTCTAGACAGAGGGAGGATTGAGCTAACTACCAGGGCTGTGAAAAATTTCACCAGCTGTTTTGTTTCAACTTGTTTTGAGCTCAAAGTAGCAAAATCTAAATGAAAAAAGGGCAATTGAAACGTTTTGAAAGTTTTGAGTTTCAAGGCCGAAGCTCAGTTTGCCTGCAGAGAAACAGAAAGTAAGGAGAGGGAGGGGGAAGAGGAGGGGAAGGACTGCTCTCATATGGACTGTGTAGCTAGCCAGTGACTGTGATCTTTCCCTGAGGTCCCTTCCAATCCCAGTGCTCTGGGGGAGGGATGGAAAACAGCAGAAAGTACAGCATTGTTTGAACTGGCCTACTTTTTGCCTTGGGGTCTGACAGTTACCGAGCTATCTTCCAGCAGCTCAGGAGCAGTAGACAACAAAGGCTACTACTACCATTGATTTGAATGATTTCCTACTTGCTAGTCTAACAAGTGGGATTCCACAATACCTTTTGCTTTCTTTTAGACCCTTTTATTTTATTATTATATTCACTCATTTATTCTTTTCAATTTTATAATTATATTGGATATTACACTATAGCATTTATATAGGAAGGGAGATATATTTATACCTTGTGGCATATTGTATTATAGAATTTATGTAGGAATGCAGATACATTTATATTTTATTTCTAGACATTTATACCTTGTAGCATATTATATACATTATAAAATGTATATAGGAACACAGATACATTTAGATATTTTTATAAAAACAAGACACTATGAAACACACCATGAAATGTGGTGGAAAGGCAGCTGGCAAGCCTTCAGGGAAGGGTGGAAGAAGGGGTAGAGGGAGAGGTGTAAGTTCCTCCCCCCCTTCCACAACTGAGATGTAGCCTCTTTCATACATCTAGCAGGGATAAGGCTTCCACAAGCAGTGAGGAGAGGGGAGTGGTGCCAGTGCCTGAGTCTGCATCCCCTCCAAGAGCACCAGCCACAACCCCCCCCCACCATGACAACAAGGAGCAGCACCAGCATGACAGTCTCTTCCACCCTCATTTTACTTCCCATGCTGAGCCTTCCAGTGCCAGAGAAAAGCTGGATCTGGATCTCAGTGCCCTAGCAAAGGAAATTCTGGGTAAGGAGGGGGAATCATCTGAGTTTGCTCCACACCTCTCAAGTTTCACCTAGAGCCAGGTCTCCTTCCCCAGAAGGCACTTCAGTGAAGTGTGAGGTAGAGGCTCTGGAGGCAAGCAGCTCAGCTGAGTCCACTCCTCTTGTTGCTGTGCCACTGCCTGCTGGGGAGGGGGAAATTGCAGCATCCACACATGCACCCACACCCACACCCCAGAAGTGAGCGGGTAGTGTTGTCTGGAATCATTTTGAGCTGGCAGATGATCCCACATATGCTATCTGCCTGCACAGCCATCTGTGAAAAGTGGTTTATAAACTTTCTTTGAGGATCAGGCCTGAGAGACTGGAGACACATGGTGTTCTGTTCTTGTCTTTGATAGATTTTCAGTGTGCGCTCATTCTGGTGTGCAGTTGTTGCTTGGTGTCACCACATATTTCCCATTAGGGCACTTGGTGCCCTGATAGACATATGTATTGTATTGGGAAGATATCTCCATACAGGAAATATTGTTGGTAGGTTTTGCATGTCTTGTCATGGCATGGCCTGGATACACTCAGTGTGTTTTGGGCTGTAGGAAGTTGGCTTCTGGTGATGAGGTTAGTGAGGCTCAGTGCTTGTTTAAATTTACAAACCACTTGTCACAGATGAGCCTATGAACTGCACTTTATCAACCTCCTAAGTACAGAAACTCATGGACTCGATATAGACATTGGAATTCTGACACACTACAACTGGCTGGACATCTGTCTACCCAGATACCTTTCCACTTTTACCTGCTACATCGCCCTTCTCCCCACCCACATCCCTTCCCTCATCCCCTGACGTCTCTATTTCCATATCACTGACTGGCTTTCTTGCCTGTATTGCAGCCAGGTCAGCCTCTGGCTTCTTTACTATTCCTTCCATTCAGGAACAGCACACACACGACATGTAGGTGCTTCCTCAGCCTGATGAAGGGTTTTTCAACCCCAAACCTTGCTAAGATATATTTCTGTAACTATTCAGTTGGTCTGCTAAAAGATACCAGATTAGATTGACCCAAAGGACCTTGTCTGCCAGTGCCATGTCCTTAGACCAACACCCCTAGCACCTAACTGGAAGGACGCGGGATTCTGGGGACATCTAAGTCCCAGGGCTGGGGCTGGCAGGGATAGTTCTCTGGCAGCTTCTGGAGAAGAAGCTCCTGCAGGAGAGGAATGAAAAGCTCTGTCACAGTTTGGCTGCCTGAGATGTTGCTGGTGTTACTGTGCTGCTGCTCACTAAGTTATTTTATTACCTATTCTCATTTAAAGTGGTGGAACAGACTGAGGCTGTACGGGAGGAGGTGGCCTCATTGGAGCAAACTACTGTGTTGTGTAGAGGCCCCAGCACCAGTGAGGGCACACCTTAACATACCCACAGTGTCACCTACCCGTGTCATGAGTTTTGCTTGTCAGCAGCTTGAGGTGCAGTTTCCCAGAAACCCCTAAACCTATCTCCTTGAAACCTAGCAGGCTTCGTGGCCTTAGAACGGGCCACCATCCCTACATGTTTCATCTGAATCAGGCAAAGAATGACAAAGCTATAGGTAGTTTTGTGCTTCCCCATTATAGCATATGGGCAAAATGTCGAAACAGCATTGAAACAGCAAAACAGTTTTGACGAAACGAAACAGAACAGTGGTTTTGAAACAAAATTAAACTTGAAACAAAACACTGTCCCATCGAATGGAAATTGAAAGGAAATGGTGCTGTTTCGCACAGCCCTACTAACTACGTTGAAGCAGTGGGTAGGGATCAGTCAATGCCTGTGTTAAAGTGGGATTAGAAAAGCAAGCCCTTTAATTAAAACTTCAAGGGGTGCTTTGACCACTACCTTATGAGTTATCCAGTTATTTGCATTGTCTGACTGCTCAACTATAGGGTGCCACTTCTGACTGCATGAACAAAGAGAGGAACAACGGGATGCCAGTATGAATTTTTAAATGAGTGAACTTGATGCTAAAATTCACAATATGGTTGGGACAAATGAGGAATACATAGCAGCTCTCTAAATAGTCTCTACGAATGTAACCTTGTAAATCACAACAACCAAAAATGCTACTTTTATGCATGTCAAATTTTATTAATTCATTCCTACAATTCAATTGTCTCTAGCTCCAATGCTCTGGTCTCCAATTTTATGGTTAAATAGTCACAACCAATTATCAGTTTCCAGTGATGTGTTTATTTAAGCAACTCATCCATTACAAAGAAATAAAATGACTGTTATAATCTGCTGTGGTATGATCTCTATCTCTTCCCTATAAAATAAATCCCTCCAATTCATTTTGGAGGAAATTTGAATTGGAAGTGGTTTACTTATCTCAAAAGGAATGCTAGTTTTTTGGGGGTTTGCTTTGTTTTAATGCAGGTGGTCATGTCAATGGAACAGAACACTGCTGATGTCACAGAATGGTGGCACCTCGTGGTTATACAACTGCCATGGAAAAGCTGGGCAATTATCCAAAGTTAAGTGAAAGATGCTCCACATTAAGTTGTGACAGTCTACCCCAATCTCTTTATTTCTATTCTACCAGATGATTTATTTGAAAGCTGTCATGTTTTGTGATGGATGCAGCTGCATTAGAGTGACATTTGCTCACTGTGCATTATTAGAAAACTGCACTCTGATGGAGGACATGGACTTATTCTAAGTTTCATGTAATAAAAATGGCAAAGTCTGAAGATCAGTGTGACATTAAAAAAAACAAGCCTCATGAAAATTCATAAATAAGCTTCTAGCTAATTGAAAAATATACATTATTGCATTTGGTTTAGCAAAACAGTCATAACAACAAAAAAAACTAGCATTCACTTAGTGCTTTGCATACTCAAACTATCATAAAATAATTCCCTCACTAATCTGCACAGCAATCCTGAGAAGCAGGAAGGAATCATGAAAGCTAGAATGAATGTAACTATAGGATCAGCTAGTGTTCTCAAGAACGTACCAACTTCTCCACCAAAGCTGCTGAGAAGGTTGTCAGTTATAGCAGGGGCTTTTGTGACTATAACACTTGTCTGCTAGAAGCTGGACCAAGAACCTGAAACTTGTTGGGAAAGGGGACCTGCATTTCAGTGTCCATTGGCAGTAGCACACCTAGGGCAAGGGGGGGCATGACTGCTGAGGACCAATTTGCAGGAGGCCTCAGCCTGCACTCCAGCAGCCACAGCCGCACAAGAATGTAGGGAACCAAACCCAGCTCTGGTCCCAGCTCCAGTGAGGCAGTGGGCAGAGAGCCAGCCCTTGCCCCAACCCTGGTCCTGTTGCCAGCCTCAGTAAGGCAGCATACAGACAGCTGGTCCCAACAGTGGCAGCAGCCATTTCAGGTAAGATCATCTCATGCTTGGCCCTGCTTACTCTTCCCTTCCACCCCATTGTTTTCAGGTGCTTGGCACAATACCACCCCACCCATATCCCTGCCCAGGGTGCAAAAATCACTAGTTATGCCTTTAGCAGTGGGCTGAATCCTTTGCATACTGAATGTAATCAAAGCCAGTATCTTCTGATTGAAAGCTCTTATATCATTGTTTAATTGTGTAATGTTAATGGTATAGGCAAAGATTTTCAAAGAAGCTCAAAAGACCTGAGCAGTCACCTTCCATAAATATACATATGTAAACACCAAAAGTGTTAGGTAGAAGGCCTTGATTCCTAATCAATCTCAATCACTGAAGTCAATAGACTCTTTTTCATTGCCACCAGGGAGTATACAATATTGCAACTCACTGCACAAGTATAACTGAGAGTAGAATCTGTTCTTTATTTCAGAGCCCCCTGCAAGAATGGAATATCCTGTTTTTCTTCAACTGGATAAATCCTTCTAGTATGTAATTATTCACAATAAATCACCTGCAAGTACCAGCTACTTCAGAAGAAGTCTTCTTCATAGAGAAAACACAGTAGGGGAGATCCTCCTTTTTGAAAGATTTATTTCTGGAAACTATTTTTTTAACTGAACCTGGAATCAAATGGGGGGGGGGGGGGGGGGAC
>NW_005841965.1:1719163-1738840 GCF_000455745.1 Alligator sinensis
TTAAAACAAGCAGAAAAAAGGGGGGGGGGGGGGGGGCGGGAACCCACCAACACTAATGCATGAAAATTCACCCACTCAGCAGATTTGCTAACAATTCTCTCTTCCCTCCTGCTGTTCACTGTTTTGTACAGGGGTCCTAGAGCGATACGCAGAATAGGCAGAAGAAATAGGCAGAAGTATAGTTCATTTGCTCCTTACAGTCTGCCATAAAAGGACAACTTTAGAACAACTTAGCATGAAATTTCTCTTCACACTATCATGCCACCTTTTGCTTTGTTCACTCCACTGTGAAATCAGATTATCTTATGACACTATGAAACTATACTTATCAATACTACATTAACCTGTATCCTTCATTGCTGCACGGTATGTAAGACAGAAAAAGTCATTAACTCTTGAAGGGAAACATAAGTCCCAGGAAGGTGCTCATACCTCACATTTGAAGATCCATAGTGATTAATAAGGAAGTCAATTCAGAAGGAGGCCCATGGAGTCAAGAAGCATCTGCCAAATCCCTCTGGAATCCTTCTAAACACCTGACTGTATATTTATCCTTATTTTTGCTAAGTGAGAGTTACAGGACAGAAGCATGAAAGGGAAGGTCAAAAGGTAACAAGGCTCATCAGAGGCAAGCATCTGTGGGCTCAGATTCTAAGCAGAGACATCAGGAGCAATAGCTATAAATCTGTATTTCCCTGTAAATTGTTAAACATACATACCATTGTCACTGGGATCAAGAACAGGATTCAGTTTGCTTGTTGACACTTTTGTTTTCTAAGAAAGGCATTCATGGCTGAGGCCATAGTAGGAATGAAGAGGCATCACACTCAGATTGTTAAGCTTTAGGCATGTCTACATGTGATGCTGTGTCACCGTACTGATGCGCTACAGCAATACAGTATCCACAGGTGTCTACCAGGAGCTACTTTACCATAGCAGCATGTTCCCTCACCAAATATGGTGAAGTAGATTCTAAAAATAACCGTGCACAACCTGTATGGTGTAGTATGGGTAGTTACTGCGCTGTGCTTTAGTGCTTCCAAAAAGAAGTGCAGTAACAACATTGCCATAGGGCAACATGTTGACATGCCCTATATCTATTATGAAGCTTTACATATTATGTTAGCACTTTGCAATGCTACAAAGCTTTCTCCCTTGAAGGAACAATGAGGAAAAAGTCCATGTATTCAAATAAATTTGGAACATCATTTGCTATTCTGTGGTTTGCATCAGAAAATTATGACAAGGATCCACAGTTACTTCAAGAGTGTTTTTTTCACTCTTGATTATATGATTTACTAAAACAATTCCCTACAATCATGAGTCACAGCTTTTCTTTAAATAAATGCCTAACATTAAATATGTGTTTAAGTGGTCCTATAGTAAAATGAAAGGTTTTATGTACTGTCATGAACCAGGACCTATATGCTTTGGAAAATAATAGGATCATTATTGTTTAGACAGTAATAGTTTAGATTTTGATATATGTGACATATCATTTTGAGGTGAAACTGTACAAGTAAATTACATTTTTGTCTCAAAGATGTTAGAAATGTAACAAAATTCAGTGCTTACAAGCGATATGTATGGACCACCAAAAAACTCAGCTTAGTTTTAGCTATAAATCACTTCATTCATATTCTTTACTATAATACAACAATAACAGAGAATTAAAAAATGCCTTTGGTGGTATAATGCTTAAGAATACTGAAAATGCACGGGGTGCTAAGTCAATGATCAAAGAACATCTATGTATAGGAAAAAGTCAATATTTTATATATCACAGGATTCACTTAACTGCTTTTCTTTTACTAGCAGATTTAAACAGAGCTAAGAACACTAAATTGATGTTTTCTAAGTTGATGCATCTTAGATGTGCCAATTATGATATACCTTATCTGAAAACATTATTTAATTGTTCTGGACATTACTGAAATTCAGATACTAAAATAACTTTTATGGACCACAAATATCTGAAATAATTTCAATATAGCATTTCTAGTTGTTTATTTGTAGCGTACTTTTAGAAAACTTCCAAATTTTATTTAATAAATCACAGTTAGTGTCCTTTCAGATAACCTAATAAAATATATGAGTTTAATAAAACATCCGGTGATACATGCATTGTGAAGACTCATTAATAATTCACCTGAAAATACAGATTTTATAACTTGATGCAAGCCTCTCAGTGTTAACATTGATCTTTTTTCTGATCTAATGAAAATGAATTATGTTTGTAAATGGTAGCTTTACGTGAGAAACAAGAATACTTTTTATTTATATGAGGCTTATTTAATAGATTATATTCCATGTTGATAAAAAGATAGCTATAAATATTAAACATTTATAAATGGTATTATTTGGAATTAATTGTTTATTAGTACATTACACACAATTTCAGCTATATCCCCTTTAAGAGAAGTTTAGCTTGTGTATGAGGCCTTTGCTCAGCATTTGATCAGGTGTTTAGGGTAGGTTTTTCATGATCAGATGCCATTTTTTTCCTAGTTTCCATCCCGCATTCAGTGCTCAGGATTTCTCACAGTCAAAGAATGAGACTCTTGGTCAATATTGCTATTACTATCTTATTTTAATTAGCGATTCCCTCCTTGTTTACTGAACATGATTCAAAACTTGCAACGAACACAACATTATTCATGTTCACATGGAATATTTTTTGGTACTTAACCCTATTGTATCTAAGTGGCTCATAAATATTAATACATTTTTTCTACTGTGATGTTAGACAGCATTGTCATTCCCAATTAACAGAAAGAAAAACTGTGATAAAGGGATTTGCTTTAGATATAGTGCCCCACGTATCCCACTGATGACCCAAAAATGAAGATACATATGTAGTAACCAGCTTCCGAAAGTGACATGACTTTATGGTGCAGAGAAAAAGCACTTCCATTCAAACTTCAAAGGCTTCACATCAGCTATGCAGATGTGAGGAATTTTCAAACAAGGGTTGCCAAAAACATTTGCAATAAAATTATGGACATAAAGATGTCTCTACAAGCTGCCTTCTTTAATTTTAAACTAATTGAAAATTCCTATTTTGTTCACTAAATACAAGATAGTGAGATTTAAAAAGAAAAAACAGACAGTTAAATTTATGGGCTATAAAATTCAAATCAAGTGAAAAAAATGCCCAGTCTTTAGAAAACCAAATGCAAATCTAATTTTAATCTGCTACTGGGCAAATACTTTTGCAATGCTGCAATGTTCAAAAGAGGATAAAAAAGCAAATAATGAAAACAAAACACTTCTCTCATTTTCTCTAGACTTTCCTTTCTTTAAATGTCATCTCTTCCTTCAACAATAACATGCTTACTCTTAGGCAAGAGGCATCTGGTATATTCCACAGATACATCCAAAGTTGCTCACTAAGAACATGTCTGTGTGGATTTTAATTTTCAGAAAGGTCTCCCTCTTGATACTACATCTCTGCTTGTGTTGCTATTATATTAAGAGCCATATCGTGTAACTGCTCAGAGCCTATCTAACTAACATGATACAAGTACTCATATGCAATACATAATTTTTTTTCTCATTCCATATCTCATTTGACTGACATTTGTGTAGCACAGATTTTCAGGATCAATAAATGCAAATGCCATGCTGCCAACTTCTTTGTTTTTGCATCTTATGAGATCAAAGGCTACTTGAATGAACTTCACCTATGAACAGAAACCAAAAATGGCCCAAATAAAGTAGCTCAGACCTTCCAAGGTATTTGGTGTAAGCACTAATCTAGAAGAAAGGGAGGAGCTCATTTCATTTTCCATAAACCTGTTTTTCTGAGTCAGGAGTGAGCAGGGCAAGTAGGTGTGTGTGTAAAACTGAGAAGTGCAAAACTCATGCTAGCCTATCAAAACTTCTTCTAGTTTATTCACTTCCTTGTGGGACTCACTCCTGTGGGCTCAGGAGAAGCTGTACCGAAAATGAGATTCACTGGGGAGAAGTTGGGAAGCAGCATTGCAGTACCATCTCTAGGACAGAAATAAAATATGTATCTGCTTCCATGGGAAATCTTCCTAGGGAAACTGAATGATAATCTGTCTTTCAAACTCCTGTAGACTCTGTCCAATTTTTAGGCTGTATGAGCCAGCCAAAGGATACAGTTATCATTTGAGGGCACTTCTCTTACTAGGCAAAAGAGCCAATAGACTGGATTTTTATTTTTCTCTGACTTTTGTCATCTTTATTCACCATTAGGAATACTGAGAATTCTAGAAAATGAATGCAACCTACATAACCCAATAACATTTTAAAGGGTTTATTGATTTATCTGCACTTGAGCTATAGTTTGATTTGCTTGGAGAGATTACAATATGAGAACTTGTATCAAGCACAAGTCCCCTCCCTTAAAAAAAAAAAGAAGCTATATCTTGCATTGTTTCTTCTACACAGACATTTAAGAAAACAAAACAGACATGAAGAAGTTTAATTGTATCTAATTCATGATATTGCTAGAAATTAGAAAGAATTAATTGCTTAACTTTAAATCGTGGTTAATATATGCTTTCCTATGATACTTGCAGAATTTTTGCAAACTAAGACATTTTTGGTATTGACTTTCTGATAATTCCATTCCATTTCTTTTTAACAAATAGTTCAATACTGTCATAAAGTGAACATGAAAGAAAAATAATGGTCCTTTGTGTTACTCACTGAGAAAGGCAGAAACTTTTCTTGAAAAGTCCAGTCAATAAAGTACATTTTTTTTGCCTATTTGTAATTTTACTGTGTGAAAAATGCTGTCTTTTCCTACTGTGTGTGAATACAGACAGCAGTTACAGTTGGGGCCACAGAGGGAATCACATTTTCCTTTTTAATAGGATGAATCAAAAATAGTCTCTATCGTACTCATTTTCTGTGTATCACATTTTCATTTTTGCATGTACAAAGGCATTAGAAGTAATGCCTCAGGAGACCTTTAACATTCTGTGTGGAGAAATATAGAAATATCAGTCAAAGACATGGTAGTATAAATTAGCTCTTATTATTGTATTTGCATCCTGTCTGTTGTCTGTAGTTTGCTATACTTGCCTATATTTTGCTTCTTTTTGCTTGAGTCATTGAAAAATGAACTAGAGAATTTAAGGTGAAAATCATGCTCTTATCATAAAGGTGACTATATTAATAGGATGATGTGAAGGGAAGAAGGGGTCTGGGAAAGATATGTTTTAATAGGCCCTGGTAGTTATAGTCCCAGGGAAAGATATGGTCTGGGAAAGATATGTCTGAATAGGCCCTGAATAGGTACCTGGTACCATAGGTACCTGTACCTTACCCTTAGGCCCGGTACAGACATTACACTTTTATCAGTATAAGTGATCAGAAACTGGGCTATGCCTGTAGCAGTACAGAAGCTCAGCACACATACACTAGTTTAAAAATGGTGGAAGATTTGACACCCCCCCCTCCCCCCCCCCCAAAAAAGGAAATCTGTGTTCTGTTCGCTACCTATCTAAACTATGCCACTTACACAAAACCGTATGACTTGGATCAATTTCTCCTTGAACTTTTTGAATGTCTGTCCCTAGCCTTAGTCTTTGACACTTTGTAACTACTAGATGGACCATCTGACCCAGTAAGATACTTTTCACATTCTTAAGTAACCATTTAAGAGATTATATTAATAGTTGGTTTAATTGGTAAATGAACATGCCCATATGTGTTTAAGGTAGTCTGTTGAGCTTCCTTCACACCATTGTGGTTATTTAATTATTAAAAGGTGCTGTGGCTTTTCTCCTGAAGGCCATCTGATTCCTGACTATACAACATATTACAATATTTATAAAGGAGCTCTTTATTGTTCAACTATGAGGTTTTAAAAACTTTACCCAGTGTGTTTCCAAACTAGAATTTTCATATCAGCATGAAAGACATTTCTTTTAGTAATTCTGTTTGGGACAAAAATTAAGAATGGTTTTCAATCTTGCAAAAAATCATTCTTTAATGATGAACTGAATTCAAACTTATACTTGAGAAATCTGTATTAGTTTAGATAAAATTCAGGAAAGCACAGAGGCGGTATAACCCATAATGATGCTGTTTGTTTAATTAAATTTGGAACCTGTAAAACTGAAAAAAAAGTGTTCCTGTCTACAGTCATGTCCAAATTCAGTGGAGGTTAAAAATAGCACAGCAATATCACAGGTGTAAGGGATTTGTTATAACGATATTGATGAGTAAGAAAAACTTCACATATCCAATTGTGCTGTAAGCAACACAGGACCAAATTCTCCACTCATATCTTCCTCCAGAAATTCCCATAATGTTACAGGCTTGTACCTCCTGGCACTATTTACCCCAAAGTTTCAAAAACTCTTCTCTTTGCCTCCTTCAAAACCCTGGATATTTGCTAAGCCTTGTAAAAGACAGGAACAAACAATTTCCATGTTTCATTTTAAGAGTTAATTTGTAAGCTTAATTTAAGTATCATCACTGGGTAGCGATGACCTGTTAAACCAGTGAATCCATCCACACTAAGTACAGCCTTATGTGTCTTTGGAATCTAGTTCTTCCACATTCACAAATAATGTGTAGTATCTCATGGAATATCTGGATAAAGAAAAAGGAAAAACAGGGATGTATTTTCTATTGGCTGTTGCTGGTTGTAGTTGGTTGGTTGGATGATTTTTAAAACTGTGATACACTAACTACATACATAGAAATCTGATCCAACTGCAACTTAAATTAATGGGAAGGTTCACATTGATTTCAGTGGTAGTTGAATGAGGCCCTGCATAAAAAACTGCATCAGTCTGGACAAGTGTAAATGAATGCTTGAGGTGCTCTAAGTAGCAGCAGTACATGGGGCAGTGTCAATGACTGGGCTTCTGGTGGTGGATGGTCTGGCAGAGCAGAAACTGTTATTTCTGCACCCCTCCCAAGGGTTGGTCCCCAAGGATGGTGCCCCAGCCATCCCCGTTTCATTATGCTTCTGTTATTTTGGCATGCATGTTATTTCTACAAGGAAATGTGTTTGAGTTCACTGAAATCGACTAAAATCTTTTGGCTGAGTTTTCCTCCTCCCTCAAAAGAGATGCATCTTGGCAATCCACAGGGATATGTACCAAGGGATATGTGTCTCCATATCAGCAACATGGCTTAACAACTTCCATATGGGTGGAAACATTCCAGAGAATTCAACAAAGAAGAAATTAACAAGGATTATGAAGAAATGTTAAGGTTCTGGAATTACTCTACGCAAACAGAATGTAATGCAAATAGGATACTCTCCCTAGTTTTTTCCCTCCCAACAATCCCACACGTCTTCTGTAACAGATATATAGTTTCTATGAAACTAATAACAATATTAAAAAAACAAACAAACAACAACTTAGAGAATGGGCATCAGGTATTTTAAGGTATTGGTATAAGAGCAAAACCCTTGAAATTCATCCCAAAGAGCTGCTTCCAAAATATGTAGTAAGATAGAAGATAAGCTAAATGTTGTATAAACTCAGTAATGAGCTCACCAATCTTGTAATAAATAATACAAGGTGCAGTCATCATCATCTTCTTGTGTCTTTGTCATAAATTAGATGTTTGTCCACAATCATGGAGAAGCAGTGGGTCTTTCCATAGCTGCAATGAGATCCTCCTTCATACAGATATCACCAAGTAGTTGGCAAATGAGCAGATGCTCTACGGTCTACACTTCACTACACTCGCATATATTTGAGTCAGAGTAGCACTATGTTTGTTTGTAATCTTTCAGATTGTGTGCAGGCAGTTTAGGGATCGCCTTATTAACCAGTTTATATCAGGCCATCTGGGAAGGTCCTCCTGGGGTTCTAAGTTATTTCAGAGCATCTGGTTGCACACAATCTTTCCTTCCATAACCTCCACCACTCCCTATCAGCCATTGTGTCCAAGGGTGCAACACTGATCACAAAATTATTTCATGCTTTAAGCCATTTGGAACCAAAACTCATGGCAGAGATGATATCTTTTGCCTCTAGATCCATGTGGCTACAACATGGATACCTTAAGCCATTTGGTTACTTCTGTGTGACCACAGAGTTGGATGCCTGGAGTCTTCCATCTGCTGTAATATTTCTTTTTGGCTCACCACCTTTCTTCTGATATCAGGTGGTGCAAGACGAACCAGTAAGTACAGGCTATCCATTGGTATTGGCTTTAGACATCCTCTTATTTCAAAACAGCTGTCATTTAAAACGTGTTCTAGTTTCTTGACATTAACTGATAATTCTCATACTGGACATGGAAACTCTGCAATGGAGTAACACAAGGCAATAGCAGTGGTCCATAATGTAGCTGGGTTCACTACCCACTTTGAAGTGACTAATTTTCCAAGTATGTTGTTTCAGATGCTAACTTTTCCTTTTGTCTTCTCTACATACACTTTAAAGGAATGTGTGTGATCCAATGTAACCCCAAAATACATACGTCCGGATGATTAGTCAGTGAGATTCCATCCCAGTTGATGTTTAATTTCCACTTAATTCTCTAAGGCGTAGATGATAGTTTCATAGTTGCTAGGGTCGGAAGGGCCCTAAGCAGATCATCAAGTCCGCCCCCCTGCCATGAGCAGGAAAGGATGCGGGAGTCAAACGACCCCGGCTAGGTGATTGTCCAACCTCCTTTTGAAGACCCCTAGGGTAGGGGCGAGCACCATTTCCCTAGGAAGTTGGTTCCAGCTCCTAGCCACCCTGACTGTGAAGTAGTGCCTCCTGATGTCTAGCCTGAATCTACTGTCAGTCAACTTATGACCGTTATTCCTTGTTACTCCTGGTAGTGCTCGGGGGAACAGGGACTTTCCCATTGCCTGCTGGTCCCCCTTGACAAGTTTATAGGCGGCCACCAGATCCCCTCTCAGCCTTCTTTTGTGGAGGTTGAACAGGTTCAGGTCCCATAGCCTCTCCTCATAGGGCCTACCCTGCCGCCCCTTGATCATGTGAGTTGCCCTCCTCTGGATGCTCTTGACGTTGTCCACATCCCTCCTGAAGTGTGGCACCCAGAACTGGATGTAGTACTCCAACTGCAGACTGACCAATGTCACACAAAGTGGGAGGATCACCTCCCTCGACCTGCTTGTGATGCATCTATGGCTGCACGACAAGGTGCGGTTAGCCTTCCTGACTGCATCCCCACATTGGCGGCCCATGTTCATCTTGGAGTCTATAATGACTCCAAGATCCTTTTCTGCCTCTATGCTGACAAGAAGGGAGTTCCCCAGCTTGTAGGTAGGCTGCTGGTTCTTCCTCCCCAGGTGTAATACCTTGTACTTGCCAGTGTTGAAACCCATCCTATTCTCATCCGCCCACCTCTGTAACCTGTCCAGATCTAGTTGTAGCCTGTCCCTCTCTTCTAGCATGCTCACTTCGTCCAAGTCACTGATGAAGATAGTGAACAGTGAGGGCCTGAGAACCGAGCCCTGGGGAGCCCCACTGCCCACATCCCTCCAGGTCGAAAATGACCCATCCACCACCACTCTCTGGGTGCAGCCCTCCAGCCAACTTGTGACCCATCTGTAGGAGTCGACACCACAGTCCCCTAATTTTTTAATGAGGATGAAGTGAAAGACAGTGTTGAAGGCCTTCCTAAAGTCCAGAAAGACTATGTCCACCGCAACACCTGCATCCAAGGCTTTTGTGACCCAGTCATAGAAGGCAACCAGGTTGCTCTGACAGGACCTGACTCTGATGAACCCATGTTGATTGCCCCTAAGCATAATCCCCCCTGCTGGCCCCTTGCAGATGTGCTCCTGGATAATTTTCTCAAAGAGCTTTCCCAGGACTGAGGTAAGACTAACAGGCCTATAGTTTCCTGTCTCCACTTTCCTCCCTTTTTTGAAAATGGGGACCACATTGACCCTTTTCCAGTCCTCTGGCACCTCACCAGAGCACTATGAGTGCTCACAAAGCTGTGCCAGGGGTCCCGCAATTACCTCTGCCAATTCCCTCAGCACTCTGGGGTGGAGATCATCAGGACCTGCTGATTTGAACATGTCAAGTCCCTCCAGAAGTTCCCTGACTAGGTCCTCACTGACCATGAGCCTGGCTGTGCATCCCCTGGGTCTGTCCGGAATCCCAATGGGGGCGGGAGGGGTGTCCCTGCTCTAAAAAATGGAATCAAATAATCTGTTAAAGAGATTAGCTTTTTCATCTGGTGTTACCATCAGATTACCAAGCATGTCTTTCAGAGGCCCCATGTTACTTGGTACCTTTTTTTTACCCCCTATGTTGCATCCCCTGGGTCTGTCCGGAATCCCAATGGGGGCGGGAGGGGTGTCCCTGCTCTAAAAAATGGAATCAAATAATCTGTTAAAGAGATTAGCTTTTTCATCTGGTGTTACCATCAGATTACCAAGCATGTCTTTCAGAGGCCCCATGTTACTTGGTACCTTTTTTTTACCCCCTATGTATTTAAAAAGGGACTTCTTGTTATCTTTGATCTGGGTCACTAGTCCCAGTTCCGTCTCTGCCTTAGCCTGCCTAACAGCCCTCCTACAATCTCAAGCAATGGAGGTATAATCTTCCTTGGTGATGGCCCCTCCCTTTCATTGGGTGTATGCCTCCTTTTTGGCTTTGAGATGTTCCTGGATGCTTTTGGTGAGCCATGGGGGCTTTTGAGCACTCTTGCCCCCTTTCATCTGCATGGGGATTGTCACCCTTGGGGCTTGGAGGATCATCTCCTTAAGGAACGACTACTCTTCTTGGACACCCAACTCCCCTCTCCTCCAGGACCTCAGTGCCTCCATGACTAATCTCCTTACCTCATTGAAATCTGCCCTCCTGAAGTCCAGGGCTGCTGCCTTGCTGCAGGTCTTTGTCACCCTGCGCTGGATGATGAACTCTAGTAGGCACGGATTGCTATCGCCCAGGTGGTCGAGCACCCGCAGTCCCCTTACCAGGTCATCGCCTGTGGCCAGGACCAGGTCCAACAAGGCATAGTCTGTGACCCGCATCTTGGTTGGGTTGGTGCAAAGCTGTTTCTTATTGTAATAATCTGAGAGGTTGCTCAGTACACGTCAGTCTCTTCTCAACAGTGGTAAAGTCCTTCTCTTGTGATGTGATGCACAGAGCATCAACATAAATGAAGCTCTTTGTATTGCTCTATATTGGATTGATCGCTGCTATATATATTAAAGAGGATCAATGCTAACAAGCTGCCCTGTGGAAGGCCATTCTGTTGTTATCTCCAACATCTCTGTTTCTTGAACAATTTTAAATAAAAATGTCTGTTTTCCAAAAGATATCAGATAAACTGCACTAGGTGGTAGTTGTGCATCATATTGTAGATTCTGGCAAGCAGGTTTTGGTGGTTGTCATATGCTACTAATAGGTCCAGCACCTGTCATCCCTTTCTCAAATCCATCTTCTATATGTAGCAGGCTTACCTTTCAGAGATTGGGTTGAATCCCAGGCTTGAGATCCTGCTGTTTTGATTGGTGGAGCCCATCCACCAAACAGGAGGCAGCAAGAGAAATAACATCACACCCCTTTCCTGATGAGAGGGGGAGAAGAGCTTCCCCAGACTTGATTGAAGACTGCAAACTGTCAAGTCCAGAAGACTTCAGGGATGGAGCCCTGGAGCATATAAAAGGAGTTGTGTGCTCAGCACAAGGGGCAGATCCGTTGAGGACAGAATAGAGCGGAGCTTAGAAGAGCTGAGGAGAGCTGCTCAGCAGGGCAAAGCAGTAGCCCAGGAAGAGCCCCTGAAGACTTCTATCAGTGGGGAGCATGACACAGCTCCAGCGGTTAGGGTCTCAGTGAACAGCATGGCACATGGCATCCAGACCCTGGGAGCTGTGTGAGGCGGCTTGGGTCTGCAACCTCTGGTGTGCGGCCAGAGACACGGTGTACAGGCCAGTGCATGTAGCAGGATCTTTGAAACCTATGGGGTGGCTCAGGTCCTCAAGCCCCGGAACGAGGCTGGGAGCTTGGTGCAGGAGTTGCTGCATGGAAGGTGAGAGACCCTGGGAGCCACTTGAGGTAGCTCAGGTCTACAGCTTCTGACATAGGGCAGCATTTCAATGCAGACAACACTGGTCAGAGGGTCCAGGAACAGACTGAGCCCTGGTGCTGCACAAGGCTGTCCAGGCCTCCAAACCCTAGCACAAGGCAAAGAGCCCACTACACACAGCGGTTCATGTGACCCTAAGCCAGGATGGTGGCAGCAGAGTCAGGTGGCAGGAAAACCTGGTGGGGAACAGAGCTTGACCTGGAGAACAAGAGGCAACCCTCCAGGACTGTGGAGTAGTAAGTTACCCTGGAGAGAGGGTCCCCACAGGGGAGGGACCCCCCCAAAGGTTGCAAAGGGATACCACGTGGGCTGCTCCTGGATGATAGCGGGGGACCTTAGGAGTCTTTGGGATCTTCCTCTCCTTTTTCTTTCCCCCCGCCCCAAACTATCTCCTTTCCTATAGTGGTACCTTTGGGTCCCCTGCTCTGGAGGGCACCCAGGTAGTCTAAGGACTGCTGATTATATTTGTGGACTGTGCGTTACAGTTTATGTGAATAACTTGAAGTAATAGTTTGTATATGACTAGAGTTATAAGGTTGCCCAATCAATATCCTTTGGTCTGGTTTGTTCTATTGTTCATCTGTATTTTAAATGATAACTCTGTGTGTGTGTGTGTGTGTGTGTGTGTGTGTGTGTGTGTGTGTGTATTATAGGGTTTATTGTTTTGTAAATTTCTATATATATATGTCCTTACCCTTTAATGGTTTTGTTGTAATAATAAATCTGTATATAGTAAAGTAATTGATTAACTGGACCTGACTCTATAGGGGACAGAGGCAGCCGCCAGGCTGTTGTGTCCCTCCACAGCACACTGCTCTGCCAATAGTTCCCTCAGTTGGAGAAGGAAGTACAAACCTGTGTACAGCTGGGCTACATATATGCTGGGCGATGTTTAGTATTTGGCCGGTGCAGGATACAAGATGCAGTGATTGCTATTTATATTATTCCCTTTATTTGTTAAACAAATACAGATTTGGAAAACCCATATGTTCATGGCACTGATTTACATCAGAAAGTGAAAGAAGCTTAGCAACATGTCAATATTAATCCATATTCCCTTTTTTTCCTTGGTACTTCATGACATGAAATACTCATTAAAAAAACGGTGTTGCTACAGAGAAGCTTGACTTTATGAACTCACCTTATGCTATTATGCTGCAATTAAAATAAGGAATTTAATTTGCTTTCCTTAGAAAGCCTCTTAAACTGCTATAACAATACCCGGTAGCCTTCAAAATACTCTTATTTAAATGGCTATTGTTAATTCCCAGCCAAAAACTCTCTCAGTAAGTGATCAACTCATTCCTTGTTTTTTATTTTTAAGTTAGGATAATAGAATCATAGAAAGTTAGGGTTGGAAGGGACCTCAGGAGGTCATCTAGTCCAGTCCCCTGCTCAAAACAGGACCATCCCCAATTAGATCATGCCAACCAAAGCTTTGTCTAGATGGGTTTTGAAAACTTCCAAGGATGGAGCTTCTACCACCTCTCTGGGTAACCTGTTCCAGTGTTTTACTACCTTCCTAGTGAAAAAAGTCTTCCTAATATGTAACCTAAATTTCTCTTGCTGAAACTTGAGACTGCTGCTCCTTGTTCTGTCATCTGCCACCACTGAGAACAATCCAGCTCCATCCTCTTTCAAACCCCTCTTCAAGTTGCTAAGCTGCTATGAAATCCCCTCATAGTCTTCTCTTCTCTACACTAAATAAGCCCAGTTCCCTCCGCCTGTCCTCATAAGTTGTGTCACCCAGCTCTCTCACCATTTTTTTTTTTTTTGCCCTTAGCTGGACCCCTCTGTGACAGCCAGAACCAGAGGGATTAATAAGCAATAAATATGTGCTTCTTGGAGGCATTTGGTATTTTGCCTAAACAGGTAATATTAGTTAATATAAGCTTGAAAGTTTGTAAACTACAAATGTAACTTGTCTTTCATTAGTTTAACCAAAATGATAAATTAACTGTTCATGGAACTGACTGGGCCCCATAGGCAAAGCTGTAGCTGTGAGATTAGCTGGCCTAATGGATTTTTGCTCAGAGTACAGCCTTAGCCATAAAAACTGAATCTAACTGCTTGGCACACCCAACACATTCCAGGAAAGCATATCCCAAGAAAGCATATTCAAATGAAGCCTAAAAGGGGTTGGGATTTAGGCAGAGTGATGTCAATTTCAATCCTAAAAGTGCTGCATCATAATTTGCTTATTGGATAAACCCGAGTCTGGGCAGTAACCTTTTATAATAATTTTAACACCTTTCAATTCCATAGGGTAACAGCTATAGGGCAACGTTGTGAGTGGCCCTGAGGCCAACAGAGTTATGAATGGCCCTGGGGCCAACAGATTAACATAAGACTAGGTATAAAAAGCACATGCATCAGGTAACCAGCAGGAAGGAGGGAACAGAACGGTCATTTCTGTTCTATGCCCAGACCCCAGACTCCCGGTGTAAGGAGGATCGGATCCTGATCAAGGGATCTTCCCCAGTAATCCCTCTGACAGCGTCGAACGGGGACGCCTGACTTCACTGAAATCACTTGGCGCACACCTGGCATTCAGGGACTATCGATAAGTTGCCAACCCATGTCTGTCTATCTGTTGTTTTGAACAGCCCAGTGTGGCTATTACCCTCACAGTGCCCAGTTGGCCTGCGACACATCGATCGATCAATCGATCGATCTATCTATTGTTATTATTTACTATTAGCTCTTTTATACTGCATTATCTGCTTATCACATTTATCTTCCTGTTAACTGTTGTGTGTGTGCAAGCTATAATAAATTTGCCTTTATTTCACTCCTAACATTGCCTCCTCGATCTGAAACTGAATCAAACAGCCCAGTTGGCCTGTGATAAAATTGATACACTCACAGTGCCCAGCTGGCCTGTGACACCCCTCCAATCTGTCCATATCCTTTCTGTAGTCAGGGGCTCAAAACTGAACACAGTACTCTGGATATGGCTTCATCAGTGCTAAACAGAAGGAAATAATCATTGATGGCACCTGCAGACTTACTGAGGGTGTACTGTATGCCATCTTTCAATGTCATCATCGGTGACCTGGACAAAACTGGCTCCAGGACTGACCCCTGGGGTACTCCACTTCATACTGGCTGCCAACTAGACATTGAGCCATTGATTACTACTCTCTGAGCCCGATGCTCCCGCCAGTTTTCTATCCACCTTACGGTCCATTCATCCAGCCCATACTTCTTTAGATTGTCTGTGAGAATATTGTAGAAGACCATATCAAAAGCCTTGCTAAAATCAAAGTACACCACGCATCCACTGGTCTCCCTGTATCCACAGAGCCAGTCACCTCATCATGGAAGGCAATCAGGGTGGTCAGGCATGACTTGACCCTGGTGAATCCATGCTGACTGTTCCTAATCACATTTTCTCTTCCAAATGCTTAGGAATGGATACCTTGAGGATCTGCTCCATGATTTTTCCAGGGACTGAGGTGAGGCTGACTGGTCTGTAGTTCCCTGGATCCTCCTTCTTCCCTGTCTTAAATATGGGCACTATGTTTGCCCTTTTCCAAACATCTGGGACCTCTCCTGATTGCTATGAGTTTTCAAAGATGATGGGCAGTGGCTCTGCAATCACATCAGCCAACTACCTCAGCAGCCTCGGGTGCATCTCATCCAGCCCCGTGTACACATCCAGCTTTTCTAAGTAGTCCCTAACCTGTTCTTTCAGCACTGAGGGCTGCTCACCTCCTCCCCAAACTGTGCTACCCAATACAGTAGTTTGGAAGTTGACCTTGCCTATGAAAACTAAGGTGAAAAAGGTATTAAGCACTTCAGTCTTTTCTGCATCCTCTATCACCAAGGTTGCCTCCCCAATTCAGTAACGTGCCCACACTTTCCCTAATCCTCCTCTTGCTACCAACATACTTGTAGAAACCCTTCTTGTTACCCTTCACATCCCTTGCTAGCTGCAACTCCAATTGAACTTTGGCCTTCCTGACTCATCCCTGTACACCTACACAATGCTCTTATATTCTCCCCTAGTTATTTATTTAAGTTTCCACTTATAAGTTTCCTTTTTGTGATTTAGTTTACTGAAGAGTTCCCTGCTAAGCCAAATTGGTCTTCTTCCATACTTGCTAGTCTTCCTGCACGTCAGGATTGTTTGTTCCTGCACTCTCAAAAAGGCTTCTTCGAAGTGCAGCCAGATCTCCTGGACTCCTTTTCCCCTGAGGCTTCCCAGTGGATCCTGCCTATGAATTCCCTGAGTGAGTAGAAGTCTGCTTTTCTGACGTTCAGGGTCATTACCCTGCTGCTCTCCAACCTTCCTTTCCTCAGGATCCTGAACTCAATCATCTCATCATTACTACTGCCCAAGTTGTCATCTACTACTATTACCACCAGTTCTTCCCTGTTTGTGAGCTGGTCAAGAACAGCATGACCCATAGTAGGCCACTCCAGAACTTGCACCAGGAAGTTGTCCCCAATACTCTCCAAAAACTTCCTGGATTGCCTGCACATTGCTGTATTGCCATCCCAGTAGATGTCAGGGTGACTGAAGTCCCCCATGAGAACCATGGCCTGTGATCGGGAAACTTCCACTTTCTCCTGGTCTGGTGGTCTATAGCAGACCCCAATAAAACATCACTCTTGTTGCTGTCCCCTCAACAGGCCTATCTCCAGCTTCATACTGGAGCTCTGAGCAATCATATGGCTCTTTTACATAAGGACAACTCCTCCTCTTCTCCCCTGCCTGTCCTTCCTGAACAGTTTATACCCATCAATGACAGTGCTCCAGTCATACAAGCTATCCCACCAAGTCTCTGTTATTCCAATCATGTCATAGTTCCGTGATTGTTCAAGGACTTCCAATTTTTCCTGCACGTTTCCCAGGCTCTGTGCATTTGTGTACAGGCAACTGAAGTAACTAATTTATTGCTCTGATTTCTCAGGAAGTATGAGAACACCTCCTCTGTTGCCCCCTCCTGCTTGCTGTTCCTCCAGGTCTCCCACTTCCCCACTTACCTCAGGGCTTTGGTCTCTATCCCCCAATGAACCTAGTTTAAAAGCTGTGCATATGTGTGAATTTTGTACTATAAGAATATGCTGGATTTATGGTCCTGCAAGCTGTGAAGTTCTATTTTTTTCATTTTTTTTTTACCTACAGAATTTATACAGAAAAGAACATTACATGTTTCCCCTCATTAAGACTTTGCTTATGATGGCTAATAGTGGTTTTCTGAGGGTCACACCTACACCACACCACTGTACTGAACTATAGTTCCATCCACTTTTTCATCAGTAGACAAGAAACAAGCTCTTTTCTTCTTGCTACTTCTAGCCCCAACTAGATTTCAATTGAAAAACTAAACAAGGGAAATCCTAGACCAAAATGCTAATCCCTTTAAGCCTTATTATTTATTTTTTTTCATTTACGAAGTTTAATTCCCTTTTAACTTTCCATTTTGGTTTCTTTCTACTGCCCTGCTAAATAAAACAGCTGAAAGAAGGGAGATGCTGCAAATTCATTTCCCAGTTGAGTGAGTAGTGAGAAAAATGGAGCATGAATTCATGAACATACAATATTAACTGTGCAAATCTTTGTTGTCAGCAGTCCCTTGATACAAGGATGATAGTCTTCCAGTAAACAGGGAAGTCATCGATGTCTCTGTAGATGACTGAGACTGATCCATGATCTATGTTTGACTGGAGACATGGCAAATAGTTTCAGGAGGAAGGAGTAGATTCCAGTGATGTTGGATCACAGATCTTTTCCTGTGCACCTGTTGTCTATCTGCCTCCACAGTAAACCAAGTTTTCTTGAAATGATTAATGCATTGTTAGTGGCATTAGAAATGATTCAGTGATTGAGTCTCCCAGGTACTAATCTGAATATTATGTTTCTTCAGATTGGCCTTCAAGGTGTCTCAGAATCTTTACTGCCATTGGTGATGTGTAGGGGGTGCATGTGGGTGCACATGCATCCCCTGAAATTGGCAGTGCAAACCTGGAGAAAAGTGCCGCTGACCTGGGGCCAGTCACCGATAGCCACTGGCCACTGCTGATGCTGCTGGTGGCATCCGCAGGTGATCACCGACTGCTGGTCGGCACTTGCCACCCTCCCCCCCAACCACCGCTGACAACACTGCAGCCACCTGCAGGAGCTCCCCACTCATTGCCACCATGCCCCTGCCACCTGTGGGTGGTCACTGCACCCCCCACCAAGCCTCCGGAGGCACACGTCATTCATGTCTACTACTCCTCTCTAGAGCAGGGACTATCATTAACATGAGAATATAGGACCTGTTTTGGGAGTCAGTTGTCAGACATCCTTATGACATGTCTTTTCCAATGAAGCTGGTACCATATATGCATGGCTTTTGGGCTAGCGGTGTCTGCTTGAGCCAGAATTCTGGCATTCATTCTTCTATCCTCCAATTGATATGGAGGATTTTCTGAGGATATTGCTGATGATTATGTACCAAAGCTTTAATGCGTTTCCAATATGTGTTTCCAAGTTTCACACCATATAACAGAGTAGGGATGATAACAGCCAGGTAGACAAGAAGTTTGGTTTGGGTCTTAATGCCATAATTATCAAAGAAATGACTTCATAGACATCCAAAGACAGAACTGACAGATTTTATCCTCTGTTGAATATCATCTATGTATATTTTTTGGGAACAGGGAGGGGAGGGGAAATGCTCAATGTTCTTCAAAGATTGCCCCCTAATTATAATATGTGGATGATCAGCTGGTTTGCTTGGGATAGGTCAGTAAAGTATCTTGGTTTTCATAAAGTTGACAGTTCAAGCATTTCATACACTTCATAGAAGCAATCAAAAGTGATTTGGAGCTCTTCAGCTAAGTAGGCACACACAACAAAATTGTCAGCATATTGAGAATTAGTAATAGAGGTGTGAATGAGCTGCTGATAAATGTATGACCATAAACAAGCATTCATAAAACTGGATAAGTTAAGTACAAATGCTTCAGTCAATGTACATGAAAATTGGAATAATCTTAATCCTTAAGGATTTTTTCACTTTATAGGCAGATGACTTTTCAAGCTCTTTTTCAAGCATACTCATTCTACAGTTGGCATTCACTTTATAAGCAATGTTAGATCACTAGAGGATTGTAGAAGGAGTAGATTTAACTGCATATAGAGGATTAGTTGCTGAAGAGGCTTTTGTCCAAAATTCCTTACACCTCAGGTACCATCTTAAGTTGCCTAGAGCCTATTGGCAGTACACTCACCTGGCAGGTGTGATATCTCTTCTGAGTGTTATGATTTGGGTTGATGGAGCATCTTACATTGTACACACTTTTTTTTCAGGGTTGTTTTTTTTTTTTTTTAAACAAGAAACACTAAACTTGGTTGTATCCAAAACAGTTTCATTTTCCCATTTTTTTTGGTTTGGCTGCTGAAACAAGTCAGTTATTTGCACAACCCTAGTATTGAAACATTTTGCACAGACTCCAATTTAAAAGTATGACACGTTTAATATAACTTCTCTGCTTTAAAAACTTGTAAAGTATCCCAAATGCCTTATTTCCTTTTTGTCTCTCTCAGTTGCTTACTTTGCTCTATGATGTTTATTTCAGCATGTCCCTTAAAACCAGAAATCCAGTATGTGCACAGAGAAAGAAAATTGCATGTCAGTTTTTGGTCGATAAATAAGCGTGTGTTCATATTCTTTC
>NW_005841965.1:1738850-1758396 GCF_000455745.1 Alligator sinensis
GTAAAACTGAAAGAGTTTTATGAAATATCAATGTCCAACTAGCAGTGGACCTTGAATAGCTGTTCTACAAAATAGACAAGAAGTTGTAGCTCTGAGTTCCAAAATAAATAGCCACAATTAGTGTGGTAGAATCTGCATGATGGGGGACCAGTTGATAAAACATTGGGGAATGGAGGTAATAGCAGCTGTAGAACCTTTCCAATGTACTTCCTCCACCACCACTAAAGGCATTATAGGCCTTGCATTTAGTATTGTTGATAATCAACTCTTTACTCACTTATGGAAAGTGTAAGACTATACTTTCACATTATTCAAATAGCTTTGCTGAAATCATACAATCAACAACTCAATGTTCCTTCAGATCTGCTCTAGGAGCAGTGCAATAGCACACTCTTCCTTGCTCATACCTCTACAAATATCCATGATTGAGCCCATAATAAGAAAGAGTTTTAACCACACCAGCTTACACTTTAACTAGACAAAACAGAAAAAGGTATAAGAAAAGGTTACAACATAGGAATAAATGATATAGAACTAAGACATGGAGAGGTTAAGTGACTTTCCCATTGATAAGAAATGCCTTTGGCAATGCTGGAAATTGAATTCAGATCTCATGAGATCTTGTTCAATATTTTATCCACAAGGGCTCCTGACCCCATTCTCTGTTCTAAGGTCTAGCAAATATGCTTGAACAGTACAATTAGAGTTATTCATTTTCTAACTTTTGTTAAACAAACTACTGCAAGATCAACAGACCAGCAAGACAAGCTCTATAGCAATAACTTCCAGTAGACTAGGGATAGTAGCTGTCATGTGTTTTCAGTATCATGAAATGATACAAAGATAGCTAGAAGCATGTGTTGTTCTCCTTCCTGAAGCTTATTTTTGGGCCAGAAATAGATTGGTCAACCAGCCTTGGTCAACACAGGACTTGGACAGTATTTAAGCATGTAAGTTCCAAAAAACGGATCCCCAATAACCCTACTCTAATGGCCACAAAACTGACTAAACAGCTACTGCAAAGTTATATAGGTGTTTAAACATGGACTTTCACTCAGTAGTGATTTAGTTCAAACAGATGGATGCTTAATTTGCACCTAAAGTCTATTACAATCAAGAATGGAAACTAAATTCTTCCTAGGTTTTCAGAGTGCTCAGTCCATTAGATGTCATTAGACATTAGAGTACACCTAACTCATACTAAGAGCATTGAGTTCAGTACAAAGCACAGTATCCATAGTATTTTTTGCTTAGAATCCTAGCTGCTGCTGCTGGTGTTAGTTCCACCATCCTTTTGCAGATGGAAAAGGAGACGTATGTAGGTAGTAGGAGACCTGGGCTCTCAGGCCTCATCAGCCTGAGATATGCAATCCATGTATCACATTCTACAGGTGATTTCCTTAACCACCAGGATGAAAAATAGGGTGAATGGGGTCATTCTGTATTCCTCTGGTACAAGGCTAGCTATTGTGTATTCAGGAATGCACAAATCAGGGAAGCAGGGAAATAAACAAGAGGGAAACTGACACTAAGCCTTGTGAGAGATGAGAAATCCTGTATTCTCCTTCTAGGAATATTTCTGCTCTTTAAGACATGACTATATAATGTAAGTTCCATAGACTTTCTCTCTTCCTCTCCCTCTCCCTTGCCCATTATTAGCTCCCCCAGGCAGCTAGACCCTCTGAATTGATTTTCAGGGTGCTTATCTGCTCCCATTCATTATTTAGTAGGGAAACTAAGCATCCAGTGATTGTCCTGAGACAAGTGCCTAAGTGCTAGGTATTGCAATGCTGAAGTGGAGTCATCTAAGATACAGGTCAAAGTTCTAGCCCAGGGGTAGGCAATGTTTTTTGCCCAGAGTGCCAAAAAATCCCACAATGTCTACCTTGTAAGGTGCCAGAGTGCTGACATGGTGGAGCCTGGAGCAGCTGTTTGCAGCCTCCCGGCTGCAGCTGGCCCACCGAGCCCAGTCTGCTTGCAGCAGGGCTTGCAGTCTCGCAGCTGCCTGCTGAGAACAGCCTGGGCTCTGTGGCTGGCAGCAGCTGCTTAGAGCCTGGCCTGGCGGTGGTGTGCTGAGCAAAATTCCCTTCTGTGCCATGCTCAGCATGTGTGCCAGGGGTTGCTGACTCCTGTTCTAGCCTTTAGTTTTGATTTTTCTGGGCAATTGCAAACAAGTTTTTCATGTGTTTGTTTGCTTTAGATAATGATTATGATGGGCAAACAACCAAACGTCTATAAAAGTACATAGAGGCAGCTTGTCAAGAACAAAGTTTCCAACTATTTAGTTGCTCTAATAAAATATACCACATTTATCCAAAGAACCTTGTCTGCCTATGTCCTCAGGCCAACATGACTACAACCAACAAACAACAACCCTACATACCCAGGTGATGTTCATATTCACTGTTCATCCTCTTTCCAAACCCATCTTTTTTTCATTCTTAACTTTTAAAGGCATACTTCTATTCTGATGTAGGTCTATGAATAGGATTCTGTTTCATAGATGTGGCAGTTCCTGAGAGAAAACTGATGTCACAGATGAATACTTCTGACTGGATTTTCAACAGTATGGAATACCTGCAGCAACCACTAACTTCACAGGAAGATGCAGTTCTCCTACATTTTTTAAACATTAAATCCTTAAGTTGCAAAGGCACAGCTTCATTCTCAGATCTGCAAGTTATAAAGCAAATTGCTCTGCATTTTCAATTAGCAGCCATTGGAGAATATTATTTTAGAACTGGTGTGTGCCATAAAATCTATGGAGCTGAATTTTACTCCTAGTTTGAAGTCAGCAATAATACGCTAACATTCACCTTGAATAAAGGACATGGATGACTTCACTGAGTGTAGTTCCCTTGGTACCTGTGCTAAAAGATATAATTTACACTTTATGTGGAACAGAGTGGCCTAAACATTTCAGTGGAGAAGGAATAGCTGACACAGATGATCCTATCATAGCATTCTACTCCCAGGGAGGTCCTTGTATTTGTGAATGAAGACTATACCACAGGGATTCATTGCTATCAAGATTCTGCAGCTTGATTCTTTTGAGGCATTTTTTTGGCTGAAATGACACCCCTAAGGTTTATGGAGAGAGAGAAAAAACACCTTAAATAAAATGGGCCTTGTGGATGAAAATAATACAGATGAACCCAAATCATAAGATTTTTTTTCTTTCATTTCTTTTTTTTTGTTTTTTTTGGGAGGGCGGGGGTTGTAAACTTTACTTTAGTGCTCAGTTCCAAATGCCTGTGTTTCCCTGGGTCTCTTTGAATAGTTCCCTACTGCAGATTTCCAAAGCCATATCAGATTTTAGTGCCCTTTTTATTATTTCTTCAGTCTATTTTTTGAAAGACAAGTAAATTGTCATCCACTTTATATATTTCTATTACTTTTTACAAAATTCTTATAAGTACCTCAAGTCTGAAGAAATAATAGCAATTAGGCCTAGATTATCATCATCCCAAATTCAATTTTGAACACACAATCCAAAATAACTTATGATGTTCTGGTTATTCAGTAAATTGTTAAAAAAAGATACCATATTTCCAGAAAAATAATCATGTTTAAATTCTCATTAGAGCCAATATCAAGCCAGTTGCCTAGGTAATTTAAAATCTCCATGATTACCACAGTATCCTCTTCTAAACAGTTAACCTTAGCTCCCACAAGACCAATCTTTATCTTATGCATGGGCACTCTTCGGAAAAGTTGACTCTTTATCTTGTGGAGTGTACAGTTTTAATTAGAGGAGCCTGAAAAATATCTAATGGAAATAGAAAAACTGAAGAGGGGAAAATAAAAACATTCCAGCTTTCCTAGTTTAATTATTAAACAAATCTTACCCAAAGTGGAGCCTGCTCAGAGAAAATGGCTTTTTGTTTAATGAAACAAAGTCAAGGAGTATATTCCCTTAGCTCTGTCAATTTATTTATTCGAAGTAGATCCCAGGCGTAGGATCCCCTGCCATCAATTAAAAAATAAACATCAATAACAACAAACACAGCAAAATAAAAAGTTGCTACAAAATCATAACTAGCAGCACATTTCTATATTTTTGCCCCATAACAAAAACCCATCAGCAAAACCTACTAGAGTGTTTGTATCAAATTTAAGTCTCTCTACAGCCTACCAACTCAGCCTCCTTCAAACATCTGCTCAGGCAGAGCAGCTCTGCCAGATGGCCATAAAGCTTTCGCATTCAGCCTAGCTTGGACCATGACAAATAAAGGGAATTCTAGAGTCAAAGAATATTTCTATAGCTCACGCTACCGGCAGCAACCTTCTTTTACCCCACTGGAACTGAAGTGCTTCATCTTATCCAAGCTATAACAATACAAAATGAAAAGAGAAATACTTCTCCGTTGGGAAGAACAGGGGCCACCCAGGGTCCTATAGGTCAAAACCAATAAATATGTCAGTCTGAGTTTTAGTCACATCATCCACAGTACTTACTACTTCAAAAGTACAATGCTTTTTTAGATCCCAAAGATCTTACCTGGAGCATTGTCCAAAGCAGGTTTTGTGTGCTTTGTGGTTAAATTCAGTTTATATCACTGCTCTGCTTTCAATAGATCACTGGGGAGGTTATACAATAGCAATAACATAAAAACCTATATTAACATTATTGTTTGGGGGTCAGAAAACATATGCCAGCTGCCAGTGCCAGCAGAGGTCAGAAAACATATCCTGGCTGCCAGCGAATGGTTTTGTTTTTATTATGGACTTTACAGTAGCAAAGGACCAAACAGCACAGGAACTAAGTGTTTTGCCTCTGTGAATTCTATTACTTTGTTAAACTCAGGTCACGTACATGCATTAAGTTTCTACCAGGAGAATTGCTGCTCTCCTGACAGAAACGCCAAATACACAGACATTCATCATGTTTCTTTCACAAAAAATGCCTTCTGTGGGTGAAAGATTTGTCTTTTGGTGAAGAACATCTGGCTTGTGCAAGAGTTCCTCCCACAGGTACTCTTCCCTGCCTGTCCACTTTACTCCTCCCAGAGATGATGAGGACTTGAGTGGTGCAGAAATGTTCCCTGCACCTTCCCCAGACTGCTTAACAACCCATCCTCCCCGCAGTCTGTGGAAGAAACAGGGACCAGATGCTGCTTGAATCCTCCCAATCCTGGGAGGAAGAGAAGTTGTTCCTTGCTCTCTGTCCACCCCTCAAAATAGGATCCCCAGTCTGGGGAAGAGGCAGGGGGGGCTTGCCCTGAGGCTCCAGTCCTGTACCATCCAGGTCTGGGAGGGCAGGAGAGTAGATCAGACAGCACATTTTGGGGAACAGGTTGGGGACTTTGCCGCACTGGTCCTTCCACTCTGTTCTTGAAGACGAGGAGCAGAGTGGAGAAAGCTGCTTCTCCCCAACTCCCCAGACCCTAGTCCCCAGTCTGGGGAAGGCAGGGGGAGTGTTTCCCAGTGGAGCAGCCACTGGTCCTCATGCCTTGCCCAGACTGGAATCAACGTGGTCTGAAGAAGGCATGAAGAGTCAGGGAGAGGAGGTAGCTTTCTTTGTTTCCCAAACTGTTAGTATTGTGTGCACTGAATGCCCCTGTCCCAGGTGAGAATAACTATTGCAACAGTTTTCTGGAAGTTACTTCCAGTTGTTAAAGAATAATATAGTACACAATCATATGTAGATTAAGGTATGAATACATTTCCCTCCTGAAGCAAGTCTGGAAAAATGCAAATTGCTCCTATATGAACTGTATATGCTATATAAATCTTGAATGGCTTATTATTATATTCTATATTTTACTTTGTGTGACAGTTAGCTTGAAAACACAGACTATTTCCATTTGCATTGTAATGAAGATTTTTTTCAAAGAGCTGTTCAAAATAATAAAGGAGACTAATATTCTTTTATGCAAATGATTTACATATCTGCCAACACAGATGGAAAGAAGTTTTTCTATTAAATAGACCTGTTTTCCTGTAAGTCCCTAAACTAGCCTTAAACAATATAAGAATCACTTTGTGTACATGTAAAGGGTATCTTTCTGTTGCCCAAATATAGTTTATAAATATACATTGCTGTATAATATTCTATCAAGGTTTAGTTCATAGATTATCTATTGGTTGAGCAATAGTTCATACAACCTGTACTACACTGTCTCCAACTGGATAATAGATTTGTTTAAAAAAAAGTGAAATGAAATGAGATCAATCAAGAAGGAGAAAGGCAAATACACATTTTCTTGGTGAAGAAAATACACTCTTTGGTGAGATGACAAACATTCTTGAAACAAGTTTAGATTCTGAACTGAAGAAGATCTGCACTTGTAACAAAAACTATTTCCATCATAGTATTGAACTAGAAGTGTTTATTTACAATTACCACTTATTTTGTGCTCTTCTGTTTATTTTCCACTCTATACCAAATACGCATTGCACTTATTAACTGAAAATGGGAACAGCCTCTGTCAGGCCTTAAGAAGGGATAGACTCAGGGAAGAAGTTAGTAGCTTTTCTTTTCCCAAACAGTGTGCAAAGGTGCTGATCAAAAGGAAAGCTCCCTGAATTGACGGGTTACGTGAGAACTAAAAAAATAAATACAAAATTCATCCCCCTTCATAGATGGCACTCTTTTCTCCTCTCCTTCATTTAAACAGGAGGCCTCAGGAAAAATCTCTTGATATGCGAGTTCTTTCCTTGGTTGACCAAGGTTATTGGCAACATCTTTTAAATGCAGTATTGCCAACTCTTGTGATTTTTGGCATCTTATAAGAAAGGGCTAAGTTTTTCATATTCCCAAAGCGCAGACTTTAAGAACAAATGCCAAAAATGATGAGACTTGGCAACACTGTAAATGCCACACTGAGTCACTGAAGAATTAACCAATTTCTGCTTTCCACTAAGCCTATTAATTTTTAATGAGACCTAAATCTTGTACAGGTTGAAGTCCAAAGCCTCTGTTGGGGTGGAGAAAACTAGAAATCTGGAAAAAGAGAGGAGTCAGTGACTGCAGATGACATGATACAGGGCATTTAAGACTGGTCAGTTAGCTCATCATAAGCAGAAGATAAAGCATCCCAGAGTTTGTCAGATTTTGATGATTTTATTCAATATCACAAAAAACCCCCAAAACTTCCCATCACAACCACTACAGATTTGGCCACTAGTCCTTTTTTAATGCCAACCATTTCCCTTTTTAACGTCCATGTCTGGTTACTAGAGCCTGTCAAACCTCAGAGGGCTTACTGTTTTGGTTCAAGGTTGATAAACATAAAAAACCATGACATCCCAATTTGGTTCAAAATTATGATGTCCACATAAAAATTGCCTGAAATTTTTTGGAGGACTGAAAAGATTTCTAAGTAATAGCTCTTTGATTGAATTAGACCAGCAATAATGAAGGATCATCCTCTCTAATAATGTTTTAGCAATTCCATGTCCTAGCAGAAAGTAGAAAAAACAGAAGTAGAATCTGTTATGCTAGGAATGTCCAATGCGTGGTATGCAGCCTCTAGGGCTGGTATGCAAGAATTGGAAGCAGGATTGAGAGTAAAGATATGAGGGGAAAGAGGAGAGGATTGGGGTAGGGAAGGGCCTAGTGTTTGAAGAAAGTGTTGCAGTTCACCAGGTCTGTTGCCCTAGCTGGGAGGCCAGCAGAAGCCATCCTGCCTGTTTCTCCCATTCACCTGCTCAGCTGCTCTGGGGTGAACTTAGCCTGGCAAGAGGGCCTAAGTGGGAACAGCCCTGTGCCACCTGGCTGGAATAAGGGGGAAAGGGAGAGAGCAATCCATGGGGAAAGGAGGGCATAGCTCCATGCCACCTGGATGGAGAAGGGGTTGGAGGGGGAAAACAACCCCATGCTTCCTGGCCAGAGGGATGGGGAAGGGGGGAAAGAACAGCCCTGCACCACTGGTGCAGGACACAGAAGCAGCTCATGTCTTTGCCTCCCCAGGACAGGCAAGACTGACCACCCTCCTTCCCTTTCCTTCTCTTCAGTACTTGTCAATTCCATATGCACACCTCTGGGCACGTGGGGGTATGGGGGACATGGGAAGAAGAGACAGATTCCCAGGGCACAACATTTGATAGTCACACCTCTTCTCAGGCCCATCCCAGTCTTGCACCCCTAGTCAAAGGCCTACATGCTGAAATAAAGCTCCGTGTCTGGAGAGTCCACAATAAGACCATCCCTGTCATTGCCCCTTGCCCCCAGAAATACATCAGGATATCCTTTATGAATTTCTTCATGCCCCAGTACCACCCCATGCTGAGCCTTTTGGACAAGGTGCCCCCAGTGATCCCCAGACGGGGAGCTCCAACATCACTGCCCCACAAGGAGTTCTCAGCCCCACTGCGGCCCATCATGACAGGCTCCCACAGGGGGAGCCTGCCCCTGGACCAGGCCTTGAGAACACTATCCTACTGCTTCATGGAATTGCCCAGAACCAGAAGGTGTGCCCAGTTGGGCTCTCAGGGTGAGAATGGGGCTATTAAAAGAGGTCCCACTGAAGGAGCTGCTTAATGAGGAAGGGGAGAAGAGTGTTCCAGGAGGCCCCAGTGACACTTTGCAGGTGGGCCAGGGTACAATTGCCCAAAGGTGCAAGTCTCCCTGTCAATGACATGGGTTCTGAAGCTACCACCTCATGAGGTCCTGGAGACACTGTTCCACTCCTGAGCATGGAGGCACCAGCTGGTACAGAGCATACAGTCATAAAAACAGCACCCTGTCAGGAGGGCAGGGTCCTACTTATTTTGTCCCATGGGAAACATGAGCCCTGAAGCTGTCACTGGACACATGGCAAACCCATCACTGAAAGCATCTTTAGATGTCACCTCACAAGGTGCCCCAGTGAAGCTGACACAGGGCACCTCTACACGAGACACTAAAAGCACAGTAAATTAATTCAATTAAGCATTAGCCCATCATGGTGGAAGCTTACCGCCGCTGGGCTCCCACCACCACTGCAGCACAGCCATGCCCCCCCAGCCTCTGGGGTACTCACTATTCATGCACATTAATGTATGTGTAAATGTGCCCATAGGTTAGAGAAATGTGCTACAGCTGTGGCCATAAAATAACAAAGCTGTCACAGCTGATAATTGAAATCAAACTCTTCAGCCCTTAGACTCCCTCACCTAAGATGTGAGCATGCATGACTGGTGCACAGCAATGTTTTTCCAAACCACTTTAAATGTTTGCAAGAGATGTTTTTATTTTTTCTAGTCAATTCTTAGCCTGAGAGATGCAAAGCAATTAAAGAGGTGGCTAACCTAGAATATGTGCAACAGGCAGTCACTATACATGTGCCATGTGAGCCCTAGGCACTCAGTAGAATGGAAGCAGGGCGCTCAAGCTTCTTGCTGTGCAGAGTGGAGAGGCAGCAGGATGCTTCTGCAAGAAGAGCTGGCACTGCCAAAAGTGAGGTTAAGACTTCATCTTCCTGCAGACATTGTCAAATTAAGGGCTTTGAATCCTCACTCACCGTGTGCCCTGCTCCCGTCCCGGTGACCCAGGGCTGAAATGATCAGGTATGTCTCTTGGGTGTGGGGATCAGAGTGACATAACTTGTGGCATGTTTGCTTGAAAAGTTGGCCACCAATGTGTTATACAACCATTTGTGAACCACGAACAATAAACTCAATGTAAAGGTCTTGAAGCAAAATTTTGATCAGTTATTATAATCAGACTAGCTTTACCACTCCTAATTCCAAATCTCAATTCTGTATCTTTGTTCCTTGCCTCATGCAAATAATTGTTTAAGCACTATATACCTAAGGTACGTTTGATCCTTTTTTTTTGCCAAAAGTGTTTGTGATGAAAATGTCATGAGATAGTCATTTATATTCATAGTTTTAATTTTCTCTCTAATGTATTGATTCTTCTCAATTAGACAATGGTGATGCCTTTGATGAACTGCCAGGTCATCAAGTATTTGCACCTTCATTTACCTGTCTTGTAGGATATTGATGTAGTAAATGATTTTTAACCTAATTAACAGTTGATATAAAAAGAGCAATAATAATGTAGAAACTGACAGAATTACAACACACTGGTGAGGACTGGCGTGAATGGCATTTACATTACCCAAAGTAAATTAAGAAGAACGAATGAGGCCTGAGTCTGCTATAGCATCTACTGGTACAAATTAGCTACAATTCCATGTAACAGAATGGACGTACACCAATTTTAAACTGGTTGATTTAAGAGATGAATCACAGCCCCACACCATCCACAAGACAAGACATCTACATTTTTTTTATAAACACCACTATCAAAGCACCCAGAAGCATGTGTTATTCTATGCAGCTAATTAGGCCAGCACATTCTTGTTCTGACACAGTTAACAATCTGTCAGTGTTCTCCCTTACAGTCCCTGTTGTTGAAGAGTATAAAATTCAGCTGGTTTAAATCACAGGAGGCTAAATTGTGCATATAAATTGTCAACCTTGATGCAAGTTTCATAGCCCTTTCACTGCATACTAAAGACATTCTTTCAGTCAAAGAACCACAGGAACACTCCAGCAACATTTTAATTACCCCCATCATTAAACTGCTATGCAGTAGTTCTGCATTTCCTTTCCTTTTAATGACAATTTCCTAAGTGCAAGTATATGAAGAGAAACTCTTTCACTTGGAATTCATTATTAAATACACTGAAGGTAGTTCCCTAAATCAGTTTGTTTGAAGATATTCCACACTTCTATATGAAACAGTGTAAAGTGCAAAATGGAGTTGGCCAAGTTGTTTTCCAAATGAATAGTGAATTTAGTTGCCCAAATTGAATCGTTAAATTGGCCTAACTTTTAGGAAGCACTTGGCATCTGAAGTTTGAAAAAATCAAGTCCCTTAAAAATGTCTCAGATTAAGCACTCAGAAATGGAGAACCCTTCTTCCTACCCTCCAATCTAAAATATATAAATATCAGAGATACAACAAGCCAAGATTTTCAAAATTAATGGAGACATGTTAGGCAATTTTCCAGTTATGGACTTCATCCAAGATTATTGAAGACAGTTGGGATCTTTCCATAGGGAAATTGACTGGATCTTCTGTGTTTCGAAGCAGTTGTTGCTGATCTACAGGTTCTGTATTCATTTCTGAACTGAGTACAACTCTTGACTGCCAATATCTAGGAAGGTGTTTCTAAAGCAGGGAATGGGAAAGATCCCTCTATTGATATAGCATCACTTTTACTTTTCCCAGAGAAAAAAGCAAAGCAAAACAAAGCAAAACAAAACTTTGTAACCTGTAGTCAGCATTGAAATGCTAAATATCATGTTGTTTGTTCCATGTTGTTACTAGACCAGCACAGTAATGTATTCTGTCATTAGGGTGCCAGTGTTGAATAGTACAGAATGTATCTGATTTCTCTACTGCATATCATTTTGAAATAGCATATAGGATTTCCTATTTTTTCTACAACGTGGAACCACATATTGAAGAACTGTTCTCAGGATACTCTTTCTCGTTACCGTTATACAGACCATGACTGCCCCTTTCTGCCACTTACCATCCCCAACACAGAAATGGCTACCTTCAGGAAAACTTCTGACTAAGGGGGAGAAAAGCCCCCAGATGTCTATTCTTTTCATGCAACTTGGCATATGAAAGTAATGCTTGCTAGCACTATGAAGCTTTACAGCTCATCACAGTCTACCAGCAAATGCTTCATTGATCATAATTGGTTTACCATGTCTAGGAATTATTGTAAAATTTTGTTTCTAAATTGGGCATTATCAAGTAAACAATTCACTTCATTTTTGTGTAAGAGAGTTTGTTTTAAGTGACTGGGAAAGTAAAATGGATAATTCAAACAATTATATCTAGAGGTGCAGTCATAGTACGTAACCTCTCTGAACAGTGAACTCTTGGCCCCCACAGCCCTTTCTCTTTGTTTTAGGCAGTGTGAGAAAAATTATTTTAGTAAAAATGATCACACACTCAATGGTTAGAGGACAGGGTTGGTTGCAAAGCTAATTCTCCCAAGCAGGGCCTGTCTACCATCTGTGTAAAGCATCCAGCCCAAAGTAACACCGATCCTGATCAATCCTGCCTGTGGCACTACCATTATACATAAATAATTCACAGTAAGGTGGGAGAGTAATTTTGAGGCATATAATTGTTTTACTTTCTTTTTCTAACATCTAAAGCTTGAACTAATAACCTTGCTGACTTCAACTTCTTGTTGAGTCATTTCACCACAACTAGATTTTTTTCAAAGTTACATGGCCACATCTTCTGACACTGTATATTGACACATGACTTCGTTGCATCTGTAAACTGCTGTAAACTGCACAGCTGTGACTTGCCACTAAAGGCTTGCTGAGCAGGGGCAGACTAGGAGCCTATGTAAACTGTTTCTTAGTAGGTGCATCTACACAAGATGCTAAATGCGCAGAAAACTAATTCTATTGCACATTAGTGCAGCTGGCAAAAACTGTGATAATGCATTAATCCACAGTAGATTTAGTCTAATGTGCATTAACATTACTTAAAAAGCATTAATCTGCACTAATGTGCAGTCATGCTGATTATAACGCATTAATTTTAGTACGTGCTATTACAGGTACTAAAGCTAATGTGCCATAATTACAACACATTAATGAACATGTAGATGTGCCCAGTCCAAACAAAGTCAATGTTGTAAACTGCAGTGCCTTCATGTTTTCTGTATTTCTTTTTCAGTTTGTTGTGGAAGAGAAGGAAGCAGAATTGAGGTAGTCAGAGAATGAAAAAGCTTGCTCTGGGTAATAAAGGTCTGGCACTCTAAATGTATTGGTGTGTCTGAATTATTTCCTTGACTACAATAAGCAGCCAATGCCAATAACTACACTATGGGCAGGGCAGGCTCACTGAGTCAGCTGAGAAGAGCTCCAGAGTATCCAGTGGCTATGGTGTCTCCTGCCACTGCCCAAAATAGCTCATTGCTTGAACTCTGAGGGACCTGATCCTTTTTTTCTCTGGAGCTCGCCACATCCCCTACCCCAACAATGCCACTGCTGGAAGGAGCAGTGGGCAATGGCAGGAGGCACCATGGTTTCCAGACCCTTTGGAGCTGCAGTGGTCTCTCTGCCCAATGTCCCCAAGGGAGCAGAGGGGGCTCAGCCCCCCTGATCCCCTACATCTCCACTCACCCTGACTCAGGAGGGGGACACTGCATCTTGCAATGTTGGAGGACTTCAACTTGGCCATAAGAGCTGTAGAGAGTGGTCACACCTTAATGGAGCAGGCACAAAAGTAGGCAGATTGGAGATAATGTAGTGGCATAACTGTAAGCTGAATAACAAGTGCTTTAAGCCATTTAAAGATGTTAATGTATAGCCAATCCAGGGGTAAAGAGCTCCAGAAGCCACCTAAATTTACTGGGGATGTCTACACATGCTTTACCAAGTAGGAAAGCATTGCCATCTACATGTGTGCAGCAACTGGGCCTGTGTAAATTAATTTACAGCACTATTAGATAGCACCTGTATCTGATGGGACTACCTGTCAGTGGAGTAAATTACTGTGCTTAAACACACATGTAGACAGTGACATTGGGATTAGTTGACCCTGGCTCAAATTGTGCCAGAGTTTATTCAGTCTCATTAAGTGCATGTGTAGATGCGCCCACTGTATAACAAGGCCCTTAGAGACACTGAAGTAAAGGGAGTGACACTGGTTGATAGTATTGAAAGACCTGACCCAATATTTATTGTAATTTGACTTTTTCTAGTAGTTACAGCATTGAGATGTTTTTCTCTCAAAATAATCACATGCCTTTCATTAGGAAACTAGCCAATTGCCCATCAAGAATGACGGGGGGGGGGAGAGAGCGGGCAGGAACGGAGCCCTATGCCCTCCCTGGGCCCACTCCCCCGTTTCTTCCTGCTGCTTGGGATTTGGGCCCACACGCCCCTCCCTGCCACAGTGGCAGAGGAGGGGAGGAGTGAGCTTGGGCCCCAATGCAGGGGAGAAGTGGGCCCACAGGTGGGGAGAAGCCGGGCCACTGTGGTGGGGAGGGTGGAAAGTGGCCCAGGCTGACCCAGTGGTGGTGGGGGGATGGGAGGAGTGGGCTTGGGGCCAATGTTGGGGAAATGGGGGTGAGGTGTGGGCCCAGACCCGAGGGGAGGAGGATGCTTGCTCGTCCCCTCCCCTGGCTGCTGCTGCATTGGGCTGGGCCCGCTACTTGCCCCCTACCATTACACCAGGCCAGCTTCCACCCCCGCTCAGGGTTGCTCCTCCTCCTCCCACCCCCGTGTCAGGCCTGAGACCACTCCTCCCCTCGCCCCACCATCATGGCTTACTCCCCCCACCAATATCGGGCCCGCTTCTCCCCCCCACCGCCACTGTGTCGGGCCCTGCAGGTGGCAATGATAGAAGTGGAGAGGGGTGGGCCAAGGCCAGCACTATTGGTCTTGGCCCCCACCATGGAATCCCAACCCCACTCCGTCCACAACCACCACTATCATCTCCCAGGAGCAAGGAGGGGGCAAGGCCACCAAAGATGGCCTTACCCCCTTCCCCTCCCCTCCACCCCACTCCATCATTGCAACCTGCGAGGAACAGGGCAAGGGGGGCATTCAAATTCATAAAAAAAGTTCCTGAACATCCTAACAGTGTATCCAGCACTACACTATTAGTCATTTCCAAACCTGAGTTAATATTACCTGAATTTAGGCTCTTTTTTAAAAAATCTAAAACCAAAAACAATCTTTAAGGCTATGAAACAGAAAAGAGATATTATCAGGAATAGCTTATGGACAGCTGGCCTTGCCCCCTATCCCTGCACCTGCTCTGTCCCCTGGGTCCTCACCATCAGGGCGGCGCTCCGCCGCACCGCCACCTCCTGTCCAAACTTCTTCACACTCTGATTGGCTGTTTGTTAGCATGAATAAAGCACTATGGGCAGACAGACTGCCTGGCAGGCAGGGAGGCAGGCAGATAGACAGATTAAGACTTTTATAATATTATAATATTAGAGTGGATTTCTTGGTCAGAAATCCTTACGGAAGAAATATACATGATATCTAGGCATTAATTTACCCATTAGATCAGTAATATCAAGCACTTGATAAGTAACTTTTAATATTTCAGAGAGGGAGTATAGCAAAATTGTGAATGTTTTACCAAGCTAATTATAATTCATACAATATCACACTCCCAACCTCTGCATAGTGATCCCTTATATTCTTAACTCTCCTATTCAATTTTAATCCAACTTCAGCTGCTAATTTGGAAGTAAAGCCAGTATCTGCTCAAGGCTACTTCACTACCAATAGCATCCATGTTACAATTTTTAGCCTCTTTTATTTTTCAGTCAAAATTAGCATTTTTCCATGCAGTTAGTTTGTCTCCATAACCATGACCATTAATGTAAGTAAATAATTTTCAAATGTGGAAACTCATTCAACACCTTAAAATTTAAGCAGGCACTATCCAGCATGTTTCTCTTAACCCTGACAAATACGTTCAAAGGATATAAACAGGGCATAGAAGTGATGGGTAAACTTCAAAAGGTTCAGAAGTTAAGTTTCATTTGGATAATTAAGTATCAAAATCCTGAATGCTGGTCTCAACTAAACAAACCTTATGAGTGTATAAATATGGGTTGAAGACCTTGTGAAGGCTCCCTACTTATTCAGTTTCTAACAATTCTAGAAAAGGCCGCAGATAAAAATGGAAGTAAACAGACACACTGCTTGCAAATATTTCAGAACCGTTAAAAATTAGATTGGCTAGAATATGGGTATAAAATATGTGGAGAGAGAAAGATTCTTATTTATATTCTGAGCTGGTTTGTTCAGCCCTCAGCAAATTCACATGGTCAAAAATTTATTCTGGAAACTCCTAATCAAATTATGACTTCAGTATGTTCTTATAAATTCTTGTTCATTCTATTTGTCCTCACTTACTAATGTTAGATACCAGCTTCATCATTTTTGAGTATGTCTAAATTAATTGTTTTAGAATGGCATTTTAATTTTTGTCCTCTTCAGTCCTCAAGAACCTTTCCAGTTAACAGAAAACTTCTTGAACTGGCTCCTAAGGCTTCTCTTTTAAATTGTAAGAAGCTGCTTTACCCAAAAGCTGAACTTGGTATATAAACTAGGAGATAAATTTCCAATCCTTTTGTGATAATCACTATTATTCCATCTGCACATTGTTCAAAGACCAACATTTCCATGACGGATACTGGGATCCCATTCTGACCAGCTGAGATTGTATTCTGATCTTCCTTTCCCCAAACAATAATAAACAAATTCATCTGCCATTTTACTATTCCCTGATTTTTATAGGTTTGGGTTTTTCTTCTGAATCAGCATATTATTTCCCTTTTCCTAGTGAGAATATATTTGAGGAATTCTTTAGGTGATATATTCTCTGCAACTTGATGTTCAGTATTTCATATTGCTTTTTCCATTATTTTCCTTTGACAGCATCCATTTATTTTTATAATTGTCCAAATTTCTCCTTGCCTCTGTGTGTGTGTGTGTGTGTGTGTGTGTGTGTGTGTGTGTGTGAGAGAGAGATTTCTTTTATATTATTCCTCATATACTTAAACATAGTGACCTCTATTACTCTTTTCCTGGTCAGTTGTGTCTTACATATTTTTCCTGTTTCTACAGTTGATTTTCAACACCATGTGCAATTCCTTGAGGCTTTTTGCATCTGCACTCAATTAGTTTTCATAAAATTCCAACAGTTTGAATTGCTTACTCTATTACTGACTCTCGTGAGTATTTTTAGTTCAATAATATTGTGCTGACAGAACTGGTTATTCTAATCTAATACCAGGGAGCAAAATACATACAGTGGTGACTACAAAGCATGCTTCATTATCTTCAATATTGGAGCCAACCAACTGGAAGCAAAAAGGGTTTGATCATATACCCACTGAAGTCATTGGCACAGCTCTCCACTTCAGCTGTCGAGCATCATGTACCAAGTAATTTACCAAAGTATCTGGGTAATTTCCTCTTCTTTTCTGTCACAGCCAGAAATCTAGAGTTGTTAGTTGGCTACCAGGAGATAATTTGAAGGACTTCCTTCAGAGGATTTCTAAAAATAAAAAAAGACTTACTGGCAGGAAACATTTATTCATCTATGAATAAGTAGAGTAAATTGCTCTTCTAACAAGTGAGAGGGTTTCATATGAACACCTCAAACTGGTATCTTTTGAAAGTTCAGTGGAAGATACAGGAGTTCTGCTTTGACTCTAGACACAAAACATTCCCTATTTTGATTCCAAGTTGGAATCCATACAAGTTTATTTCTTCATACATGAAAGATAATTGCTAACATAATTATTCTGCGATTTTGAAACTCATACTATACTGATTGGGGAAAAGCATGGAAGGGAAAGGACAGGAAGGAGGAGGATCAGTTGATCTTGCAAAACATCCAAAATTTAGGGCTAAAATCTTCAGGAATAGCTTGTGATACTGTCAAATAAATCTAAACCCTCCTAATCCTTGGTAGATTGAAACTTTGGATTCAAACACTGGTTCTTAAGTATACTATAAATGGTATTTAGATACCAGTTTAAAGAGACAATAATAATGATAATTTTAAATATATATTTTTTAAAACAAAGGACATTTTTTTTTAATCTACCTATTGTTATTAATGACGACCATTTTGGTTTGTTCTTCTACTGTCTAATTTATGTAATGTCAGAGATTTTGCTGTCATGAGATGACAAAACAAGTTCTTGGTTGATCAGACTGTTCATAATAAATTGCATAACATATTTACTCAATGTTTAGAATGAAGAAAAGGTAATTTCTCTCTCCACAATTTCTGCTGCTGTATGTGTTGCCAATGAGCAAGGACATAAATTCACATTCCATTTGGTTTTTCTGACAAGTCTGTCCTCCCATACTCCCCACCCTCCAGATGTTCTGAGAGACTTAAAGGGGAATGCTCTTGTATTTGAAAGTTTGTCTAGTCTATTCCAACCAAACACCACCTTTTGACTGCTGTGTCACACAAACTTTAAAAGCAACAGCCTGGGAGGGACAGCAGCATTTCTATTCAGGGAGTCAATTGACTTTATAGCTTATTATAAGATCTTTGACTCCTGCTAATCTCTCTTCACTCCACAGGTGTTAACAACCCTCGCTTCTTTTTAATGGTCTTGATGTTCCATTAAAGCTATTCTTTCTTTTGCAATTTTGCTGTCCGTAAACTATTCCTGGTAATATCTCTTTTCTGTTTCACAGCCCTGAAGATTATTTTTAGTTTTAGATTAAAAAAAAAAAAAAAACCCAACAAACCTTAATTCAGGTAATATTAAATCAGGTTTGGAAATGACTAGCAGTATAATGCTGGATGCACTGTCAGGATGTTCAGAAAGACTAGACTTTGTTTTATGAATCTGAGTAAGAGATGTACATTTAACTATGATGATTACTGGGCTAATAAAACATTATCTTTTGACTATTTTTGTCTGGATTGTTGTTTGTTAAACTTAATAAATGTTCTAACAAATTAGAGTAAATTCAAATAAAGTTGTATTTGGTTCTGCTTTGATCTTAAACTCAATATTATAGCATGGGACTAATAGCATATTAGCAATTCTTCAAATGTGTCTAACTGGAGAAGAATGTGTGTTGTGTTATATGTGATAATACACCACACCACACCACACCACACTTTTCAAAATACTAGACCCACCCATCCCCATTATGCAGTTGATCCAATAAGATAACAGCTAAAGAACCTGGTGGCCTTCTATGACCAGGTCATAAAATTCTTAGAAGCAAGTGTAGCAGTGGATGTAGTCTTTCTGGATATTAGGAAGGCCTTCAATACTGTCTTTCACCCCATTCTCATTAAAATACTAGGAGACTGTGGCGTCGACATCTACACAGTCAAATGGGTCACTAGTTGGCTGGAGGGCTGCACACAGAGAGTGGTGGTGGACGGGTCTTATTCAACCTGGAGGGATGTGGGCAATGGGGTTCAACAGGGTTCAGTCCTCAGGCCTGCACTGTTCAACATCTTCATCAGTGACTTGGACAGGGGTGTAGAAAGCACCCTGTTCAAATTCGCAGATGACATTAAGTTTTGGGGAGAAGTGGGTACACTAGAAGGGAGGAATAGGCTGCAATCAGACTTAGACAGATTACAGAGATGGGCAGATGAGAACAGGATGGGTTTCAACACTGATAAGCGCAAGGTACTGCACCTGGGGAGGAAGAACCAGTAGCATACCTACAGGCTGGGGAACTCCCTTCTCGACAGTGCAGAGGCAGAAAAGGATCTTGGAGTCATTATAGATGCCAAAATGAACATGGGCCAACAGTGTGGGGATGCGGTCAGAAAGGCCAACTGTACCTTGTCATGCATTCACAGATGCATCTCCAGCAAGTCCAAGGAGGTGATCCTCCCCCTCTATGCAACACTAGTCAGGCCACAGTTGGAGTACTGCATCCAGTTCTGGGCTCCACACTTCAGGAGGGCTGTGGACAACACGGAGAGGGTCCAGAGGAGGGTCACCCACATGATCAGGAGTCAGCAGGGGAAGAGAGGCTAAGGGACCTGAACTTGTTCAGCCTCCACAAGAGAAGGCTGAGGGGGGATCTAGTGGCCATTGAC
>NW_005841965.1:1758464-1778384 GCF_000455745.1 Alligator sinensis
ACAAGAAATAATGGTCACAAGCTGGCAGAGGGTAGATTTAGGCTAGCTATCAGGAGGCGCTACTTCCCTGTCAGGGTGGCTAGGGTCTGGAACCAGCTTCCAAGAGAAATGGTGCTGGCTCCTACCCTGGGGTCTTTAAGAAGAAGCTGGATGAACACCTTGCTGGGGTTGTTTGACCCCAGTACTCTTTCCTGCCATGGCAGGGGGGTCAGACTTGATGATCTGCTCAGGTCCCTTCTGACCCTACCAACTATGAAATAAATCCTTGCCCCTCACAAATCCATTGCAACTACAACATCAATATCAAAATCTTCCATTTACAATGGAAGAGCCACAAACTGAAGGAAAAAGAAGCCAGACTACACAGCAAAAAACATAACATCAGCCCAAGGGGACTCATCATCTGCAACCCTAAGCTAACATGCACAACTCCATATACGCAACACTACTATGCAGGAGAACTTTAGGAAAACTGAGAACCCCTCTCCTCTTTTTTTTTTTTTTAACCTAGCTTACTCCAAGATTCTCAGAACTGAAGAAGAATATTTTGCATTCTAAAGCTTGTCTAACTGTATCCCAACTATGCAGTTGGTCCAATAAAAGATATTACTAAAATAAATCCTGGCTTATCACAAGCTTTTGAAAAAGTTACCGGTAAGTCATTGTACATTCATGTGACCAGGAGGTTCTGAGTATAAGAATGGATATAATAAGAGATAGAAAGTATGTAAAATTCTAATACTAGTAGGGATGGCAAACTTTGATGCGACACCCTTATTGTTATACAGATGTTTATGGTTGCATTTACCAAGGGATTTGCAAAAGTAAGATATGACAATTTCCCTTTCTTTGCAGGGTTATCAAAATACTAACAACAACTTTAGAGAAACAATCTCAAGTTGTTTGCAAGCAAAAGAAAACATCTCTCACCTCTCACATGAAGAATTAAGAATTTGTTCTGATAAATGGGTAACGATATGAATTTTGGAGGGTACTGGGTGTGCAGCTGAATGAAGGCTTTTTTCCTATGTCTCAGCAAAAGCTGTTGTTCACAAGGCTGAATAATATATTAATAGTAACTAATTTTGCTAATGCTTAAGTAAGTGGATTCTTAACAAAAGGATAGGGTGCAAAGTGCATGATGTGTTGTGTAAAAATAGGATACAGCCCACCAGCTATTGTCAGGAGACAAAGCAGACGTACGGCCTTGGAAATGGTGCCAAAGTCAGCAAGAAAACCAGAAAGAGCCAGCGAGAAACAGCAAGTGACCAAAAGAAAATAGGGGTCAAAGTCTGACGCATGCGCTCTTAGCAGAGAAGCATGTAAATGGAGGAAATGCATAGGCAATACCATGCTAATGAAGCAAACAGTAAACAGAGGCAGAGTTTGAGATGGGAGGAGAAATGGGTGGAACCAAAGGAGGGACGAGGGCAGAGTAAATGTTAATACTCATGAACCAAGGTGTATAAAATGTGAGAAGAACTAATGTTCAATGCTGCTCCTCTGGTTTCATAGGCTGTGTGTCTGTGAGGGAGCTCGCCCAAAGCTGTCTCCATTCTGCATAAAGTTGTTGCGAGCAATGTATGCTGGTGTGCTCCCTGCTTGCTCTGGCTAATGAGTACCAGGATCCATGAGCAACTGGACTGTCATCTCCCTAGTTGTTGGGCGCCACATGGAGTTGGGGTCTAACAACAAATATAAGCTTGGTTAAAAACCTGTATTGTAAATTCTTGTGTGAAATATGAAATGTATAGAACGCATGGTTGGAAGACATCCCAACAGACCATCTAATTCTAGTCCCCTGCAGTTAGGCAAAATTAACTATACTTTGGTCACCCTAACAGGCATTTATTTAACTTGTTCTTAGAATCTGCTGATGAAGAAAATGCCATAACTTCTCCAAGAACCTATGGTCTTTCAACACCAAATATTCCCTTCCTTTCATTTCATAATGTCCAACTTAAACTTTCCTTACTGTAAATTAAGCAGATTTCATCATGTCTTTTACCAGAGAACATGGAAATAATTGAATGCCATCCTCTTTATAGCCACTTTTTAACTAATCGAAGACTGACTGTCCTAATCTTCTATTTTATAAACCTAAATAAACAGTCCCTTCACCTTTCCTCACTGGTCCTGTTTTCTAAACCGCTTGCTTTTATCTCTCTCCAAGTTATTTATATTTTTCTTTGAATGTAGTACCCTGAACTGGTCATTGTATTACAGATGATGCTTCACCAATGCTGAGTAGAATAGTTGCCTCTCATGTGTGATGTGATATTCTTGTTAATGTATCCCAGAACAAAATTTGCCTTTCTTGGAACACCATTAAAATGCTGCTTCATATTCAAGCTGTGGTCTGCTAGAACCTCCAGAGCCTTTACTGATGTAGTGCTTTCCAACCAGATGCTCCCCAGTTTAAATTTATGAATTTCTCTTTTCTAAGTGTAATACCTGTCTTTATTGACCTTTATCTTGTTGATTTGAGGCACTCTTTCTCCAATTTGCCAAGATTATTTTGAATTTTGATCCATTTTTTATAAAATGCTTACATCTCCATGTTTTGTAACCCATGCGATTTTTATAAAGTATACTCTCTGTGCCATCATCCAAGTCATCAATGAATGACAAGAATAAAATTAGACAGCCCTCTATGGGACCTCACTTAAACCCACCAATTCAGCTTGACTGTAAATCTTGGATAACTACTTTTTCAGTGTGTTTTTCAACCAGGTATACACTCACTACATAACGATTATACCTAAATCATATTCTATTCACTTATTACTGACACTAGCTTCCACCTTTAGATTATCAATTGATTTTTCCTTCTTAGTCAAAACCAAATCTAAAAAATGTTTCACCCATAGAAATATCCTCCAACTTCTGAAGCAAAAATGGTCTGTGCCTAGGGTTACCAACTCTGACTGAAGCTATTCTGGGAGATTTTGTTTTTTCTCCAACATGATGTAACGTCATTAATTGTACTGTTCAACCCATTCACAATATTATTCTCCTGAATTGCTTTCAATAGTCACTGAGAGGTCAATGCTGATTCTGGTAGACTCCTAGCCACTCTGGGAGGGTTAGCAACCCTGTGTTTGCCCTGTTTATCTAATTAAGATCCACTATCCCCACTCATTCCTGGCTTTTGAATGCTTCTGATAGTTGCTCAAAAGCCTCCTCCTACCTACTCCTTCTGAGTATACCTTTTGTTACAGTAGGCTGTGATAGTGCCCCTATTCTATTTTCCTTTTATCTTCAGAGATAACCAACTGCTTCACATCTCTTCCCGAATTACAGAGCAAGTGGAAACAATTTTACACGTACTGTACATTCCTTCTCCCCTCCTCCCCCCGCCCCTTCTCTTTATTTATAAAGAAGCTATATCTTTCTCTAGGAATATCCTAGCCATTTAATTTCTACAAGAAAACTGTGAAGGTCAATTCTGTCATAGTTTTGGTTATGTACTAGGGCGTCTATTTCTTCCAGTTTATTTCACACATTATTTCAATTGGTATATTTGTCACAAATATCTATACACAAAATATAAATGTATGAAAAATAAAAGTGTCATAACTACATAAGTGTTTAAAATTAAGTCCCAGCAACTCACTAAAAAGTCAGTTAGCTTGGTTCAGCTATTTCAGTAAGATTCAGCAATATCAGCATAGCCATTTCTTCTAGCTGTAACAAGGTGCACTTTCTCTTGTTTAAAAAAGCTAAGTTGTTTTCTCTTTGTAGAAGACAAAAAATGACTGGGAAATGTCCAGGGTATTTGTTAACTCTGTAGTGGAAAAAAAAAAAAAAAACTTGCTGTAATGTGAAGAAGGAAAAACAAAAATCTGCCAAATCTTTTGGAAGTTGAATATAAAGTAAAGCATACGTATGATAAACAGGGTGGACAGCATTTTCCTGCTGCCACTTTTATAGACAAGTTTTTTTACAACATGAAATCTAAAATCTAAGTCATTTTCTCTCACCTCTACTTATGAATACAAACATCAGCCAACAAACTGAAGATAGCTTCTAAAAAAGGCTGAGCCAATTGACTTAAAGCATTTTAAAAGCTCCATTGACTTCAAGGATAGATTGGATGCTTAGCTAGATTTGACTCCTGGAATTACATGAAAGGGTTTTTTATTATTATTATTGAATTATGCACTATAATATATATTTTTTTAGAAAACTGCACTTTATACTGAATGATTTCATACAGGTATAAATGCATCACCTGTTACAAGGACCATCTTGGAAATCAAATGCTATGTGCCTCAAGAGTTCTCTTCAGGTTAAATAAATTGAATTGGAAATTGAATTGAAAACTTGACCTTGCAGTCAGCTTTTTACTCCTACCATTGACAATAGTACCACAGTATTATTAAATTCTTTGCTTGCTTTGGTATAAATTACAGTTAAGTTTAACTGATTCTTTAGTGTTGAATTAGGTCGTTCCATCTTTAAAGCAACTAAGGGAAATATTTGACTTCTTAGTATCTAATAGAATTTCATCATGTGCGTAAAAATACTATGTTTAGTTTACTTATTAGAGTAACACACATGCATAGAAGTGTAATATAACTGATCATGCAAACTGCCTCTCCCATAAATATTGTATGCTTATCTAGCTTCTCTTATGAAGGTACTAACGGCACTATGACCTTCAAAGTTGGAACCATGTCCTTCCTCACAAGTTAAACAGGTATGCAATCTTCTCTTATAATTGAGTTTCCTGTATTTCCCAGTAGGAATAAAAATGCCAGCTTCCTTAAGATAAATAAATGTTTAGACTTATGCTTAATAAACCTCTGCAATGTGACAGTATCAGCCTACTTCTAGTCATGCCTTCTTTAAAAAGCTTGCTGCGGAGAATAGAGATACAACTCCAGAATGTTCCAAAATTTCCCTTATCCATTATATGTGAGGATTTCATTGAGGTATAGTAGTGTGACTGCATGCATTTTTTTCACTAATGATCTTTTTAGCAATGGCCTAGAGCACTTTTTCATGCTGAGTCTACTTGTCATCAATCATTAACAGGAATAATAAAGAATGTCTGGACAGATGACACATTTATACTAGTGTAAATTACACCACTTGTATGTACTAGTGGAAATTATATTCTTATACAAAGTGGAGTGACAAGCAGCCATACCAGGATAGCTACATGCAGCATATGCTACTTCAGCACTGTACCACTAGTTGGATGTGAGCACAATTGTCTTGAACAGATTGCTAATCCAGGATGGAAGATGGCAGGAAACACCTACACTGACTTAATTCTAGACTTGATATTGTGAAACTAACCTTAGCGTTGGGGCCTACATCTGTGCACTCCTTTCTTCATATGAGAATAAAGTTTGATTACACTGCTATTAACATACCATCTGTCTAGGTCCAAAGATTAGGCTACTTTGCATGTGCTTGCTTAGTAATTAGACACAATTGTTTTATACTGCCTCTGTTAATTCTAATGAAAGTGCATTTGTGCAATTGATTTCTTCAATAGGGTTCTTCAAAGCTCTATTTTGTCACCCATCTTGTTCAAGGTGGGTGCATCTACACATGCCCCCACAGTGCCGTTGGCACTGTGCCATCATTTTGTACTTGGTTTAGGAAGTACTAAATGATGGTGCAGTAACAGTCATTACTGTGCCGTCCCAGCAGCACATGGTTATTTTTAGCAACTACATTGCCGTACTGATGTGCTATAGCAAGGTAGCTCGTCAGAGTCATGGTTTGTGGTCACTGATGCTATGTTGACATAGCAACAACCTATGTCACTGTAGCGTATTGCTACAGTGATGTAGAATAATTTGTAGATGTGCCCAGTATGTGACAGGTTGCTGGAGGATTCATAAGTAGTAATATGTTTACAAATAGGGACAAAAAAAATCCAGCAATATTTACTTCAATGAGAATATCCTTTTGACTTTGTTTTTAAAAGCAGTATTAAACTTAGTTTAAAGAGAAAAAGACTCTACTCCTGTATTTAATTCCAGTCAAGGGTATGTTTATGTCCTTTTTCAGTCCCAGCAAACACACTTGGGTCTGTCTGTGAAAATGTAAATGCAAGATGGGGTTCAATATATGAAGCACATCATAAACAGAATGTCTTACATCTTTTATGATTGAAAATAGTTTCCCTTGCTTCTCCAAGGCAGTTTTCCAAGCTATATAGAGGCCTTTATTTACACCAGTATTTTCCACTGAAAACTTTTATTTGAAAAGAAGTCTTGTGAAAATGAATTTTAAGTTAAGGCCCTCATAAAGCCCAATTTAACTCTCTCCATTAGTTAAGGCCTCCTTTTCCAGAATCTCCATACCGTAGCTGAATATACAACTTTGGGCTGTAGAACCATAATGCTTTGTATTTAAGCTAAGAGAGTCTTAGAATTGCAGAATGCTTTAGATTTCAATGAGATATTGAACAGCTGGCCACTGATGATACTCAACCTTGTATCATGGATTTTGCACCAGGGAGGAAGGAAGCTATTGTTTGCTAAGTTTGGGGTGATGTAGCTAAGACAATGGTTAAAAGTAGTTTAGAAAAGGCACAAAAGCTTCAAATGGAATATAAATAGGGCCCTTTGAACATTCATTTGCGGGCAGGTCTCTGCTTGAGGTAACTGTTGTACCTCTGCTCTGCAAAGAGAACATATACGTTATGTAAGTGCTGTCTTTTGCTAATAAACTAATTTATTCAACTTGGCTATTGAGAAGTGTAAGTGCTTTCATTGTGGAACCCCAAATGCTTTCAATGCGAATTCTGTCATGATAAACAGAAGGAATGTTGACAAGCCTAAAGGGGGAAAAAATGCTGATACTGTTAATATTCATGTTGCGGCTTCTGTGCTTTTTTCATTTCCTAACTTCCATTCTTGACTGCACTAAGTGAAATTTAATACTCCATTCTTAACATATTTAACTTACCTGATAGAGAATCAAGGCCCCCAGACATGAAGGACAGTTTTTGTCTGAAAGCTCATATCTCCCAAGTATACAGTAGGTTCAATAAAAAATATCATAACCCCCTCACCCTTGCTTCATGCATACAATGACAGGTATAGAACATCATAATCTAAAAATGCAATGTATATTGTCCTGGTTTCTTTAAGCACAGAACTGATTAAAATAACCTGTTTTTGGAAGGCAAAACTGTATCAGTATTTTCCTACTTTTATTGCTTATTTGTATTGCTTATTACTGCATTTAGGACAGAACAATCCCATGCACCAGCACATGCTGGGGACTGACTAGCTAAGCAGCAGCTCTGCATAAGAGGACCTGGGGTTACAGTAGACTATAGTCCACTGGGCATACGCCAACAGTGTGCCCTTATTGCAAAGAAAGCTAACAGCATTCTGGGCTGCATTGGTAGGAGTGCTCCCAGCAGATCAAGGGAAATGATTATTCCCCTCTACTCAGCACTGGTAAGGCCACATCTGGAGTACTGTGTCCTGTTTTGGGGCCCCAACTACAGAAAGCAGATGGACAAATTGAAGAGAGTCCAACTTAGGAGAGGCTGAGGAAACTGGGATTACTTAGGAGCAGTAGTCTCAAATTTTAGAAAGGGAATTTCAGGTTTGATATTAGAAAAAAAATTATTTCACCAGGAGGGTAGTAAAACACTGGCACAGGCTAGCCAGAGAGGTTGTGGAATTTTCATCCTTGGACCTTCTAAGACCAGGGTAGACAAAGCCTTGGCTTGGTTTGGGATGATACAATTGGGGTGGTCCTGCTTTTAGCAGAGGGTTGGATTAGATGAGTTCCTGAGGTCCTTTCCAACCTATTTTTTTGAATTTTATGATAATCCTAGTAGTTTAGCAAATTTCCAAAAAGCAGAAAATGTTTACATGGATAAGTATAGTGTCTGTACACGTATCACAAGCTGCAATTTAAATGATTTTATTCCGTGTCTCTATCTACATACATATACAGATACATATACCCACACACACATCATCTGGGTCAATAAAAAAAATGTCTTTCCGTTGTACATGAATTTAGAAGTAGGTACAAAATGGAGGGTTTTACACCTTCTTCAGAAACAAATCTGTCTCTTGCCACTGAGAGAGAGGATTTCAGACTCAACAGACCATTGCTTTGTTTCAGTAGGGCTGTTCCTGTGTTCTTACGTTCACAAGGAGTTTGGTACCATCTGGAACTTTTGGTTTAAATTCTAGAAAGAGCTATAAGGTGACATTTGAGCAGATATTTGGAACTACGTACATATGCATTCACTTCATGATGATCAAGTCCAGTTTGATGTTATAATCATTCTCCTGATTCAAAACTGTTGATATAACAATAACTGGTGTTCATTATCAGCATCTTTGCATTCAGATGCAAACAAAAATTGTGTAAAATTCAGAATAATATCTGAACATACATTCCCCTCTTTTTTTTTTTTTTATAAGGAATAGATGATGCTTATTGTCTAGTTCTCCCTTATGATCAGTTAAAACTAAGGTTACCTCCTTACTGATGGACACATATATGAGGAAAGTGATATGAACTATTGATAGAGTGTCCAAAGGAAAAATTATGTGTGGGCAATACTTGGATAAAATCACACGGGGGATCCATTTGCAACTTTACAGTGGAAAAGAGTTTTCATTTTCTTAACTTGTTCTTTTAAGCTCATCTTTTCTAGGCTAATTTCTGGAAATAAGAAAAAAGTAACAGGCCTTGGAGTTCTTAAGCAGCATGCTTACTTTCAACTTTCTGCTTTATTAGCAGTTCTTCAGTTATCCTCTGAAGGCATAAAAATCACATTGAATTTATTTTCAGCCAATCCCACAATTCTCTCACTGGTTGAAAATCCAATTGGGAATGTGCCTATTGGAACATTTCCTTCACACTTTTTAAATGTCCTTTTTTCTGATATGTCAAATAAGTCATTTTTTCTGACATTTTCCATTAGGAAGACAAGGGAAGGAAAAAACTAATAGAACTAACAATGCTTATAAACTGCTTATTATCTATTATTGCACATAGTGTCATTTATAGATCTTCTTACATTCAAACATTTACTAAGAGTTTTCTTTTAAACACCTTGAAGAAGCATCTACATAATGTGTAACTTTAAAAAAAAAAAAACACAAACAGAAAAAAACAGCTTATATGCATAGGAGAATATTGTCAATGCTCAAGGATTTAAAAAAAAGAAAAGAAAAAAATTGCATTTGGAGCAGAATATCTATTTGCTTTTAGCAAAGTCAGCAAACACTGAAAACATACAAGTAATTTGTTTAGAAACGGTTGTGTTTCAAAGCAGAGTATTTTGATCCCTGTGGTAGCATTTTGGGATCCCTGTGGTAGCATCCAGGGATCAAAAAAAACCTGCAGAAAAAAAAAAAGGCAGAGTGGTACACACAGTGGCAGTGTGGCACCACCTGAAGCTGGAATCTGGCTGACCAGAGCTGCACTCCACTGCCAGCCAGGCTCTTCGTGGCAGGATCGGCGCTGCTGCAGCCCTAGGAGGCCCTCAAAACCTAAGGTAAGGCTGATGGGGCCAGCCCAGGGCTGGCCCCAGCTTCCCCTATCCCACCCCTAAGGGTAACTTGCCGAACACCAGAACACATGTAGCACAGGCATTCCCCAGGGACAACTAGCAGCAACATAAGGTACACCGTCACTAGTTGTCCCCGAAGAACCAAACATCCATGCATGTCTGGACGCAGCCAGCAAGAAGTTTAGGGTTATGAGATGACTGGTCCCTAGATTCTCATCTTTACACTAGGTTATTTTGTGGTTCCTCCTCTTTCTTTCATTGTTCTTCATTAGGTTTCCATATGTAGGCAACAGAAAGATGCCTTAAAAGTAAATGAAAAAGACAAAGACAGTGACTGAAAAGAGACTTTGTAAAATACAAAAGGAAATGATGGGACCTTATTCTAATCTTACTCATGCCTCCTTCAGATTTGTGCAATCCATTAGCATGAATGGGATTACACCTGATTTATGCTTGTATAAATGAGAAGAGAATCAGGAGGCATGACTCTCTGCCAAAAACTGAAATTACATGGGAGAAGATACAGAAAGGAGGAAAAAAACAAAAATAAATGACAGCATTTGGGAGGATTTTTGGTTGTTTTATTGCCATTCTTTTTATCTATAGAGAAACAGGTATTTCATGAACATAAAGAGAAAAACTCATTTTGTAATAAATGTTGTGAAAGAGTCTTTAGAAGGGTTGCAGGCAAAGAATGGAAGTAAACATGACAGCATTGCTTCTAGCACCTGCTTAGTTGATGGGGACACTAATCTCCCTGAAACATTTGCAATTTAAAAGGAAACATATACAGGAGTTGCAATGCCAGCTCATTTGAAAAATGGCTTGCCATCAATTTCTTCTTCACCTGAGAAATAAGCCAACCATGTTCACATAATTATCTGCAGTTATCATTTACAACATGCAGGCAGTGTTTAAACCAATATAATAATTTATTCCATATTATTCAAACAATAATGGCAATATCTTTTCTCCATTCATAATATGGTTCCAATAAGTATTACCCTACATTTACATAACTCTTCAAAGAAACTGTCATAGCACACTAAATTTTCACCTACTTAAAATGGATCATCAACTTTTAGAGAGTCAGAAACAAGATGAATGTTCTAATTGACTTTGCTTGCTCCCTATATAGGAGACGCACTAACTACTCCAGGGTAACCTTGGCGCACAACCTGGTCCAGTTGAATTCAATTCTTGACAAAGGTTCTATGAAAAGAACACATTTCACTGCATATATTACCCAGACCAAGCAAACTATGCAAGGCACAGCAATTTTGCATTCACAAGGGTTTCACATTAAAACTAATTTATTTCCCCCAATATGGGTGTTAGGTCCCTCTACACGTTACAGGTATTGCATAATTAACTGGCTAATTGTGCAATTACCTGAAGACCAGCTACACATGCAAAAACTTATTGTGTGATAAAAATTCCAACCAGCTATACTGTTAGACCTCAAAAATGTGTACTAACTTTAAAGCTGATTGCTACTACCATGCTTTAAATCTGCACATGTAGCTGGGACTCCCCTGTGACTGGGAGCCTCCTCAGCTGACAGGGCTCCTAGCCGCAGGAGTGTGCCATGCCCAGCATGAAATCCTGGGCCTGAGAGACTGTGGCATCTGCGATCCCCAAGGTTCAGGAGTACATGAAACTCTTGAGCCCTGGGGATTATGGCTGCCATGGTCCCCAAGGCGCAGAGGGTGTGAAATCCCTGGGTCCATATGTGTAGCTGGGACCAAGTCATGCCATTGACAAGGCTTTAGGTTCCATCTGCACCACATGCGTATGTCCTGGTCCCTGTGGCCTCCTCAGCAAAGGGGACTCCCAGCCATGGGAGCCTGCTTCTTGCAGGCTCAGGTTTGGATCTAACGCATGATCCACACAATCACGCCTCCTGCCATGCACGTGTGGCATAGCATGAGGCACAATACTATTACTATGTGGATCATGCATTAGATCCAATTGTCCCTTTACCTGCATATGTAGAAGGGGCCTTATAATTCCTTCATCTCTATAGATTTTTTTTCTAATGGAATAGTTAATGGCATTATATTTAAAAGATTCTAAAAGCAGCTAAACAGCTGTTCCAACATGTATTTCAATAAAGAGAAGCTTCAAAAGTCTAATTTTGATGTTTTTGCTTATGTTTTCCTCAAGTATTCTGATGTGTGTATATGGGAAGCCATATATATTCCACGTGTGTCTATACACACATCTCAAACAGCAAAACTATTTTTTTTTAAGTTCTACAAAACATAACATTGGACTAGAACAAATATGGGTGAGCATAATCCCGAACCATATTTTTTGAAGAAGTAAAAGAAACAGAAAAATTGAGGCGAGAAGTACTAGAATAAAACTAGAACTTGGTTTTAATGTCCAATGCCAACTGTAATAACTTATTTTGAGATGATGAACCTCCTCCCCCACACACCCACACACACACACACACACACACAGAGTCTTATAACATTTCTGCTTAAGAGTTGGTAGCCCATTCACCTAACCTTGATGTTTACTAATAGCTATTTAAAACCTCCTACAAATTGACATCAGGGTATATGAAGGAGGATTCCTACGTCATTCTAATTCCTGCTTAGTTGACAATCTGACCAAACACCACAGGTACGATCCAATAGTGGCCTTTCCTGCTTGTAAATAGATATTATATTCTTGTAGTCTACCAATGACAGAAGCAAAACTGCACTTATGATTTCTTTCCCTTGAGCTATTTATAAGCAGAGCATTTCTCAGGATATTTGCCAAGAACCATACTGAGCTGGAGCATATTCTATGCCAAACTTATTTTAGGGTAGTTAGTACATTTTTTATCTGAAGTGCAAACAAAGTCAATCAGAACTTTCATCATGTTTCTGATTCTCTAGAACTTAGTTTTAAGGAGGTAAAAATGGAGTGTGCTATTACAGTCTCTTTGAAGAGTTATGTAGTACTTATGGGAACCATATTATGAATAAAGAAACAATATGGTCATCATTGCAAAGGTGTCAAACTGCTTAGGAAGATAACTGCTACAAGATTTAGCTCCTGAGTCCATTAGGTGCCTTTGAAAATGCCATCCTTTGGCTAGAAAAATTTGTCTCTAGACTTCTAATCTTCTCCCACCTGCTCCAAAAATAGTCCATCTAAAACATCATAAATAACATCTCAAGAAAGCTTTGCTATATTTTTGTTTAAATGGCAGATGGCTGTCAAGTGACTTGATGCCATCAGTTTTGGAAGTGAACATTTTAGAAGTCAAGATGTTTTAATATTATGTGTAATCCTAAGGATACAGCATGGTTTGTTCCTTGTTTCATTAACATGTTTTCGTGTCTTATACTAAAAACATAGCACCTGAAAAAGGAAAAAAATACATTTATATAATTGCTTCTTAATGGACACAAACCTTATCAATGCCATGGTTCTGCTAGCTTCTACAGTATTCAGTTTTATTGAGATTGTTAGTTTAAATTAAAAAAATAAAACTTTTTTCCCAATTTAATTTTAACTGAATGTTTTATATTTTCCCCAGAGCGACAAGAGCTTAAATAACAAAATGAGAACAACTCTAATCTTTTTCAAGGTTAATTGTAAGTCAGTATTGTATATTGGAATAGAACAATATCCCTCCATATTTAGGTTGGCAAGAGTAAGTCTCCTATATTTATTTCTCTCTGTGCTCCTTTCCAACCCCCACCTAGAACTGAATGAAATCATTTCAACAAATAATAAATTTGCCAAAAAATTATAGTTTCACCCAAAAACAATGCAAATGGAAAATGCAAACCATTTTATTTAGACATTTGCTAAAAGATCTTTCATTTTTCATTAAGAAACATAATTTATATCAAAAAAACCTTACTTCATTTTGGGCTAAGTAATATATTTTAGGTTGATTCAAAATACATTTTCTTACTCCTTCCCCACCTCCCCTCCCCCAAAATATCTTTTTTTCAGTTTGAAACCCCTACGCTTTACCAGAAGATGCAACATGTTACTCTAATGCAGCTCTGAAGTGTCTGTAAAGATAGGGAACTTCAGCAGGGTGTTTTGGTGCTCTCAGCTAAAGCAAATTTAATCAACTATTAAATACAAGCCCTGCTAAGGTGCCCTATCTTTACAGATGTCAGATGAGCTGGGTTGAAGTAATGTGCTGCCTCTTCCGGGCATGCACAGGGCTTGGTGTGGGAAAGCACCAAGTTTAAAGTAAACTGCCTTTTTTGGTTTGTTTGGGTTTGTTTGTTTGTTTTAAACAAGTGCAAGCACCTCCTAGAAACATAGCTTTGCTTCTTAAGTCTTATAATACTAGTCTGACTGATGTCAAGCTCTTACACTTTGAATATAAGCTGTGCATAATTAGTAACTGGACTCTTAGTACATAGTCATTTGCATCATTCATTTCTGGTGTATAATTCCTCTTAACCCTGTAATATACCAGAGCACATGCTGGAAACAGACTTGGCTTTATATTCTTAGGAAAAAGAGACAAAGACACAGAGGTAACATTTCTTACATAAAATGTTGCCTTTACTATGCATAGAATAATTAAATGGTTGATATTCATATTCTTATTACTAAGGATAAGCTCTATCCTGTAGTAGAGGCAGAAAAATAAAACATTAAATGTTTTATTTTTAGATGTGTAGCCCAGGTGCACCCAGGGGTGTGCCGTGTCTACAAGTGGAAGGGTTGGGGTGGTCAGGTAAGAGTGCTATCTGTGCACTGTCAAGGCTCAGGCAGGGTCCCGAGGAAAGTCATCTCCAGAGCACCTCTGTCCTCGTCGTCTCTTGCCGCATCTCTCTCTCTGTGTGCCAAGCATGCTCTGCTTTTATACACTTCGGGGATTCCACCTCTGAAGTCCAGTGGACCTCAGTGCTACAGTCCAGTCAAGGAGCTCCTCTCCCCCTCCCTTTAGGAACGGGGTGGTACCCGCTTTCCTCCAGCTTGTTTCTGATTGGCTCCACCTATCGGAATTGAGGATCCTCGAGCCCCTGGACACATTGAAGCTTGATTGGGTAAGTCTGTCACAGATGTTTAATACCAGGATTGACTAACAGGCCCACACAGCTCAGTAACTTGTATCTTAGGGTGAAGTTACATGTTACACACAGACGATTCTAAATCTATGGACTGTTAAGCTAGTGTATAAGTCAGTGTAAAAGCTGTGAACAGTTGCCCATTAAAGGGTTATGCCATTTCTTGCCTGCACAGCTCTGACTTGCCACTGGACAGCTGATGATCAGGGGCATGGATAAAAACCAGGACACCCAAAGCTCCATCCCTGCTTGGGGATGAGAGACAGAACAACCGGAGAATGGGAGTGGTGAACCCTAGGATGCTGATGGACTCATTTCATCTCCATGGAGAAGACTGAAGTTACCCTAACATGAGCTAAGTAGCACAGTCAAGAATTAACCCTCACCTGAAGTGGCATAACTTTGAGACTTTCAGAGGGTCTTAACAAAAGTTAGCAAGCTGTAACATGTGGATACTTTAATGCCCTTAATACAGTGTAAGTGTAGCATGTAACTTAATTCTAACAATGACAGAGAGTGATATTAAGACAGAGAATATATAAGCATATACAGAAGAGACTAAGCTAACCCCTACCCCTCTTCTCTTACAGCTTCCAGGAGTCAGAGACCTAAGAAGCCCTATTTTGTTGGTAGCACCCTTAGCTATTCTTTGTAATAACCACAGAGAGACCTATCCCACATGAAATTGTCTAGTCCTCTTTTGAAACTGGTTAATAGATAATCAGCTTCCAATGCAACTAGAATATATTTCATTGACTTTAGTGAGCATTGGATCAGACTGTCATGTATTTTAATACAAATTGGGTGCATCTATATGAGACACTTACTGCACAGTAGACTAAGTAGCTGCACAGTAAACATCTTGGGCATTTATACACACCTTTTTTTGTTCGGTGACATGCAAGAGATCTGCCACTTTGAGCAGGCTTGATTAATCCACATGCAACCCACATGTGCAACTCCACATGCGAGGCAACGTGCAGTGTGCAGTGCCATGTGCAGTTGCAAAAGTGGCAAAAAGTACGTCAGCATCCAGAAAATGGCGGTGGAGCCCTTTTGAACTAAAGCACCTCCAAGGTGATTTTTCTCATGTACACACACAGGGAGAGAATTTGTTAGGTTATATATAAGCCATTACTTTTTCATATTTCTCATTAGCTTTTTAAGAAGTTAGATCACTGAACTATTCTTTGTAAAACCAGATTCTTTTTTTAAAACTTAAATCTTCAGTCTTTTTGTTTTCAAGATATTAATTGTAATTCTGTAGCATTTAGTGCATCAGCTTCCTAAAAGCCCATATGACAAGTACTAATTAAGGCAATTAAACTGTGCACATAGTGTAGGAATGTCTATTTGGTGACATGTGCTCTTCTCATCTTTCTATCTTCAAGGATCCCACTATTAACAGTGACACTTTGATGATATCATTACAGAACACAGGAATCACCAGAAAGGAACAAATATATAATAATGTTCAGCTTTTTTAATTTGTTTTTTTCAAATTATCTATGAATTTGTATGAGACAATAACAGGGAAAACATTTCTTCCTGACACCAGCTATCAAGGGTTGTGCCCTAAAGCACTCCTTCAGAAAGCTCTTGTAATGTCATTTTATTAGTGATTATGGAAACTACACTGAACTTAATATTATTTTGCATGCTTTTTAATAAAAAGGTATCAGTTGAGTCCAATAGAAAAGGAAAAATAGAAGAAATGGAACAAGTTTACCTTCTCAAGAGAGTGGCATGGAATTGTACACTTTATTTAATTTTCTATTGGAATATCAATTGATAAATGAAGTCAATTGAGTTCTGTGAACTGGCTATTTTCACTTCTAAGTATGTAAACACAAGCATACTAGTAAAAGAAATAAATCTTACCTGGATGTAAATTAGTGAGTGATAAAATAGTTAAAGAAAGAGTAGCAATTTATAATTGCTCTGTTTTATTCATTGTCAACTTACTGTGTGTATGTAAGTAGAAGACAAGGATCTCCCCACAATCAGCATGAAAAAAAATCCCCTCATCTTAAACCTTCATACAAGTAAACCTCACTAAATGCATTGTCTGTTGTGGAACTGGTGACAAAAGCAGCATGCACTCACTAATGGAAACCAACAATGAAATTTAAATGCAGCCAACATCGAGCATGACTATTAAACACATGAACCATATTGGACAAGCATGGTGATGATTTTATTTTTTTTTTAATTTTCCATATTCCAAGCCAAATTAACCAAAACAAATTCCAATCCGTGAATCCGTCCAGAACCATAATACCGGCAAACATCCTCTACCCCAATCTGGGGCTTCAGATGTTTCCAAAACCTTTGGTGGGCATCCTACTTGCAGGCCCAAGCCTGGAGGCTTGGGGTTTGGATGCCCCTGAATTTTGCTTGCCCTCAGCTGTAACGAGGAGTCTCCCATTTCAATAAAGTCGGCTTAAAGCCAAGACATTCCCACCCCAGCAGCTAAGTGGGAGGTTTACTATACAATACATTACCTTGGCAGGTACTATTCCCATGCCAGGAGAGCACTCATCCCTGGTGTGGGTAGGAAGACCACCTCCATGGTCACAGTGGTTTCCCTTGCCAGGTAATCATACACTACGCTTGATCTGAGCTGACAAGAGATCAATGGGAATTTTTTTTTTTAAACATTTTATTAGAATGGGAATCTACCACAAGGATAGCTTGCAGCCAACCAATTAAGACAGATAGTAATGTTTGTTGTGTGTAGTCCCCCTCAGTACTGACTCCTTTTCAAGTTATGGTGAGCTACCACACTGCATACAGTTCCACTTCCTCTTTCTTTCCATAGCTGAACTACACCTTTCTTTCCCATTTCCAATAATTCCTGTTTCTTCCCCAGCTTTAAATGCCTGGGAAACATCACCAAGCAGGGCCCCAAACAGTTCATCCAGAATCCCTGTCACCTCCTCTCTCAGCCTGTCACATATGATCAGTGTGGCCCTGCCCTCCATGAGAAGCCAGACCAGGTTGTCCTGTGCTTCATCTGCATATACATTTTTGGAGGATTCCAAAACTCATGACAAGAACACCTTGAATGATGGCTAATTAGCACATGGGGTGTGTGTGTGTGTGTGTGTGTGTGTGTGTGTGTGTGTGTGCACGCACGCATGCGTACGCATGTGTGTGTGGGGGGGATTTGGACTATACACATATTGAGCAGTGCTGAGCTGTGGGGTCACTATGGCTGAAAATGCTCTCGACTATGCTAGGGCCCAGCCCTGTGAACTACATGATAAATTATGAGCCTTTTGGCTTTGAGCTATTATCATGCATAGTTTGTACTACATATAAATAAGTACAAAAGTACTGTTTAAAATAATGTTTATGAAGTACTTGTGCTAAAACTTGCAGTAGTTTCAAAAGAAAGTAAAATGCATCAATTCTGGATGAACTATGCTTATGAGTACTATTACTCCAGGTAGTTACTACAGGTATGCTTATTTCAAGATCAGTGTTTTCAAATGTATTCCTCACTTCCATGTGCTCAGGGAGAGCAGGGTCTGGCAGTAAGGAGTGGGAGAAGGGGCTGCAGAGGTAAGAAGTTGAGGAGTGCAGAGGGTGAGGACCTCCCCTTAGATTTATTTCCCTTGCTGTAGCAGAGAGAGAGGGGGGAAAATACAAGGCAAACCTCCAATTATTAGATTCTATACCTGAAAAAATTGTAACCAATTTATAAATTATCCATATATAGAATCTACTTATTGGGGAGTCGTCTTATATTCACAGTTGTCTTATGAGTCGTCTTATATTCACAGTTGTCTTATATTCAAATTAATATGGTATTTGTATTATAAGCACTACCTTGGCTTACTGGAAATAAGATAATATTTTTCTCTAATACTACTAAATAACTTTTTGCATTTTACAGAAAAAAAACATATGTAATCAATTTCCCTCTTATTTGTATTGGTATTTACAACATAAGCAGGAGAGACAGAAACTTATTAATAATGTGATTATAAAAAACACACCAAATGGAAAAGTGACTCAAAAGAAAGGATGTAACTTTTAACATTTTATTTTTTAATTACCTAGATTCCAATTGTCAGTTGTCATTAAAAAAAAAAAAGGATACTTTAGCTTTTGCCAAAGTATGCTAAATCTAGTAAACTCAATTTCTCTGGACACAGTTATGGCATTCTTTTCTGTTTTGAACTGCTCACCCAAATCACTTTCGAGTCAAAATGTCTTCCTTGGCTTGCTTAATGATCCCACTGTAAAACATACAAATTAATGTCTACACGATTCTTTATAGCTTCAGCTCTAGCTTTGTAAGATTTGTGTCAGGATGTACACAATGTGATTTTGAAGCTATTAATGGAATCAGTTACTGTCGTGGCACACTGTAGTGTTCTCACTTTGATCTTAATGGAACTTCAACAACAGCAAGACAAAACAAAGTCTAACATACAAGATACAGCCTTGTTTTCAGTCCGAGACATGACTACCTTGAATATGAGATATAGGTTTTACACTGGACACTGCTACTAATGAAAACAAAGCCAGTCGGTCACACAAACAGGGATTTGCTTACAAACTAATTTACATATTGATAGGCATCAGAGTGACAGAATAATAAAAACCATGCTCTCTGAGCCCTCATTAAGCTTTCAGAATGAAGAGTCAGGCATTCAGTTTCCTGTATCACAATATATGTAGATACAGAGTTTTCAATTGTACATCTCAAAATACATTACAATATATTAAATCAGACCTCATGCTAACATAAGCTATGCTATCCTGTCAGGAGCAGGAATCAGTGTGGTGGAGAAAGAAGTATTTCTAGTCATTCTACAGATGAGTAAACTAACAGCTGCCTAAAGTCATACTGAAACAGCCATAAATGCAGGTATAGGAATCAGAAGTCCTACCTTTAACACTCTTAATTTAACTAATGGGACACAGCACCAACTTTCCCCAACCTGAGGATAAAATGCACATTAGAGTGTTCTTGCTTCTCTCTCTCTCTCTCGCTGATGGAACAAAATGTCCCTAAAATATCTATTTAATTTTGATCTTTTTTTTCAGTAAAAAAAATTGAACACTCCCCCCCAACTAAATATTTTGGGGCTTTGTCTTTTTTTTTTTTTTAAATCAGGATTATTGTTCTTGATCTCTATTCAAAAACTTCAAAGGAAAAAACAAAATAAGCATTTCTAGATCATCTCTGGCAATAACGTGGAGCATTCTGGTAGGGAGTCTTTGACATTCAAATTAATGATCTGCAACACTATGAAATGTCTTTTCTTTTTTTGTAAAAGAGACTTTATTATTTAATCCACCTTGCAACAATATACAGTCATACCAGAATGATCAAGTGCAGCA
>NW_005841965.1:1778415-1807102 GCF_000455745.1 Alligator sinensis
TACAACTTATGATTTCAGTGCCAAAACTGCTGGCGTCCACTGATCTACAGAACCAGCTCTGCTCCATAAATCAGTAGAAAAGGTCCTATACATTGGATCTCCAAAAAGGCAAAACTAAATATATGCACCCATTTTAATGTATGGGAAAATATGCAAGGAAACTATGCCTGTATGCTAGCTCTCCATTCTGGGAACAGTGGAGTTTATAATGGCTTCATTATATACTCACAAGTTACATGCCTCATATCAAGGAAGGAGGTAAATCATTAGTGTAGCACCAGTTCCTCCTTGCCCCACATTTTAAGGAGCTGTGTTTATAGGTCTGAACGAGTTGGGATGGAAACTGAAATGGCAGATTAAAGGATGGAAGAAAAAAAATACACTACACAGTAGAAGCACGGTATCATAGGTATCAAACTACACACACAGAGTAGATTTCCAATTATTTAGAATCAAGTGTGTGAGGAGCAAAATGTAGTTTGTTATTAGAACTCATAACACTTCCCTATTTTGTGAACAAATCACTCACTCATTTATAGTCATTAGATAGTCTGCCAATGTGAAGAACTGCTGTGCTTGTTTCTTATGTGATAACCAAGAAACTACAGATTTCTGGACAGGCATAGAAAAAGTTATGTTGCTTTACCAAACTCCTTCAAAGTGAAAACAGCAATGGAGGGAAGAGAGAAAAATGCAGTGAGCAGCAGTTTGGGGTAAGAAAAACAACATAGGGATATGATTATGTAGTTATATAACTTTTCAAAGTTTAGCTTTTTCTTTTTCTTCTACCTTTCAGTGAATATATCTGTCCCTAAACTTGTTTCTCAGTTGTTAAATTGATCTCCCAAAAAAGAGATGTGAACACAAGCAGTGTGAATTCATTTTGAAATGTGAATGAATATTGGTAAAAATATTTTTGCGACATTCACTCAGTACTACTAAGAATGCTGAACAGATGTTTTTTAGATGATTTTACTGCCTTTTGTACTTACATAGTTCTGCTGCATAACAGAAAAGTCAAGCTGGGAAAGGGGGAAATAAGTGACAGGTTGCTAGGAATGGCCACAATTTTATTCTCTCTTGTACAGAAGTGTCAATTGGAATAAAGTTAATTGAAAACAATAGGGCTGAATTCTGAAGTCACTTACAAGCCAGTGCAAATGAAATGCAAAATGTTATTTAATCACATCAGATTTGCATTCATTTTGTGCTGGCACAAATGAGTACACAAAGTACAGGGCAATGAAGCTTCTTGCTTGACAGAGTTTCACAGTTAAAATATTGTGTATAAAGTCAGCTTTTTTGTTAATCCTTTAATCCAGCGTAGTTGTCCAAAGTGAATCTTCTAGGCAAAATCTCTTGGGCAGATGTTCTGAATCATGCAAGAGCTTTGGAATGGCAATTAATCTCAAGAAGAATGTGATTGTGTACCAAGGGGTGAAAGAACCAATACCTGACATCATTTTGGAGGATAAATCTCTTGTTGTCGTTGACAATTTTTGCTACTTGGGTTCTACAATCAGCAGAAATCTTGACCTTCAGACTGAACTAATAGAATCAGAGAAGCAGCTAAGAATTTTGAGCTATTACAGAAACGTGCACGGAATAACAGCAAACTATCAGCTAAGGTGAAGATGTGAATCTACGAGACTTGTGTGCTGTCATCCCTGCTTTATGGTTCAGAAACACAGACTGCGTATGCTAGGCACATCAAGAGATTGAACAGCTTCCATATGAGACGTCTGCATAAGAACCTGACAATAAAGTGGGAAGACAGAATACCAAACACAAAGGTACTGAAGCGCACAGGACTGACACACTTAGAAAACGCTATCAAGAATAGGAGGTTGAGACAGGTTGGTTGTCAGGAGAATAGGAGAAGACTGTATCCCCAAAAATGTTTTGTACAGTGAGATTCAAGATGGCTCTAAAAAGTAAGGTTTGCCCTCTATGGTAGTACCACGATGTATGCAAAAACAATATGAAGTCGTTCAGTGTAAAAAGATGGGGAGCTCTTAGCGGCAAGCAGCTTCCCTGAAGAGCTAGGTCACACCCACTGGGCTGCAGAGGCCCTGGGGAAAGCAGCAGAGCATGGAGCCCAAGCCTGCAGTGGGCAGCCCACCCCCACCCTATGCACAGATCTGGGGAGCACGGGTCCCTACTGCCCTCCCCCAAGGAGTGCACACAGTTGCAGGGAGACGGCCCCACCCCCCACACAAGCCGCCCATGGCCTCATCCTGCTCCCTGCTGGGGCCCTGTGGCCATGCATTCCAGCCCCAGGCCCAAAGCCCCATGCACCCTGCAGCTGGGCAGCAGTCCCAGTCCCTATCCTGCCCAACCCACTCCTTCCCTCCCTATGGAGGCCTCAACCCCGCTCCCCCAGCTTACCTGCGGGAGCTGCTGTCCAGGCTGCCTGGCAGCCATGTGCATATATGTGTACATGGCACCCCCTGGGTGATTGCCCACCTCCCACTCCCCCCAGGCCCTTGCAAGCTGGAATGCTGGCAGCCTGAAAACAGCTATTTGCAAAAGAGCAAAATCCGGAGGTTTCTCTGGTAAAATGAGGAACCACGTTTTCCATGGATAAAGAGGGAAATCTGCATTTTATTTTGTTTTTCCGTGCGAAATGGAAAACCCAGATCCCCGTTCATCAGACATCTGATTAGACCTCTTACATGAATACCATGATACAGAGGCTCAGTGGTTGCCTACCTAATCCCTTGGTTTTCAACCTTTTTGGGCTCAAAGCACCCATCCATAACTTTTGGGAACTGAGTAGCACCCAGTTTCAAAAACTAATTTATATATTACAGGAATTACCTTTTTACACATGGGGTGGGGGGAATCATCCAGGCACAAATATACCTAAGCCTGACTTGTCTGCTTATCTCCTCACCCCAGTGTGCCCCAGCACCATGGTTGAGAATTATTTATTTAGGCCTTTAGTTAAAAGGCAGAGATCAACATTTTCTTCTGATCTTACATTTCATTGTTTTAAATTCCACTTCCATTTATTTTTAAATGAAGAGGAAGTGGGGAGAACTAAGAAAAAATCTGCATAAAGCAAGGATTCAGACTTTTTAGGTTGAGGCAATTTATTAGATAACTGGGCAGTGAAGGATGCAGTCTGTTTGCATGCTTTGATGTTCTTAACAACTCACATTCCATAAGTGAAAATCTTTTCCCCTAAAATACTGGTTTTCTTTTCATAGCCCTTTCGTTTTAATGTGATTACTGTTTCTACTGCCTGACTCCCTTATTAAAAAGCTATTATGATACTATCTAATCATCTAAATAACACTTTACTTCCAACATATGTAAAAAGGTTATATCTATTCCTTCTGTCTCTGATTGGAACTGGAAAAGACAAATATTGGTCCAAACACGACAACTGTGTGCTGTGTGTGGCCCATGCAGTATTTTTTTTCTATTTAATTCAAAATTCATCTAAGTAGGACAATGAAGCAACAGCAGTCAAAAGAATTTCTTCCTGACTCATTTAAAACCATTATAATAAATGTGGTCTCCTCCAGAAAACAACAGCTATAGCACAATCACAGCATCAACAACAGAAAGGATGTAATGAAATAGGACATTTTTCTCATTTAAGTGCCCTCATTTACCACTGCATTAATGCAACTTTAGGTCAGTGCCTGAAGCACTGTGATGAACCATGGGAGTCACATAATAGTCAAGACTGGGAGACCACCAGTCAGAAGAATGAGATTAAAAGTGATATTGATCTCTACTTTCCATGAAATACCATCTTGGCTCAAGTGACCACAGAGATGAATGTCACCATAAACTGAAATGAACCATTTTATTTTGAAAAAAAATATATTGAAAAGTTGCAACAGTTCAGAATTATAATGCCATGGATTTTTAGTTCCCCCTTTCCCTGCCACCTACCTGTCCCACACCTATTGTCTCCCATTGCCTCTGATAGTCACTGCCACACATTTGCATTTTCACAGACCTGCATTTTGCATATTGGCTTCTATTCCACTCAGGAGAACACAAAACACCAGCACTCTCCCTATGCCTGAAGAAGGGTGTTTATGCCCAAAAGCTTGCAAAAAACAATTTTTCCAACTATTTAGTTGGTCAAATAAAAGATACCACATATACCCAAAGAACCTTTTCTGTCTATGCTCTTAGACCAAGACAGCTGCAATCAATGCCCACAATGGATTTTTTTCTTGTTCATTTCAATGTCATATATATCTGTGTCCCAAAGTATGAGTCATGTCTACTCTCCTTTGAAAAAAATGGAATTCCTCCAAGAACAGAAATGCCATTTTTAAAACTATTTCTTATGATCAACTCCACTGTCGTCATTTGCTTCTTCTAAATAAGGGGTTTTCAACCTTTTTAAATAAGTGTAGCCCCAGTGACCCTCTTTTTAGTAAGTGTACCTGGGGGGGGGCTGGCAAGTAGCCAGATGCCGAGTGGAGCAGGGCAGGGGGTGGCGAGCAGCCAGATGCCAGTTGGGGGCATGGTGAGCAGCGGAGTGGTGGCATCACAGCATCTATGTGGCTCTGCTCTTGCCCTCCCCTGGCCCTGCTCCTGTGAGGCAGTAGCATGGGGTGGCAGCACTCTATCCCCGCCTGCCCATGCATACCCCCTGGGACCTTTCAAAGTATCCCCAGGTGTATGCACACCTCTGGTTGACAACCCCTGTTCTAAATGATCCCTACATGAATGATACACCTTGTAAGAATTTTAAATCTCCAGCTAACCAAGAACATCTATTAAGAGTTAAAGAGACAAAAGGTAAGGGAAAGTTGATTCTTCCTCCTTGCCATCTGAATTTACAATGATTACTCATCTGGCAGACAGAAATCTGTAGCTCCTGGCATAGTTTCCAAATTTAGATAGTTTATGTTTGATTAGTGTGAGAGAAATACAATTCACAATACAAGTAGTAGAGACAGGAAAGAAAATGTACATTGACTATGCCCTTGCGACTATCTGTTTTTTGGCATCGCAATCACCAACTTGTATAAACTCCTGTGACCCTTTTTTCCTTCACTGTATGTATAATAGTTCCTATAGGAATCAATATTCAGGTACACTCATATCCATTATTAACCATTTTACAAAGAAAGGGAACAAAAAAAGCCAAATCCTGATTATATTGCTTTAGGAAATAAAGCAAATAACACTGTACTTTGATTCCAATAAGAGCTGGCTTGCACACACATGCAAAGGTGGTAAAACTATTACCTTGCTCCCTTGTAATTTTAGGGCCTGAGGTACAGAAAACACTGCTACTGCTCATTCTCTTCCCATACAAGTAGGATTGTGGTAGGCCAGCCTGTATATGCATATACTTTGCTGGCAGGGGTAAAAGGCTGATATAGTTATGAAGCTCAGAAAGGTGAGGGAAGGGAAAGGAGAAGAAGAAGAAGAGAGTGAGAGAGAGCAAGAGTGTGTGAGAGCACAAGCACGCACAACTAAAGGGACATGGAAGGCATTACATTTTGATTGATCTAACGAACCATAGGTTGATTTAAGTGGCCAGGTGTACAGGTATTCACAGGGCTTAAATAGCCCTAACAATTATAAGCCCCATCTAAAGTTAGCTTAACTCAGAGGTGAGCTAACTTTAGAGTGACCTGGGTTAACCCAATCTAAACTGAGCTAACCTGGCCCAGTGAATACCTGTACACATTCACAGTATAGTCCACTGTTCCTACCTCCCTGACCCTGGACAGATATTTTTAATCTCCAGACTTCTCCCCCCACCTGGACTGGGCAACTGCGCTCTAAATATAACAACCTCCCTGGACCACTTAAAATCAGCTGCCTAAACCTAAACCAGGTCCTGGAATGTTTGTTCACACCCTAAGTAAGCACATGTATGTCTATTTAAAATCCAAGCCATCATTTTGAGATAATGCATATGCCAAAAATAAGGACATGTCTTTAGTATCACTGTCTTTGAAATGGAAACTGTCTCATACCTGACAAAGTCAGGGACAATGAGATAATATATAGCACTGAAGAAGTAATTTTTTCACAGAGGTCCTGATCCTGCAGGATGTTGATTTCCCTCAGCTGTCACACATCTTAAATGGACCTATTCACATTCTGGTGGGCAAGGGATTTGCATTAATTGTATTTCATTTTGGTTGCTGCTAAAATGAATTATAATGATACAAATAAAGAACTGACCTCAGGTCAGGCATAACCAAGCAGCAGGAACAAAAGAATAATGAAGAAATTAATATCCGATCTTTGTGCAAAATAAATTTAGAAATAAAAACAGAAGAACATACAATCAATGGGAAATATGGGATAAGATGTGCCTCTTCTTAGAAGGCTTTAATAGTTTAAGCTCTACAACCTAGAAATACCACACTTCTGCATACATGCTCATGATATTTCCAATCACATCTCTCCAACTCTAAATATTCAAAGAGTTTACATAAAAATCCATATATCTGAGTGACTTTATCTTATCAAATCAATGCAACCAGATGCCCAGGGCGAAAGGGATATGGATAAAAAAAGCTCAGAAATCCTAGTAGAGTGGGGGCTGTTCACCTGCCCCTTTGGCACTCCCATGAGAACCAGGACTGTGTTTGGCCAACAACCAACATGGAAAGGAATGGGGTCCAAGTAGAGCCATACCACATCTCCTTTGGGGTAACAAGTTGTAAGCAGCAGACATACTTCTGCGCAACAATAGGTTGCACTCAGAGAACCATGGAACCTGCTGGAGCTGCCTCCGAGAGCTCCCCAGTGTGGGCCTGCACCAGTAAGATGCAACTGAGTTCCTTTTGAAGTTTATATATAGCAAGTAAACATTTGAGAAGAAAAATCAGGGTACAGAAAAATTAACATTGCACTTTAATTATATTTTAATGCTGCATTTCATAATTGCATCAACCTCCTCTGGACCCGCTGGTGCACAACTTGGAAAAAAAATGAATATTCACCTAATAACAACACACTTGAAAGAGATGGAAAATTAATGTGACTACACAGTACTTAAGTCATTATAGAAAGTATAAAAGCAATTAACAATGATAATGAAAAATTAAAATGTATTAAATCTGTAAATTAAAATAGGAAATGAAATAAAAAAAAACCCCAAAAAACCAAAATGAACATCTTTCTCCGCTTCTATTAAGAAATTTATATGGGCAAAGGACTAGACGATCTTTTAACTGAATCAAGTCATGAAGACAGAAGTACAAGTTAAGCTTTGATGGATTTTTTAAAATTTTATTATTAGATACAGCAATAATGTCAGATTCTGCTCCCATGAAAAATATATTAACTCTTAGGGAAAACAACAACATAACTGAGAGCTGAGTTTTCCTTCCGTACAAGCAGACAACAAAAAAAGGCCACCAGGGCACCTTTGGAACCAAGATGTATCGTATGATACAACCTCAGCTGGGCATTGGCCACCACAGAACTATAGTGAGAAAAATTCAAATGAACAGAAAGCCTCCAGATTGCGAGTGACCCTTTCACGTGTGTATTAAAGATAAATATACAAGGATCTGTCATCGCCACAGCCCTTATGCTCAAGTGGGGGATACAGGGAATCCTTCTTTCATGCAACTACAAAGAGAATAAGGAGGTAGGATTCCTGGCCCATGCATCAACATGCACCAGACAAAAAGGCGCCTCCAGCCCAGTTTGTGGGATTTCCAGCACCTATCCACTTACTTGCCTAAGACCCAATCCATCCTCTAGTTTTTTTTTTTTTCTGGGTTTGGTGTTCTAACCCATAATCTGGACTTTGTTTAGAGGCATAGCTCTAGAAAAGAAAGACATGATTATTTAGTGAGAGGGATAAAAGAAAGGCAGTAATGATCATGAGCCACAGTCCAGGGAATTATTAATGGCATATGGGTCTTAACATATCAGTATTGCAATTTTAACATCAAAGATTGGTCAATAATGACTAAACTTCCCACCTGGTAAGCATTTACTACTCTACATGAACACAGTTACCAGTTTCAGTTCAGACCATGGTAGGCACATGAGTACTTCACAGAAGAACACTATTGCTGGTGGCCACCCTGGCTAGCCAACCAAAGAATGACCACACAGAGCAAACTATTCCTTGCAAGATTAAACAATACAGTAACACTCCTCTGCTACTGAGCATCTCCCATCAATTGTGTATATAAAGAAAGAACTTCATTTTCTAAAATTAGTAAAATAGGTACCTTTCAGAAATTCTGCACTTTTACCATAGGGAAAAATGCCCATATGGGAAGACAATTGAGTTTCAGCTGAAACAACTTTTATTTGGGCAAAGTTAAACCTACTCTTTGCTATTTGATTAAACAAACAGAAATTTAAAAAATGAAAAAAAAAGAAAAAAGAATGTTGGGTATAAAAGAAAAAGTCCTAACAATGCTACAATGTATTATGTATGTAACAGGAGTTCTCTTTAGCATCAAGAATTATGGAAAACAGCTGAAGTTAGCAGGACTCAATTAAATAAAACCATACTCCATGCCTACCTCTCTGACCCTCCTCTCCTCTGCCCAACATTTCCTTTTTCTTCATTTCTCTTTCCAGTTAACTTGTTCTTCAACCAATAAAAGCACCCCTCAAAAACACAGAAGTTGTATGATATTTGTTGCTATTACATCTTCTAACACATTTACATTGTCTACCTAACCATTTACAATCCAGCTTTGTATCCACCTTACAGTACTTTTACCTATTCTCTATTTTCTTAATAAGAATGTCATAGAAAACAGTGTCAAAAGCCATGCTAAAATCAAGTTACATCACACCAGTTGTTCTCTCCTACCCACAGATCGTGTCACCTATTATAGATTAAATAATCCTGTCTTTCAGCCTTTCCTCATAATTCATGTTTCCTAAGCCTCCAATCAATTTTGATGATCTCCACTAGACTCTTTTGAATATGTCTACATCTTTCCTGAATTGTGGGGCCCAGAACTGGACACAGTAATCCAGGTGTGGCCTCACCAATTTCAAATATTTTGATTAAAAAATCATCAGAACAGGGACAATCTTCTGTTCTTTGAACCATCTACTATGCTTTATTTGCATACTGCATACTGAACTGGGACCCCATTCTTACTTGGTTACCAAACATGATTAATAATGATAATGAACAGACCAGAAAACATGCTGCAGTGTCAAACTCATTTATATAACAACTGGAAAATCTCTGGGTAGGGCTCAGTCAGAGAGCAAACTGCTGCTGCCTCTGATTATATGGGAAATGAATGATACCAGTGCTTATAAATTCAATGCCTATTTTTTGTATGTTCAATGAACATGACAGATGAGTCACCAAAAGGTCACTTTTAGTGCCTTCAGCCCTTATCTTCTGCTGTTAGTAAAGATTCCTATAATAAAAGTGACTCAGAGATTTCAATGGTACAAGCTATGCATTCCTTGTTGCTCTTTTTTTTTTTAACCTTTCAAAGATTAAAAAAAGACAAAGGTATATTTCTACAAAGCAAACTTTAGCTGAAAATGTTCAAGAAGTTATGTGGAATAAATTAAAACAGGGCTGTCCAACCGGTGGCCCACTAGGAGTTAAGGTGAGCCTCCTCCTCCCTGGCTTTCAACTCCCCTCTTGTCATCAGAGTCTCCAGGCTCCCCCCTTGATCCTCTAGCTATCACTTCCTGCGTTCGTCCCAGAGATGTAGAGCAGTGCAGCAGCAGGTGGAGCTGAAGTGAAGTCCAGGGCCAGGGAGAAGACAGAGGCAGCTTGCATGGGGCTGTACCTTACTGGTTCCTATGCCTGGGCTGTGCCTGCCATGGCAAAAACTCCAAGGGAAAGGAGCCATAATGGTGCCCCCTCTAATCTAGTGCCAAGGGTTCATGCCGCATTTGTACCCCCTAGTTACACTACTGTTGATATCTAACTGATTAATCATAATAATCCAACAAGTTATGTATCCACCTTACAATACTTTCTTTGAGTCTGTATTTCCTTAACATATCAACGAGAAGTTTGTGAGAGAGAGTGTTGCATCACATCCACTATTCTCTTCTCTCCCCCGCCTGATTCGGTCACTTTGTCATAGAGAAGAGTCAGGTTGGTCAGGCATGACCTACCCTTAACGAATCCAAGCAGGCTGTTTCCAAATGTCTTATTGCCCTCCAGGTGCTTCAAAATAGATTCCTAAGGACCTGCTCCACATTTCCTGGTATCAAGTTCAGACAGGCTAGTTCATAATTCCCCAATCCTCTCTCTTCCTTTTCTTAGAGGCAAGCACTATATTTGCCCTTTTCCACTCATCTGAGATCCTGCCTGACTTCCACAAGTTCTCGCAGCCAAGAGCACTGAAATTAACTTATCCAAATCCTTTCTGGTGAGCCCTACTGACTTGAAATCACCTACCTTCCATAAGTACTCCCAAACCTATTCTTCCATTACTTTGAGCTGTTTGTCTCTTTCCCTATCTTTGATGCCAACTGTACATCTAATTTAGTAGCTGACCTTATTTACAAAGACTGAAAAAAGACATTAAAAACTTCAGCCTTGTATGCATCATCCGTAGACTGAAGAAAGTAGAGGAAGTTTAATACTCCATGTGCATAACATGTGAAGGCTAGCCAAAGTCAGAGCAATAACTGGATTCAATGTACTGGAGTACATAAGCATTCCCCTCCCCCCTTGAATAACTAGGAATTTATTTTTACAGGGGTAAAAAACTTGAATCTCTGTCTTCTTGGGGCATCTCTTTAGGGACTCATAACTGAGTATTTAACCTTTGCAAAATGTTCTTTCTTAAGTTTGCTTTTGAAAAATGTGTTATATTCTGTCTAGGGCGTGCACATCAAAAGAAAACAGTGTGTCCTTATTGATATAACGGTAGACAGAAACTCAAGAAGACTGAGTTTTCAACCTGGATTTACCATTAACCTGGCTGACTTATTCTGTCTCTGTATTTTTCCGAGTGTGCATTGGTTTGTTTCTTCTATTTCACCTGTAAACTTTTTGGGGCACGGAATGTCTTTCACCATGTGTTTGTGTAACACTTATTCAATGGAGCCATAATTCTTATTAAGACCTTTAGGTGCTTACCTTAATTCTGATGGAAAAAAAGAAAGGAGTCACCTTGTGTAACTTTGCTCTGAATTCAGTCTGGACTTTCTAAGGACTTAATTTCCAAACAAATAATGTTCCTTTTCCAAAGCATTAACTGTTGCCACCGAACAGTTTCACCATGAAGTCATCAAGGAAGTGTGATCAAGGTCCCCTCCCAACCATACTAGAACATAATATCTTTCTGTCGCTGAAAGATTGCAGTCAGAGGCGAAAGGAAGTTCTCTATCAATAGAATCTTGTCACTTCTTTTGTGTGAAAAGAAGAAAAATAGTGAAAGCCTTTCATTGTTTGATGTCAATGCTTAAAGGAAAAAACAGGAAATCTCTAAGCAGTCTACCTACCTAAGTGACCTTCAAGGTGGTGTATAATCCTAGTAAGAAAGGATAAAATGATGCATCTAGGAGAAGAATGGCAAGCACGAAAAAGGAAAGTTAAAAAAACAAAACAAAGATAAAAAACTCAAACTTTGATTCGATCACTTTCCCCTAAATAAAAACACCAATTTTAGGTCACTGTGGTTCAAATGTTAATATTGTTCACTTGTGAATATTTGGATCCCTAAAGCATACATGTCTGTTCATGCATGCAACATTTGATTGTATTACATATGACTACCTGCACATTCTGAGAGAAAATTGTATCATTTCTTATTCACTCTTTGTTTGTACAGGCGTCCATGCCTGCATGAAGGGCCACTCAAATCCATGGGACTCCAACGAAGTGCAGGGACTTCCAAAGCATTCTGAATTGCAGCACTGGAGCTATTAGTTTGCAACCAACTCAAAATCTAAAAATGATCTATTTGAACAGTTCGGTGAATATATAAAATATCTTCAGAAGATAAATCAAAATTGTTTTAGGAATGATTCATAAGTGGATACAATTTTAATGAACATAATAATGAATTATTTGAACAGCTTCAGGCATAACACTGGGAACGAAACAAACAAGATACACTGAAGTGAAGATTATGGGAGATATTTGCATTATTGTTTATGAGGCATAAACCTATGTGTTCTATGTTTGTGTGGCATGTGGCACCATAAGAATCAGATCTACAGCTAGGACTCCTAGGCATCATGGTAATATAAATTATAAATTAACAGTATATAGACTAGTGTTTACTATATGGGTGAAATGAGTTGCTGGTAAATCGGTTCAGGGAGGATGCTGTTATACCTCTACAGGCAAAGAGACAATGGCTTTGGTTAACCAAAATTTCCAATAAAGATGCAAATTACTTTCAAAGTTTATCCCCACCATTGTAGCTCCAGTCAATGAGCTACAATTGAGAAGGAAATTCAAGGCTGGAATTCTTGAAAAAAAGAGAACTTGTAGACTGTTAAAGGGATTCAATCCTAATGCTGAAGGGTCAGAAATGATCTGCAGAAAAACACACCTGACATCCAAAGCAGAGTTGTTGGGGCTAAGCTGAGCTGAACTAAGCCTTAAAGAAAATGCTGAGCTTAGCTAAGAAAACAAGCATGTTGCTATTGTGCTATTTTAACTCCTTCCTTTGATTGTCATGCTCTTATGGGTAAGCAAGCAGCACTTCTTAAAAAGAAATTGCTTAGTGTAACTATGCTTTCTATAGCACCTAAAAGGAAGCCAATAACAAGGCTAAAACCAGTTAGACCTTCTAAGAAGACATTTTCGTAGATGGGAGAATAGGAAGTGAAACATCCATCCCCAAAGTGGTGTGAATTATGGGATTCCACTCTGAGAGAAATACAGGTGTTGAGGCTGTTGTTTTGAAAGGAACATGTGGAAAGACTGAGACAGAGGTCAAAGTTACATCTTACCATGGACCCCTAACAACTGTGAATGAGAGACAGAAACCCTAGAATGGAGGAAAGCTTTTTTCTGTTGCTTTAAATGATGCAGCGAGATATATCAGGACAGCAGGAAAACCAGCAATAAAATTTAATTAGACCCTGACACCCACTTCAGGTTCACAAGGAAACCCCTAATTTGAAATGTGTATGGAAGTGTACTAACCTGGTCCTGTAAAACTTTGGTGGCTCTATAAATCATTTCATTTGTTTAAAACCTGAGTACTCAATGACATCTCAGATTCATATTTTCAGATGAAAGAACACCATATGTAAATGAAAAATGTGCCTTCGCTCATTTTCACTCGAGTTTATTCTGAATGAAAGCTGCATATAGTCAAATCCTCATAATAGCAGTTGAACATGAAAAGGCCCAGATAAGCAAAGCACTTAAGTAAGTGGTTGCCTTTTTAGGGCCCCTCTACATGTGCAGGTAAAGGTGTGATGGGATCTAGCGTGCATGGCACAAGGTAGAATTGTGGCAATGTGCATTCGATCCCATCATGCCTTATTCCTGGGTGCAGGGGAAGCCTGATTATGGGCTCCCCTCTGCACTGGTAAGAAGCAAGTTCCCTGAGAGCCCTTCATGGGAACTGCAGCTGCTATGATCCTCCAACTTTGGGGGCACCCCATATACCCCAGGGTCTGGAGGATCATAGCAGATGCAATTCCCCAGCCTCAGGGGTTCCATGTTACCTCCGTGTAGCTGTGCCCCCTGGGTGTTGGGACCCAGCTGCCTAACTAGGCATGGTGCAGCCCTGCAGCTGGGAAGACCCAGTTACATGTGCAAATTGAAGCTCTTTAGTAAGCACACATTTTAGAGGTCTAATTTTATAGCGGGTTGGAGGTTTTAAAGGCATGATAGGTACTTTGGACATATTGCTGTTCTCAAGGTAATTGCATAATTAACCAGTTAACTCCACAATACCTGTAACATGTAGAGGGGACCTTATATGCTTTTATACTACTTTCAAACAATGCTTAACTTAAGCATATGCTTTGCTCATCAGGACTGTTAGCACGCAGTGAGATTCACTAATCCAAGCCTTTGACATTCTACACATTATTAGTATTTATTAGTTCCTGGTATTACCATCCAGATCTCAGATAGAAATATATTCCACAAAAGGGAGAGACTGTATTCAGATAAAAGGGAGGATCAGTGAGTGCAGTGATTCAAATGAAAGACTTGAATCATGATTTTTGGATTTCATTCCCATTTCTGCCACTGATTTGCTATCTGCCTTTATAATACTCAACCTCTTCATGCCTCACATTAATCAACATGTGCATGGAATATGATAATATTACATAATTCATTAGAATACACTTATGGGGTATAAATAGCTTTGAAATGTGGAAAGGTCTTTACATTTTAAAAACAAAATGTTGAGCTGAAATAGTTGTATTTTATGTCCTAGGATTTTTTTGTTAAAACAAATAAATGAAAATAATAGAGGATTCAAATATGCAAATGTAGCAACCTATCAGCTTGGCCACAGGGGTTTTGAAGATCTGCAGCACAGTTCTCTATTTTGAGCTAAAGCAGCAATTGAATTAATAGCAGTGGTGAACAGTATTATCCTCTATGGAAGAGCCAGCAGTTTAGGCATCTTCTTAGAGTTTTGGGTTTGGCACGTGTGGAGCTGGAATGGGTGAGTGGTGCCATTTTTATTTTTTTTTGGCGTTATGCTCCAGACTGCTAAGGAACCATATCCCAAGAGATCTCCACTTACAACCTGACTTTTAAGCTACTGTTGTGATTTCTCAATCCTGTGGTACTCTAATATTTGGGAACAGCCTTGAGCAGCAGATTTCCCAGGAGTTCCCAAGATGTCACGGTGATGCCAGGAACTGTCCACAGTGCTCCATGCAGCAACCCTATTCCTAAATGTCCCTGTCATCCTCAAGCTCTGCCTCTGGAATGCCTCCTACACAACCAGTTTTAGAAAGGATTGCGGGGCAGGGATTATAACTGTGTCTCCCAGTTCCTATGTTGGAGAAATTCTCCCTCTGCCAAAAACGGTTCTTTCAATCTTTTATCCTTCTTCAATCATTTTCTTTGGCATAAAATGAACAGTGGAGGGATAAGGACTTTCATCCTATTCCTACAGGAGTCCCTGCCACGCTTCTGTTTTTATAATTATACCTTTCAAGGGTTTTTAGCACTTGAATGCAAAACTTTCAGCACCAGAGCATAGACTCTACAATTTGTGTTAAAAGAATAATTCTGTAGCTGGTAGCAGTTCAACGCTACTATTTTAAACATAAAGAACTGGAAAACATGCTTCTTGAGGGAACAATGCAAATAGTCCGGAATCTCCATAGGTTTCCAAGCACTGAATTCCATGGGCATCCTCTAATTACTTAAATCAGGAGCAGGAAACCTGATGAGCCTGGAGAATTTGCATAGAGAAATCATCCCTGCACAAATTCCCCATAGCAGTCCAGATACCCAAGGAGCTATGCTCCCATTAGTTTTCTTTCCACATATACTTTAGAAACTTGCCATTTCATTCTACTAGGGATGAAACAAGAAAGGTTCGATGGCAATTGCAATAAAAGTCCTAGTACCAGATCATCAACTGACAGAAATCAAGGTAACTACTAACATCAAAGGAATTACTTTGATTTACATCAGGTTAGGATCTGAGGTGTTTCATTTTATACAGATAATTAAATATTCATTTGGCCAGAAACAGTGACTAGATCTACACCTTAGTGGCTATGGTCTTGTTGAATGTGGGAGACCTAGTTCAAGAGTCTGCTCCAATGACTATTTAATCATTTCTACAAAAGTAGAACATCTTAAAAGGAGAGAGAGTTACCAGTAATGGAATTCATTGAATTAATTGAAAGAAACTCATCCCAGAATACCAAAGAGCCTTGTAGTACTTTTCTGGGGATATGGGAGAAAAAGGTTCACGTCCCTGTTCCAAACTGACATATCGTACTGCTGAACTTAGGTAGCTTCTCACTCCCCTTGCTGATTTCTATTAAGCTCATTCTTAGGTGCTTGAATTTCTCCATGAGCTGTAAAGGAAATTTAAGCATGAAATATAGGGCTGAGTATTCTAAGAGGTTGGGTTTTTTTGGAGGGGGGGGGGTAGTTATTTTATTTTTTTTATTTTTTTGTAAATTTAGCTCCGGCCATATGTCATTTAATTTGTTTCTCAGCCTATCCAACTGAATTACATAGAAACTACAGAGTTGTTACTGCCTTGAGCTAGGGGTTGACTTCCTGAAGTTTCTTTCTACTCAATTTAAAATCCTCAATTAAAACCTGCACTGCTGAAACAGAGAATGAACCTTCTACAGGCCTTTTCCATAAAGCAATTATATCAGGCAGCAGAGAGGGAACCTGTGCAATAATAAGAGAGTCAACATGATTTTTGTTTTAATGTAGAAGACTCGCGCACAGCTTGGGGGTTCACTTCGTTTCACCGTTTCTGTAAATAGACACACTCATGCCAGCCCAGCCCTACAGCATGGGGTTTACATGTGTAAAACCCACACACACTTCTGCTGTGTATGACAGTGTGCGCGCCTTTGGTTTTGTATTGTGTGCACATTTTTTTCCTATATTCACCTCCTTCCCCCCTTTTCTCCTCTAGCCTGTTGTTTTAAAGAGAAAATATGCGATCTGGCCACTGGGCAAGATGGCCCTGGTTGTTTTGGCCATGTGCTCTGCACATGGAAAGCTCGGTCCTTGTATCTGGGTAATATATGTAAAATCTTCTGGCCTGATTACCAGGGGGAGCAGAAGCTTCTCCAGACAGATTGGTTAAGAGACTGAAGCATGGCACTCTCTGATGCTAAGGGATATAAGGTCAGCTGCGCTGATTGGGTGGGGGGGCAGGGATAAGCTTCCTCCCAAAGGGGAGAAAGAATCTGCATCTAGAAAAAGGGGAAACTCAGGTAGAGCGGAGAGGCAGACAGAATTGTCCTAGCATCTGGGAACTCCTCTCTCTTCCTTTTCTTCCACCTTTTCTGAGGTTTTAAGGGATTAATGCCGGGGAGGATGGTATTGATTCCTTGGATTGACTGACCAGAAATTAGGCCTGACAGTTTTAAATAGGGTTGAAACCTGGGAACATCTAATCCTGGCAGCTTTGGGCTAGGGTTGAGGTTTATGAACTTCTGCTCCCAGTGGAACTGTGTAAACCAGACTACCTGCCAGCCACGCCCAGAGGCTAGGCCTGACTTTCCTCCTTTATTTCATTTGAGAGTCCTTGACTCCAGGCAAGCTGTGCGGTTGGGGTCAGCTGTAGCCTGTAATCAACCTGACTCCCCTTTGAGTTTCTCCTGTATTTTTTGTCTCAACAGGCCATATAATCCAGCTCAGAAGTTTTGGGGTGTCTGTATCCGGGCTGGAGCTGCTGCCACCTCCTTCACTCCATACAGCCTCTCCGTGGGAGCAACAATCAGCGCTGTACCACTTCACTAGGAGTGCCAAGGAGCCCCGGCCACAAGCAGCTTTCCAACGCATGATGAACCACAATCATAAGACAGCTCCAGCATGGACCCTGGAACTAACCCTTTGGGAGAGCTCCAAGTCCTAGACCCTGGGCTAGGGTGAAGTCTCTCTAAACTATGAACTGTAGTTGTAGAGATAATGGGCATTTTTACATGTGCTCTGAAATGTGGTGTCTGCTGCCTTAATTGGCAAACCTCACTAATTAAAAGCACCCAGGCATCATGTATATCAGCATCCTCGCACTGAAAAAATGGTGGTGGGGCACTTTGAACTAAAGCTCATTGAACATGTTTTATTTCAAAGTGCCACGCTGCCATTTTTTTCAGCATGGGGCGTGCGGGGATGTTGATACACATGCTGTGGCAGACTGCTGGAGCGCAGCAACTTCCATGCTCCAGCAGACTTGATTAATTGAGTCTGCTCCCTGCACATCTGTAGGAGCCCAATGTTTATATTGTGTCTAAGGTTTTGTGCTTTTGGATTTTTTTGTTTGTGTTTTGGTAATAAATTTGTACTTGTTGGTTTATTCTGCTTGCGAGAATGAGGATTTGATTGTGTGGGACATCCTAGACAAATTTACTGTTCCCAGATTTCCAGGTGGAGGCTCAAGCCACTGGTATCACTCATTGGGTACCCCAGAACGTGAAGCCAAGCTTTGTCACTGCCAACCTGTGCCTGGCAGAAGAGTTTCACACCACTTTGACACGTACCCTGCTGGGGTCGTCTGACCCCAGCAGTCTTTTCTGCCCAGGTACACAGGGGTTGGATCCAATGATCTCCTAGGTCCCTTCCAGCCCCTAACATCTATGAATGTATAAATAAGGTAGAACCAAAGATAAGACAGTAGGGTGGGATTATCCCACAAGACTTGGCACATTTATGTAAAGTGTCCATTGAAAAGTTTTGAGGTCATATTTGGTGCCGATTCTCTTCAAGCCTTTGGAAGAGTAACAGCATCAAAAGTTGTAAAGCCCATAAATTAGGTCAGTAAGATTTCATGTTTAAAACTTTGCAAGCTTATGCATTCTAATTAAGGGAATAAAACAGTGTGTCACTGGAACAGAGCAAGTAATTCTGAATGAACTAGACTTAAGACCTACTGAAGAAGTGACATTATGGAAATGGATTTCTGTCCTTTTGCAAAGATTATAATGAACACAACAACTGTTTTTTTTTTAAATGATAGAAACCTCAAGACCCTGTATGCTTAAGGAAGCTGCAAGGAAAGGATATTTATATGTTGGCTTCATGGACCTTGGCACCAAGCAGATATGGTTGGCACATGAAATACAGTGAAGCCAAAGAGTAGCACTTTACTCTTTACTTCCCATACCTCAATAAACTGAATAATAGGTTCAATCAATTCAAGTCAAAGGTAGGACTGTTGTTCACATCACTGAGGTAATAAATCAATGAATATGGGAAAAAATAGATGTTATAATTAGGAAATGATAATATATTTTGAATATATTTTGCTAATGAATCCTTTACAATTAATAAATATGCAGGAAAATAACATAATTTAGAATCAGAAGTCAAATTAGGAAAGCTCATTAAAATCTGTAAATCTACTGCAGACACCTACTGTTGAATAATTCATCAACTGTTTAACGAATTTACTAAAAAAACATGTAAATTACTTTTATTGCTAGGCTAATTCTAGTTTTTTTGTTTTGTGAAGGGATTTTTTTTCCTGTAGTGCAAGGCTGCTAAACTTTAATTGCAAATTGATTAACATGGAGCCCTGCTAATTAAATCAGCTGAAGGAAATTTAGGCTGACACCATGCTAGGTGCTGAAATTAAGGGACTGTCCCATTGCATTAAATGCAGTACATTTATCACAGATAAACTAACAGTCTATTTATTTGAGTTGACAGCTAATGGAGAAGGAAAATGAATCTTTACAGTATTGTATGTAACAGATACACAGCTGCTTTGCTACTAATTGCTGCTTTACAGGTTTTTAAACAATTAGAATTGCTTTAAATAAATGTTGTTCCCAAGCTGAACTAAGACAATAATAACACCCCAAGTAAATACTTTGCTGATGTAATGGTATGAGCCCAAGAACCGTACATTTATTTGCTATGCCTATATGGCAAAGTATGTGGGTTAAATTCAGATATGTATGATACTTAGGAAACTGTCTCAATGAAAGCAATGATGAATGTAACTACTTTTTTAAAAATTTCAACACAATACCTAAACTGAATTTCTCATTCTACTGCTTTTAACTGGGTATTATTATTGGTCGTCATTTATTTGAAATGGGGAGAGGAGGAGGAGGGGGGAGGAAAAGAGTTCTTGACACTCCCAAAGTGGTTAATCATTTTTATATCTGTGCGTGTTATGGCAGGATATGAAATTAGCTCCTCAGAATTCAGAAATAGGCCATTGGCATGACACCTAAAATGGCACGGAATAAAAAGGCTATTAGGTACTGCACCAGATGACGTACCTGTCCTAAAAATACTAAATGACGTTGTCTGGACAACGCATTATAGGGATAGGGGAGGATGAAAAACAAAACAAACAAAAAACCCCACCACTCTTACCATGGGATTAGACACTTTGAGAGGTCAGAAAAAATGTTAAATCTCAATCAGGTAGTGGGCATGCAGTGATACTGAAATATGCCTCATAGATTAAAACAATATATTATTCATTCTTTTTAAAAGGAAGGATTGGTCTGCTAAATGTTTAAGGCCATGATAACCTCCCTATCAGCTTCCACTAAAACTGCCAAATCCCACCAAAAGGGCTATATGAAATGACAAGCAGTTTTGTCAAACCTGAATACCTATAGCCTTCATCAGAATTGAGCATCAAGCACTGAGATGCATTGTTACTCTACTTTGTTGAAAAGATTATGCACATTTTGGAAATGCTCTCAACAGTCAGGATCCCTTCCTCCCATAACCACTAAACAACAGCCCACCTACATTTCCAGAGTTCAGTGCATTCACTTACCAACCAATTCTGGATACCCTATGGGAGTCACAACCAAAGATTCATAAATCTGACTCATGCCCTCCCTGATTTGTAAGAAAGGCATGAGCAATTGGTGCAATTCCTAATTACAATAGCCATTGTCACATTTAGAGGAAGAACTATTCCTTTTATATTCAAACATGCAGTGGTTCAAATGGCACCAAAAGAACCAGCCACAGATGCATAGGTGGATCTAGGATTTTGAAAGGGGGGGGGGGGGGGGGGGGGCGGGGGCATCATCACATATAACATAACACACATTTTTTCCAGTTAAAGAGAAACTAGAAACTTTACTACTATGCTAAAGGCCTGGTACTATATTATTGAGTTTAAGATCAAAACAAAAAAATGCAACTTTATTGAAATAGTCTGTAACTTGCTGGATTATATATTAAATTTAAAAACCACAAGAAACTAGACAAACTGTCAAAATACGCAAAATATATTTTTCCATAAGCCCTATAGGCATTATAATTGAATAAACATCTCTTATTCAAATTTGTAACACAATCTAGTCTCCATAAGTATCTTTATAGTGCCTCCAATACTTTACTATCAGTCATTGCTACACCTGAGTTAATATTACACCTGAATTAAGGTTTTTAGCTAGAGTTAAAAATTGTCTGCAGGACTGTGAAATGAGAGAGACATACTACCAGGAATGGGTAACAGACAGTAAAATGGCACAAGAAAGTATAGTTTGAATAGCAGAACATCATTAACTCCTATGGAATGTAGAGACATTAGCAGGCATCAGGTAGATGACAATGAGCCATGAAGTCAATTGACTCCCTCAGTGCTGCCTGAACAAAAAGACTGCTGCCCCTCCCAGGCAGCTGGTTTTAAAGTTTGGTAAAGTAAGGATCAAAGTGAGGGTGTAACCCTGTACTAGCCGCCCCTCCCTGATCCACTCCTGCCCAGATACTTTGGTTCTAGCAAATGATTGTCTGGTATTACTACACTTCCCATTCTTAAACAAGTTCATAGTGAAACTAGCCGAACTCTAATCAAAACTAAGGAACTCGACCTACACAAAACTGGATTTAGGCCAGGGCACAGAACTGAAACCATTTTAGTGGCAATGATAAATGATCCCCTGATGGCAATGGAGAGAGGGTAGTTATCCATTCTCACCTGTCTGGACCTCTCTTAAGTACTTGTCATTGTAACCAGTAAAATAATGCTGTCTTGCCTGAGAGAGGTGATGGGTCCAGCAATAGTTGGATAATTTGCTAAAATAGTCTGAGTCCTTCATAAAGGACATACACTGCAAGTAATGCAAAACAGCATCTCCATTGAATCATCTCTTTTTTGATGAGTCCCATAAGGATCAATTGTCTCATTGGTTTACTGAATAGCTACCTTCAGCTTCTATATGAACAAGGTCATTCAAATGCCAGCAACATGCAGGTAGACACATACATCTGCTTTTCCTCTGCTACATACTCTCATACTACTACCAAAGGCAGAGTGCTAGAGATCATGGAGGCACTGCTGATTTATGATCACTGTAAAACAGAGGTTATGCCTTATTGCCAGGGTAAAGCATTCTGAAGAGTTTAAAGCCTTAGGGCAGCCTCCCTTAGTGGAATAGAACATGCTACAGCAGTCAAATCTTTCCGTTAATTTTTAATGCCAATTCTCCTATAGCATCCATGAGAAACATCTTCCATCATCTCTACTTAGCTAAGAGGCTTTGCCCCACAATGGTAGGTAGTAACTTAGCATCAGTTATACATTTATGTATTACTTCTCACCTGGACTACAGCAGCATGACAAAGCTGAGTAAAAACACTTTTGTTCTTTAAGAAACTCCAGAGAGAGCAGAATAGCCTCTTCTCTGTTATCTGCTTTGACTTCCCAAAGAATACCAAATAAAGGTCAAGGTTTCAGACCTTTTCTTCAAAGATCTTCATGACCTAGAGTCTGGACAGCTGAGAAGACTAAAAGCACTGATACGAACACCATAGCCCACACGTGTTACTCCTTTGCCTTTACAATAACATGTAAACCAGAATTTTATGGCAGGGTGAGGGACAGTACAAGATGGTAAGGAATTGTGTAAGGATTACAACTGAAGTCACCACCTTTTTCTCTAAATGCAAAGCACATTATTTGAACATCTTCTCTAAGAGATATCCTGCGATACACATATTAAAAAGAAACAACACAAAACAATACCCATTGGAATACCTTCCTGAAACCAGACACAACAGCATATACTTTCCACCCCTGCAGAGAGTATAAGAGAAAACAACATGTAGCAGATGTTAGTCATATCACTTATTGCACTACTGGAAGGTGCTTTCATGCTGCGATTATGAGCACAGTATAAGAAATTATGTAGAACAGAATAGTTTAGGAAAGACCTTAGGCAAGTACATAGTCTTACAAATCTGAATTTCAGGGTGTAGCATGCTCACACATGTTCAAGTCCAGATGTACAATTTCACATTTCCCAAAGAAAGAAGAGTTAGTTTTCTTAATATTCAAATTGGGACTGCTGCACAGAAATATTGGAGCACACTAAACTGGCACCTACTACCACAAGTACAACTGCAGACATATCTAGGGTCTAAGGATGAAGTCCTGGATACTCACTCAACGTAAAATGCCAACTTCAGCTTGAAAGGTACTAGCTTTAACTGGCAAAAGGAAAATGTATCAATGATACAGGACACTGTAGGAAGTACTGACTTGCAAAATCCATGAACTATGAAACTCCGTTTGGTAGATGCTCCCAACTTTACCGAATCAAAGAAGATCCAACACACCCCAGAAACCACTTTTCCCCCCTTATCATGGGTTCATGAGACCAAAATGTGCATCACAAAGTGACTGCAATGAGAATGTTTATACCAAAATAAAGTCATTAAAATCAAACACTTCTTCAGTTTATTGAGGGTTAACATAAAAAAGAAAACCATAAAACAAATAGACTGTCAAAGGCCAGCTTCAACAAATTCAGGGGGAAAAAAAACCTAATGTACACAGAAAACAGTATTTATGAGTAAAACAGAATTACTTGCTCCCTCCACTCCAGGTAAACAGATAAAAGCAAAAACTCAGCAGTAGCTAGTTATGCTCAGTGCTTTTAAAGTGACAATAATGATCATTACGGAAATTAGCGCTATATCATTAAGACTACAAATTAGATTATAATCTGTAAATGAACTGAATGATATGTAAGCAGGTCCCGAAACTTGTCATTATTTTACGTTCCCATTACCAACTCTATAAACCCATGCATATCAGAGTACTCAAATGTTCAAGTGCCCACCATTTTTCAACACAAGTGTTTTTCTAAAGATTTTTTTTATAAATCAGAAAAGAAACAATTAAAAATACAACCCAACCCTACTATGCATGCAAAAATATGTACTAATATGCCTATTTAGTGACTGAGGTATGCTCCAAAAGCTACTGTGGCAAAAGAGAACATAAAATCATTATCAGGTGAAATTAATTATACTTCTTAGGAAGAATAAAAAAGCTATCTGGAAAAATGCAGTTTTTCTACAAACACCTCTAGGCTAAGTACAGATAGTCAAAAAGCCTGAGGCTGAATTGATTCAGTCTTTGCAAGTTAGTCTAAGTGAACAGACAATTACCTTTGATTCAGGAAATGCAGCCACATGCCTGCAATGGCTCAGGCCAGAAGTTGGGGGTGGGAGGTGCTATAGCAAGGCTCTCTGGCACATAGCCAGCATGGCTGAGTAGTAACTTCCTCTTCCTGGTGCCCCAGCATCTCTGGAATTTCCAGTTCACAATTACAGTAGCATAACTCTGCAGGTTCGCTCATCACTTCATCTTCCTGCTTCCAGGTGCCCTGGGATATGTAGTTCACAGTTGCAGCCAGCAGTAAGTTTGAGCAGGGGAAGTATTCAACCCCCTTCCCTGGCACCAACCCCCAGCTGGGCAGTCTTCCCCTGCACACTGGGCTACATCCCCAGCCTGGCTCCCCCACTTTTGCCAGCCAGCCCTCACTGATCCAGCTAGAAAGCAGAGGGGCAGGGCCAGCCCTGCTCTTTGGAGCAGACAACATAACCCAGCCTATGGCTGCAAAGCATGCTGGGGGACTCAGAATTAACTTTAACCAGGAAGGGGTCTGGGACAGAAGTTTCATAAACCAGTTTGACCCAAATCAGTTAAGTTTGATACTACATTCAACCAGGCTTATTTCCAACCAGTTTTGACCATTTTGAAACTGTTTATATGCACTGAGCTTTTGTTCAATTACAGGTTTAGACCAATTTCTGATCATTTAAACCAGTTTCTGGGTAAATTCTGTCCCTAGCCCTAGTCTACAAGTGTAAAGGCCTGACTCCAGTCTTAAGCATTTAATCATCAGCAGAGTTAAGCCTAAGCATTGGGTGAATTAAAGTCCATTTTAAGAACTAAAATGGGATGTACTGTTTTGTGCTGACCCAAAAGTAAATTTACTTCTTATTAGTTTCATAATTAGAAACCCTGCTGACTATACACAGCTATATTGTCAGTTAATTGATTTGTTTTCTGATGATAAATACATGTTACTATTGTTGTTCATTTGGATAACAATTCATAATCACCATCATTGCCAATGACAATACATGACTTACAACTCAGTACTCAAATCTTCTCAAAGGAAAAGACTCTCAAAGAAAGACAACCAGTGAAATGTTAATTTTACATCAATACATAATAATAATAATTTTATATAAATGCAAGGGCTAATTCCCTTTCCCCTTTAACATAATCAATTGTGTACTCTCATTTCACCATATAGATCTACAAAATTATTTTGAGGTTTTATTTATCTTTCTATAGAAAGAAAGGTGTAACAGGGTCCCTACTCTGTTACTAGAGGAGGAAGGGACCTAACGGTGCCTGATCCACCCATCCTTTGCCAGTTCATCCCTTTCCTTTGTAGTGTTCCTTTATCTGGTTTCTTTTTCCTTTGTTGCACCACCCCTCCCCCTGCCTTGTCTCCATTTTTCATTTACTTATGCTTCCTTTGTGTTGTGTTGGATCAAACTCACAGGCAGAAAAGCCTCAAAGAAGATGACCACTGGGTCCAGATGCAGACAGTGCCTTATGGCCCAAGTGGGGCAGAAGTGGAGGTTCAGGTGAACCCAAATGCCTTTTATAAACCCAAGTATCAGGCCAAAAAGGAGGCCAGGTTGTAGAAGCTAAAAGGGATAGGTGAAGTAATCTATGCATGGAAGGTTTCTTTGAGCTGAGACCAGCACCTGCATTTTGCTGCTTTTGTTTCCCCAGTGGACTGAGTTGTGGTTGTAGGAGAGTCTGAGGCTACTGAAAAGGGTGCTTGGGGACCCCCTGAATTTGAGAGACTGTTGAGAGGACAGAGCATAGAGACTAGGGTTATGTTCTGAGCCTGAGAGGGGCAGAGCCTGCCAGGGACTGAAAGGCAGGAGTGCAACATGGGGAAACAGGACCCATAGGATCCTGTGCAGGGGTCTCATGGAGCCTGGAGCCTAAGATCACAAGGGCATGGCCAAAGCTGAGCCAAAAGCTTGTGACCCTGAACCATGAGCTCCAAGCTAAAAGGCACAGCCAGAGTAAAAGTGGGATGAGGCCAAGAGAGCCACAGTCCAGACAAGGGTCCCCTTTCACAAAGCTCTCTTTGCCCTTTGGGAAGCTTCCCATATCTCGTTATTACGTCAAGATGCGGCAGGTGAGAATACAGGGATGAAGAGCAAAGGATGCCAGCAGAAAAAGGCTCCTAAAGGCAGGTGTACTGTCTTGGCACCTCTGGGCATCCTACAAAATCTTCCACTGAAATATCTAAGTGAATTTATTATTTTTGAGAATCAAGGGCTGAGAGCATTGACATGAATCATACAGTTCAGGGAGGCCCTATGTAAGATTCTCCCTGGAGCTCTGCTAATGCAAGTAAATCCTGGCTTGCAAAGCAGTTTCTATTCTGGTCTGGATCTTTGTTGAGCAGATGTTACTAACTGTGCAATGGTTTTAATGATGCAAACAAACAGGATCAGATGATCCAATTTTCACTTGTAATTGACCTCAACTGAGATTTGTACCCAGTTTTCAAATGAAAAACTAGTTCACCCTTCTAGGGCTTGGCTCTGTAAGATGCTGAGCATGAGAAACTGCATGACCTCAAATGCCCTCCTCCACCTCTTTCTCAGAGTCAGAGGAATTGATGGCACTCAGGAATTCAAATGAGGTAAAATCCCTTTCAGGGTCAATCCCTAGTCACGGATTTTGTACTCTGTCGGTGATATGTATGTTGTAGTGGAAACATGCAGTAATAGCACAGCTAGAATAAAATAAAATAAGATTTGATTCTAAATGGCAAAAAGAATCAAACTGCAATTATTGTTTCTCTTCAACATCATAACTCATTTCAGAACCTAAATAAACTTATACAAAAACAAATGAGCTCCAAATTACTCTTAGAGGACATACCTGCTTTTTATACTGATAGAATCTCACAAATACACACAGTTACTTCTGATTAATAGCATTTGACTTGGCTGGGGTTAGTGGAAAGATGACAGCTCTTCAAACTTTTTTCTTCTTTTTTTAAATTTTAGAACCTGACAAAATAGTGTCATTAAAATTGTGACTTTACAATGGGGGGTGCAGCATACCTGTGGCTTTTGTGAATATGATGAAAAATCACTTCTGTGCAGAAGACCAGAACAAGGTCCATCTGCCTCCTAAATCTACTTAAAGGATGAATGAGACTTAAGAGGTACGTAGGTCTTGTGCCAGACTACAATAGGGTGAATTTTACCCCCAAAGGAACCAACAATGTTATGCCAAGAAATCAATATACATTCTCAGTAATGAACAAAGTACGTACAAGGGGAAGATGAACGTACACACAAGAATCTGAGATTGTGGTCTTTATATAAACTGAAAAGAAAGAGCCAAAAAAGGAAAGAGAGTGAGAGAATAAACATAAGGTGACCAGGATTAGGCACAATATTTCTGATGTGATCTCATTAAGCAAGACCTTTACATTCTGATAACTAGATAATCAACTGCTATTTATTCACTGGTTTGGTTTATGCCTCTCAGTATATTCAAAATGTTTTATTGTTATACAGCACCAAACATATTACTTATGGGTGTGTCCGTAATTACCTACTGATCCTTCTCCTGCTTCTGGTTCAGTAGTGTGTGTAAGAACAGAGTATTTTCCTCTATTTACTTCCCCCTCCTCCTTCCCTTTTCTCCCTAAGATATTTACCTCCTATTTCCCTGATCCAAGCTGAATTAAAACAATTACTCTATCTGCCAATTCATCACATCTGTTTGAATCAGTCTGGGTTTTACTGCCCTCTTAAAAGAACCGCTATGTAAATTATGATCTAAATCTATATGGACTGGTTTTCCTTAAATGGCAATATTTTAGGAGTTTGCTATTGCAGTGCTTATCTAACAACCTGTAACTTTTCACTGTTCAAGTAATACACATAGAAGAGATTTTCAGCCCCTTTCTAAAACCTCTTTACATTAATAAATTGATACATCTTCTCTTTCCTAGGCAGTTTAAATGTAGTACATTACATGAATTTCCATGTATCTGCAGTCAATGACTTCAAAATTCTGGGTAAATCTAACATACTCATTAAATCCTGGATTACTGTCACTTTTTGAGAAGCACTACTATCTGGCCCTCTTATTCAGATAACATTCCTTCTTCAATAGCTCCTTCTTCCTTGTTAAAATGTTTCTGTAGCTCAATCTTTAACTTCCTTTATATAGTGAGGCAAGGAATTTTTTACCTTTCAAATAATGCTTGTTTTTCTGTTAGTAAACTAGTATTGTTCTGTTGCCTTCTTTTAAGAGAAACCTATTATATTCACTAAGTGCTGGTTCATTCTGAAATTGAGCAACTGCTGATTCATGCATTTCTTCATCTTTGGGATTCAGAACACTGTTCTTTAGGTGCTCAGCTTAATATTTCCAATAAGCATCTGACTTGAGACCTGATTTCATGTTTACTCATGCTGAGGAGACATTCCTAGTCTGAATAGTCCAACAAACAGAAATTGGACTCCTTGGCTAGGGACAGACATTCAAAAGCCTGAGCCTGAATTGATTCAATCTTTGCAGGTTAGTCTAACCTGCAAAGCTTGAACCGATTTGGAGGTGGATAGACATTCCCTTTTCATTCCAGAAATTCAGGCACATGCCTGCAGTGGCTCAGGCTAGAAGTCATGGGGTGCTAGAACAGCCCTCCTATCCTTTCCATAGTTCTGAGCTGATGAGGGGTGGGGGCAGGGGCATGGTCAGGCCCCAGCAGGATGCTTTGACTAGGGAGGGATTTAAACCCCCCC
>NW_005841965.1:1807114-1810562 GCF_000455745.1 Alligator sinensis
CCCCCCCCCCCCCCCCCCCCCGGCCTGCACCATTGCAGACTTTTCTCCCGCTCACTGCTCAAGGGGTGGGAATGTTGCCAGCCCCCAGACCTGGGCTAGCACTCTGAGGCAAAGGTAGGGGGGTGGGGGGGCCTGCAGTGCATGCATCTGTTGATGAAACTGAGCTTTTCAGTCTCCCTCTCCCTGCTTCTTCATACTGTCTGCAAACCTGACAGGGCTGTAAACCAGCAGGAGGCTAATAAAACCACGGTGTTTATCAGCCCATCAGAAAAAGAAAAGCCTCTCCCATTAGGTCAAGCTTTTTTTAAAAAGCTTTTTCCAGGGAAAGAACAGAGGGACATTACCAGGTAACCTGTTGATTAGCTCAAAAAAGCCCTAAGTGGACACTGTTCTGTCTGCCTTTGTCCTGTCCCAGTGAAATTGGAGACACACAGACACCTCTCAGGATTAGCTGGCATACCATATGCCTAGGGTCTGTGGAGCTGGGGGCTGTGCTGTGGGAGATGGGAAGGAAGGAAGGAGGAGGGAATCCCTGCTTGAGCAGTGAGGGAAGCCAGGCAAACCCTGTTGTACCTGCAGTCTCCCCTGAAGCTCTGGCTAGGGAGGGGAGGGATGGGGCCAGCCTGTTCTATGGAGCAGAGAGCACAGCCTAGCCCAGCCCAGGGATGCAAAGCATCTGGGATGCTGGGGGTCTCTGGTTTAACTTAAACCAGGAAGGAGTCTGGGACAGACATTGCCGGTTTGAACCAAATCAGTTAAGTCTGATACTACATTCAACCAGGTTTGTCTTAAACCACTTTCAGCCATTTTGAAACTGGTTTTTGTACACTGAACTTACGTTCTGTTACAGATTTAAACCAGTTTCTGATCACTTAAACCGGTTTATGTGTAATGTCTGTCCCTAGCCCAAGTGGAATATTTCAGCATTATTGCATGTTTATGGCTACTAGATTTTTTTTTAACCCTCCTTTTCTATCCATATTGGATGGAAATATCATTAACCAATCTCAAGATTACTCAGAAAAACATCCATAGAACACTTTAACATGCTTTGATTTGTGTAAAGTCAAAGGACACATTTAGCTGACTAAATCACATTTATCTAACTCTCTTGAGTGTGGGTTTAAAGTGTTTAAGAGTGTTTAAAGAGAGTCTTCCCTACCATGTCACCCCAGTGTAAATTACTTCCTCCTCCAGCCAGGTCCATCAGCACATAGGGGAGCATAGCATCTCTTCCCTTCTTTTCCATGCACAAATGGAAAGAATAGTGCCCTGGTAAACTTCCCAGTCCCCTCCTTTACAAAGACTGGCACAGTAGATAGCCCATACATTGTAGTAGGGAGGATCTGATGCCTCCTTACGTCCCTGGCTCATGATTCTACATCATTTAACAAAATAGGGGGCAAACATTTTGTCTGTTTTGTTTAGTTTTAAAGTAACCTCATACCACCCCACCTTCATACTTTAATCCATTACTCCCCAATAAAAAAAATATGACACATATGACAGTGACAGTTTGGCTCCAAATTATATTTTCAGTTCCAACTATCAGTTTGCAGGAACAATCTGTTTAGGGTTTAATTGATTAACTTATCTTTGTGGTATCTGTGAGAAATATGATACTTCTATTTAGATCCCATGATTATCCCATGATGGTAAAGTAAGAGTCTGGATAAATAATAGTCAACAGTTTAGTAAAATGGAAGGCCAAATTCTCCTTTAAGCTACTAAATGTATTTCTGAAGTTGCTAGGTAAGGATCATTATATGATCCATTAATTTCTCTCTGTATCTACAGCATTCCTACCATCCTAGCCATTAGCTTTCAGCCTGTATCTAAAATAAGAGCAGAAATAACATTTTTCAAGTTTTCAAACCCACATGGTGTAATAAAAAAATGTTTAACCTTCCTGAGACATAGGTTTTGATATCTTTTAATGAACTTAGGTGTTTAAATAGGTTTATAAAATGTAGCATATTATTAGCCAGAAATATTACCAAGGCAAGTTAAGCAATGATTTTAGATACATAACACTTACTACTGCTTATTCTAGATAAGTAAAATCTATGTAATTGGACAAATATAGCTCAGTAATATCAATGACGTCTTCTACTGATACTTTTTTGGTTAGTTCTACTCAGCAGAGGATCTGGAGACAAAGGTCATTAATTTCTGGCTAATCTCTAAGTTTACAGATAAATAGAGAGTAGAAAGTTCTCTTTCCAATACACAAAGCAACACCAAGATAAAAGGTCCATTATAATTCATACCTAAAAGTTAGCATTTCATGCACCTTCTTCTCAAATTTCTAAAGCACTGAAATTGACCTATTAATATCATTTTTGTTTGTACCACAACAGTTCTTATAGGCTCTGAATGAAATCAAAGCCCCAGTGTGCAACACATGGTATATAATATATATTAAAATTGCTTATATCTAATAGATAAAGCACAGAAATTGTGAGAGGGGATTAACAGGTATATAAATGTTCAAAGGCTTTTTCATTTCGACGCTGTTTTGACTTGTTTTGAGCTCAAAACAGCAAAATCAAAATGAAATGAAGGGCTTCAAAACAGCCACAAAACAAAACAAGGGCAGTCAAAATGTTTTGAAAGTTTCAAAACATTTCGAGTTTCACAGCTGAAGCTGGGTTTGCCTGCAGGGAAACACAAAGTAGGGAGAGGAAGGGGGAAGAGGGGGGAAGGACTGCTCTCATATTGACCGTGTAGCTGGCCAGTGACTGTGATCCTTCCCTGAGGTCCCTTCCAATCCCAGTGCTCTGGGGGAGGGATGGAAAAACAGCATAAAAGGCAGCACTGTTTGAACCGGCCTGCTTTCTGCCTTGGGGTCTATCACAGGCGGAGAAAGACCGGGGAGACTCCCGAGGGAGCCCCAGAGCCAGGGACAGAGGGCGGAATGGAGGGAAAAGAAAAGAAAAAAAATAACTTACTCACCGCAGGATGTGAGGAAGAGCAGGGACGGCCAGAGAAGCTCACGCACGGCCTGGACGACGCCTTAAGTCACTTGCGGTTGGCAGGTGACGTCACTCCTAATCGCCGGCCGGCGGCGATAAAAGAGCCGGCGGCGGAGAGGAGCGGGGCGCGCACGTGGCTGCCGGGAGGGAGTCTGGCTGGCGGAGTCAGCTGGAGGTGCAGAACGTCCGAGGCAACTGCCCGGGCTCACCACAGGGAGAAGCAAAGAAGCCCGGGGACAAGCCAATGCCCGAGGACAACGCATCAGAGGTGGGTGAGCCGGGAGAGAGACCGGTAAGAGCCTCAGCAGCGCAGAGGGGTCAGCGGACCAAGGAAGACCCAGAGAGAGGGCTGCGGTCTGAGGAGGACCTGGAGAGAGGGCTGCGGTCCGAGGAGGACCCAGAGAGAGGGCTACGGGCCAAGGAGGACCCGGAGAGAGGGCTACGGGCCAAGGAGGACCCGGAGAGAGGGCTAC
>NW_005841965.1:1810642-1818090 GCF_000455745.1 Alligator sinensis
GGCTACGAAACCAAGCCATGAGCGTGTGACCCGGTTGTGAAGCAGGGGAGCAGAGAGGCTACTGGCTCCACTAGGAAGCCTAATAGGGGCAGGGTGACACCTCTCATTAGGCCCACAGAGTTTTAGTTGAGTTTTGAAAGGTTCCTTTTTGCGTTTCCCCGGGTTAGAAGGGGCTAAGGGCGCGACAGCAGGGAGTGGGAGCGAGGAGTGAGCTTGTTCGTTGTGCATCTGGGGGAATTCGAGCACCCACAGAAACAACCAAGATCCACCGGGCTGGGTAAAGGTGAGGTGCAGGGGAGGAGGAGCCTCGCAGAAGACATCTATGACGTAGGTACCTGATGAGTAAAACCACGCTACACGAAGTCCCACCCACTGAAAGATCCAAGTCATTGCAGGCAAGAAAGGGCGGACTGCAGCGCGTGGAAAGACTTCCCAGAAGGCCACCTGCGACGGCAAGCTGAGCACCAGTGAGCACTCGGGGCAAGGAAGCCCGAGGCAAGATGTATGAGGCCCGGCGGCTACAGGGTCATTTACTGAGCTATCTTCCAGAAGCTCAGGAGAGTGAGACAACAAAAGGTACTATTACCATTGATTTGATTTCCTACTTGCTAGCCTAACAAGTAGGATTCCACCATACCGTTTGCTTTCTTTCTAGACCCTTTTATTTTATTATTATATTCATTGATTTATTCTTTTCAATTTCATAATTATATTGCAAATTATACCTAGCATTTATATAGGAAGGTACATACATTTATATATTTTTATACATTTATATCTTGAAGAATACTATAATATAGAATTTATATAGGAAAGCACATATTCATTTATATATTTTTATAAAGACAAGACACTATGAAACACACCATGAAGTGTGGTGGAAAAGCAACTGGCAAGCCTTTGGGGAAGGGTGAAAGAGGGGGTAAAGGGAGAGGTGTAAGTTCCCCTCCCCCCCACCAAACTGAGATGCAGTCTCTTTCCTACAATTAGCAGGGATGAGGCTTCCAGTTCTACAGATAGCAAGGAGAGGAGAGCAGTGCCAGTGCTATTGCCTGTGCCTGAGTGTGCATCCCCTCCAAGAGCACCAGCCATAACCCCACCACCACCAGCACCATGACAAGCACCAGCACCACCATGACAGTCTCCTCAACCCCATTTCTCATCTCATGCTGAGCCTTTGAATGCCAAAGGAAGAGCTGGAGCTGGATCTGAATATGAGTGCCCCAGCAAGGGAAATTCTGGGAAGCATGGGGAATCAGCTGAGTTTGTGCTCCACATCCCCTAGAGCCAGGTCTTCTTCCCTAGAAGGCACTTCAGAGGAGGATGAGGTAGAGGGTGCAGAAGCAAGTGGCTCAGATGAGTCTGCTCCTCCTGTTGCTATGCCTCTGCCTGCTGAGGAGGGGGAAATTGCAACATTCACACATGCACCCGCACCCCAGAAGTGAGCGGGTAGTGTGGCCTGGGATCATTCTGAGCTGGCAGATGATCCCACGTATGCTATCTGCCTGCACTGCTGAGTCAAAATCAGCCAAGGCAAGGGAACAAAACACATGAGCACCACCGGGATGCTGATACATCTCCACAAGCACCCCCCACCCCTTGCCCTTGCTCCTCCTCAGCCTGGCACTGGTGGGAGCATGCCCAAAGGGAAGTCCTCCTCTCACTGCAAAGCTCCCATCCCCCAAAAGCAGAGGTAGGCCACCCTGGAACAGTGGGGGAAAGGCAAACAGAAAGGGGGGGGACATTGCAAGAGCAAGCGAGATCACCCAGGGCATTGGGGAGATGCTTGTTGTGGATGGCCAGCCCTTCTCAGTTGAGTGGGCAGAGTTCAGGCAACTAATGGCACTCGTGGCCTCATCCTACCAAGTGCCTGCATGCACCACCTTCATCAGGATGATGGTATCCTCCCTGTATGAGGCGTGCAGGGAGTACTCTAGGGAGCAGCTCCACAAGACAGGCCTGCAGGTGGCCTTACAGTTCACCTCAGACATATGGAGCAGCTAGGGTGGAGATCATGCCTACCTCTCTCACAGGGCACTGTTGCCATCAGTCAGGCTGTTGGTGGGCTCTCCTTCAAGCCGAGGTGATGGATGAGTCCCACATGACAACAGAGATCATGGGAGCCATGAACCGCTTGGTGCAAAGGTGGCTTGTTGGGCAGGGCGAGCTCACTTGCAAGTTAATTGTCACCGACAATCGGGCCAATATGGTCAAGGTGGTTCATGATGCCAACTTTGTTGCCATCCGCTATGTGGCACACAAGTTCCACCTCATAGTCAGGGATGCCTTGGAGAGGGACAGGGCTGCACCCCCAGCAAGTTCATTTCAAAATGCAGGAAGGTGGCAGGCTATTTCCACCGAAGCATCAAGGGGGGCAAGATAAACAAGTAGAGCTGAACATCCTGCAGCACAAAATCATGCAGGATGTGGAGACTCAGTATAACTCCACATACCAGATGCTTAGGAGGCTGGTGCAGCAACAGAAGGCCATCCATGAGATGGCCCTGCTCAGGGAGATTGGGATCAGCGACCCTCTTAACAGAGCTGAGTGGGATATCATTTCCCAGATCTTGGTCTTCAAGCCCTTTCTTGAAGCCAGAGAGACCATCAGAGCTGGCCATGTCCTCCTTAGCCAGGTGTCCCTTGTAGTAAGGGAACTTGTCTGTGAAAAGTGGCTTGTAAATTCCCTTTGAGGATCATGCCTGAGAGATTGGAGACAGGTGGTGTTCTGTTGTTGTCTTTGATAGATTTTTGGTGCGCACTTATTCTGGTGTGCAGTTTTGCTTGGTGTCTCCTACGTATTTTCCATCAGGGCATTTGGTGCCCTGATGGAGATACGTATTGTGAAGATATCTCCATACTGGAGATATTGCTAGCAGGTTTTGCATGTTTTGTCATGGCACGGCCTGGATCCATTCAGTGTAGGAAGTTGGCTTCTGGCGATGAGGTTAGCAAGGTTCAGTGCTCGTTTGAATTTACAAGCCATTTTTCATAGATGAGCCAACAGACTACATTTCATCAACCTCCTAGGTACAGAAACACATGGACTCAATACAGACATTGGAATTCTGACACACAACAACCTGCTGGACATCTGACTCCCCAGGTACCTCTCCACTTTTACTTGTGCTGCTATATCCCCCTTCTCTCCCCCCCCCCCCCCCCCCCCCCAACCCCTAAGCTGCCAGCCTCAGTTTCCAGCCCCAAGCTCCCAGGTTTCTGTCTCTCTCTCTTTCCTCAAATGCAGGTGCTTCCTCAGCCTGACAAAGGGTTTTTCATCCTAGAACCTTGCTAAGATATATTTCTGTAACTATTCAGTTGGTCTGCTAAAATATACCAGATTAGATTGACCCAAAGGACTTTGTCTGCCAGCACCATGTCCTTAGATCAACACCCCTAGCAGGAGGGACACAGGGCCCTGGGCACATCTAAGCCTCAGGGCAGGGGCTGGTAGGGAGAGGTCTCTGGCCGCGGCTGGAGAAGCTCCTGCAGGAGAGGAAGGAAAGGCTCTGTCACAGTTTGGCTGCTTGAGATGCTGCTGGTGCTACTGTGCTAGTGCTAAGTTATTTTAAACCTGTTGTCATTTAAAGTGGTCGACTGGACTGAGGCTGTAGGGGCGGAGGAGACCTCATTGGGACACACTACCGTGTTGTGTAGAGGCCCCAGCGCCAGTGAGGGCTCACTTTAACACACACATACAGTGTCACCCATGTCATGAGTTTTGCTTGTCAGCAGCTTGAGGTGTAGTTTCCCAGAAACCCATATGTCTATCTCCTTGAAACTTGGCAGGTTTCATGGTCTGGGAAGGGGCTACCATTCCTGCAAGTTTTCTTCAAATCAGGCAGGAAATGACAATGTTATAGGTAGTTTTGTGCTTCCCCATTATAGCCTATGGGTGAAATATCAAAACAATGAAATGGAACAGTGCTTTTGAAATGAAACAGAACTAGAAATGAAAACTGTCCCATCAAAATGGCAAAATGGAAGTTGAAATGAAACGGTGCTGTTTCACAGAGCCCTAATATATAACCGGTTCAAGGTCACACAGATCTTTTGCAAAGCTGAGACTAGAACTTATGGAATAACATCTATTAGGCCCTAGTGTTTCCTTAAATATATAAATCAATTATACTAGCAAACTAACTTCTTCCTGTACTCTGATGATGCGTAAGACAAGATCCTTTTAATATTCAAATAATCCTACTTTAATAAGCAAAACAATAATTGTATTCTTATTTCTACTCAAAATTAGATAAATATTAAACCTAGCTGGTGCTTGAAAAGGTGCTGAATTGACAGACCCAATAAATAAAGGTCTTTGTTTATTCACATAGATGACATAACATTATTGAAATGTTTTTCAGCTGATTAAACTTTATAATCATTCCAATTTTAAAAAGAAAAGGGAAACTACTACGTAAAGTAATACTTTAGGGCAAACTTGTTTTACATGTGAAATTACCATCAATTTCAAAATGATACCCATAGGTGAAACAATTGAATTGCATGGAATCCTTCCTTCAAAGAACTTTCAAAACCTTGCTTTATGACAGGAGACAATAGGGGAAAATATAAAAACAGGCATGAGAAAGACAAGACAACAGTGAAATCAGCAGTTTGCCACTATTCTGGTCATGATTTTCTAAGCACAGTCCTCCAGACACAATATTCAGAATATCAGGTTTTAACATACATTATGCTTTATATTACAGGAAGGAAGGCATTCTTCCAAACTATCACTTTTAGTGTTTTTCAGCAAAAGGTGTTGTTTAGGTGTATGTTTGCAATTCAAAAAAATGTAAAGGTACTTGATTTTTTATGTATTTTAGCTAAAATGTAATTATTTACTAAACCACAGCTATTAGAAACCATTAAGTAAGAACCACCAACTGGAAATTATGAACTGTCAAGCAACTAGGATATTCTCATTTAAAATCATCAGACTGGAACAGATTTCAAGCTGCTTCCCAGTTTCACTACTGCATACTGAAATATTGACTTCTGTTATAGCATCTTAACACTATGAGCCAAATTCTGCCCTCTGATACAGCAAACTGCACCTCCCTTCACTTCTGTGGGAATTGGGTATGTTCATTTGTCTATGGACAGAACTTGTTCACACGAATGAGATTTCAACCTTAATAGCCTTCAGAGATTCAGTGACCTTAATTCCCTTCAATGTAACCCACTATAGTAGTAATTGATGAGAGAAACATTGGACCTGATGCGTTTTCTGTGGCCTATTCACTGTCAAATGCTTAAAAGGAACTTTCTTTATTCAGGGCGCAAACTTCTACAAAAGGTATGACATGATTCAAATCCTAAAAGCATTAACAGGAGAAGGTGGATTCTTCCTGTAGTACACAGGTTGTCTGTACTGTAAGATTATCCTTAATATTAGCAGATATAGCACTAAAATGAGATCCAAGTATGATCATCCTCCAGTAATACTATTACTTACATGTCATACCTGATAATATCATTATTGTTAGTATTGCTGTAATTTTAGGAAATCATGACCAAAGACCAAGTTCCTATTGTACTAGGCACTATACATACATACATGTACAGTAAGAATCCTTGTCCCTAAATCTAATTAGCTGAGTAAGAGAAAGAGGGTATCTTCCTTTTATAGATGGAGTGATGAGGCACAGATAGGTTAAATACTCTGGCACTGTCAGGAATAGTAATGATTAGGAGACAAAGGAAGAAAAAAGCTGATGTGTGAGTGTTATCAGAAGACTTTTGTGTGGTTTCTGACTCTAGCTGTGACTTGTATTTACAAAGACATTTACCTCTTCTCTGATGGGGCCTGGGATAATTCTGTCAAGAGCTCTTCCCTTGATATTACTGTATCAGATGCTGCCTGTTTATGTAAATACAGATATAAGACAAAGTGATGGAGGGACTGGAAATACAGGGTAAAATCTGATCTCACAAATTTAAATTAGGATTAAACTGAAGTGTGGGGGGCCAGAATACGTTTTTTACTTTATTTTGCTGAATGAGAAATGCCAGCATTGTGCATCTTATTACTTGTAGACCTGGCATTTACATTGAAGAGAATATTTACTACATTTGATAAGATGATGCAAAATCTTTTCTTTGGTGAAATTTCTCTTCTGTCCACAATATCTATCAGGAAACAACACACGTATAAAACCAAAACAGAGTACAGAAAAGGTGCCTTTGACAGACTGTCTCCTCAAGAAATAGAAGCCAGCAAATTCAAATAAAATCAGTCAAGCAGAAATTAGATATAGACTCTAGTGAGGATGCTGTTTTTATGAGAGATCATATAAAACCCTTTGATTAAATAAAACACTTGACAGTATTCATTCCTTCCCTTACAGATCTGCATAGGCAGAATGCATGGGTTGGCTTTCCTATCATGCATTTAATCCTCACTTTAGGAGTTCACATTTCCCTTTGTGCTAAAAGAATAGACATTTGGATACAAAGCACTCACTGTTTTTATGCAGGATCATGATAGACTCACTATACAGTTCTATTTATTAAAATGGCAAGTATAATTTAAGTATTCTCTGACAGGTGTGTCAGTGTGCAGATAAAGGAAGCTAATTTTGAAATGTGCTAGTGAAGAACAAGTGTTGCACAAAAAGTGGGTGGACAAGTAGGCTGCGAATATTGTAGTATTTACAGTATCTCTGCTTACAGATATGAACTCTTGCCAGCTGCATGGTCTAATGTTTCAAATCTGAGAAAACATCATCCAATGAAGCTTCAGTTCACCAAGACTTGTGCTACGTATACTCATATACGATACACAAAGCTATGGGGAGATGTGGACACGCCAGAGGGCAGGGAACAGCTGCAAGCAGATCTGGACAGGTTGGACAAGTGGGCAGAAAACAACAGAATGCAGTTCAACAAGGAGAAATGCAAAGTGCTGCACCTAGGGAGGAAAAATGTCCAGTACACCTACAGCCTAGGGAATGACCTGCTGGGTGGCACGGAAGTGGAAAGGGATATTGGAGTCCTAGTGGACTCCAAGATGAACATGAGTCGGCAGTGTGACGAAGCCATCAAAAAAGCCAATGGCACTTTATCGTGCATCAGCAGATGCATGACGAATAGATCCAAGGCGGTGATACTTCCCCTCTATCGGGCACTGGTCAGACCGCAGTTGGAGTACTGCATGCAATTCTGGGCGCCTCACTTCAAGAGGGATGTGGATAACCTGGAGAGGGTCCAGAGAAGGCCCACTCGTATGGTTAAGGGCCTGCAGACCAAGCCCTACGAGGAGAGACTAAAGAAACTGGACCTTTTCAGCCTCCACAAGAGACGGTTGAGACACGACCTTGTGGCTGCCTATAAGTTCATCACGGGGGCACAGAAGGGAATTGGTGAGTTTTTATTCACCAAGGCGCCCCCGGGGGTTACAAGAAATAATGGCCACAAGCTAGCAGAGAGCAGATTTAGCTGGA
>NW_005841965.1:1818121-1818554 GCF_000455745.1 Alligator sinensis
CTTTCCTGCTTATGCAGGGGGTCGGACTCGATGATCTATTGAGGTCCCTTCCGACCCTAACATCTATGAATCTATGAATATACTGATATACACACACACACACCCACACATATATACACACACATGCATACAACTACTTGGGTATATACATACATGCACTTATATGCATGCACTTACGGAGAGGACTCAAAAACACTCCAGTGAGAGAGGAGAAGACTGAAGCTTCTGGTCCCCGCAGAAAGGACCTGTGCCAAAAAGCTAGGGGCTCCTACCTCAGCAGCAGTGTCAGCTGCCCCTTGATTAAGAGATTAAAGACTCATGTGCCAAACTGAAGGGAAGGCAGGCCATTGGAAGGGAGGTGAGGCTCCCTGGCACATAATCACTATCCCAAAGCCAAAGCAGGCAGTCATGCTCTGCAGGTGCCAGGGGAAAG
>NW_005841965.1:1818564-1819192 GCF_000455745.1 Alligator sinensis
CTGCAGGATGTAGCCCTGGGGAAGCAAGTCTGCTCACAGGGGTGAGAGCAGATCTAGCCCAGGAAAAGTATAGATTGGGAATGGCAGGCTTTGCAGGTGGTAGGCACGTGCTTTAGTTGTACCTGATGTTTAATTTTGCTTCTTGCATTACCGGTGGACTGACTGTGGTTATAATGGGGTGAATGAGGAGTTCACAGTGGGGTATTTGAGGGGTATGCTGAGCCTTAGAGTTCTACCAGGGCAGGACACAACCTAGAGATGGCCTGAAGCTGGGAGGCTAGTGGCCAGAGCCCAAGAGGGGCAAAAACCAGGGCCAAGTGCCCAGAGCCTGAGAAAAGCAAGACAGGGGCTAGAGTTCATAAGCCAAGAGTCACTGCAGTAGGCTTAGACTAAAGGAGCCCAGCTAGAGAAAAGGGATGGAAGCTGGGAAGACCGAGACCCAACAAGGGCTTGGAGACCTGGAGAGGCCAGGCATTGTATTGAGGCAAGGAGACTCATAAAAGTGATTAACCAGTAACACCTGTGAGAAATAGGTGTGACTGTAGAGGTGGAAGGAGGCCATGAATTTATACCCTAAGACAAGTAGGACCTAATAAAATGAACACAGAGGGCATGCCCCCACAGCAGG